>NC_048895.1:31528653-31845886 GCF_011077185.1 Oxyura jamaicensis | reverse complement strand
GTGTGTGTGTGTGTGTGTGTGTGTGTGTGTGTGTGTGTGTGTGTGTGAACAGAAGGCAAAAGAACTGAAATTGTGTTTACTGGTCTGGTAAGTCACACCAAATGAAGTTCAGATGGGACTTGCTAAGGTGAACATCCCTTCAACTGCATTAAGACTCCAAGGACCAGATCCTATCATCTTAAATGAGAACTGAAGGAAATCAGCATCACCTACATTTCACATGCCCTGAGGCTATTTTGAAGACAAGTTTTTTGGCTGTGCCAGCCCAAGGCTGCAATAAACTCTCACAAAAACAATGGACAATCCCAGCATTTATGACCTTCTGTCCCACAAGTGTTGACCTCTTTTTTTTTTCCCTGGGAAACAGAAAGCAACCTGTTCTTATATGTTTTTAAAACAAACACTCCATTACAAATGCCTCCCCCTTTTGAGAAAGGCATACAGAACAAACATCTAACAGATTTTAGTCAAGTTATTTAATACACTGCTAGAAGAGAAACAGATGCTACAGCAAAAATTGCACTATGAAGCCAGTACAGCATAAAACAGTAATGTACTACCTCTTCAGAAGACATTTATGCTCTTGGCACTGAACATGTGAAGCTTAACAAAATACTACCTTACATAGAGTACAAGTTCTATTTATAGAAGTTTATAGAAGTCAGGTCCCTGACAATAGCATCCATCATTTTCTGAACTAAAGTCTGCAGTTCTGTGGTGATTTTCAGCCACATCCCTAGTGTTGACAGTTGGTCACCTATACAGAGTGCTACATGCAGCACAGCCATCTGAACACTATTATTCTGATTATTAAAGTATGATTATGGAGTTCTCCTGTACTATTACATTCTTACGAGCAAGAACAAGCCAAAGTGCTATTTATAGTTTTTAGCTGGCTGGAAAGACTAACCCATTTTTGACAAAAGAGAAATCATTGACTTTGATTCTGATTACATTACAACCCCTCATCATGCTTTAGGATATCACAGCTATGAAAAAGTTGTGAAGAAGCTGTTTGCTACAGAAGGAACTTCTGCTTGTCCATCTTCTCAAGAAACCAGAATAAGCTGACATGAGCCCAGTGCTGCTTACTCTGGTATGCTAGCGCACTGCCTGATAACAGATTCAATTTAAGATCCTGTTCTTCAGCACAGATCAAGGTCTGGGCCTTGTACATGTCATGTACTACCTTGCTTGACAGCTTACCATGACCTAGCATGACAGCTGTGGTCATCGGTAATCACTGCCAAAAGGGAGGATCATAGGAGTGGGTGGAAAGGAAATCAAACATTCCTGGCAGCTGGCCCACTGCTCTGAAGCTTCCTTTCACCAAACATCAGACTGAAAACAGATCTCCGCTTGCTGAAGAGAAAAGTATGGGCTTCCACTTTTCAATCACTTTTCCTTAGTGCAACATACAAATGGTTTCCTTTCCCTGAAGAGAAAAGGAGAAAAGGCAAAGGGAAAAACACATGTGTTCATCCAGCAGAGTGAAAACAAAGGGCCAGAGCATGCTCTCGCTCCCTGGCTTGTTACTGTCATTTTTGTTAGCAAAGTCGATTAGACAGGCGGGGAATGATGGCCCTTGGAAAGCAAAACACAAAAGTGTTTACCATATAAACAAAATTAAATAGTTACACAACACAAAAGTTTTAGCTTTTTTTTTTTTTTTTTTTCCTGAGTATACTACACAGAAATAAGATATCACAGTAGACCAACATTTGCTGAAACTGTTAAATTTTCACAAATTCAGTAATTACCTACAATACAGTTCCTCTCAAGGTTTCAACTGTCTCTATTTCTAAGGAAAATGAACCATTTTTTTTCTCAAATAAACCATCTAAAGCCAACTAAATTCTATGGCATTTAGTCCCATAAACACTTCCCTCAGAAATGCAAAAGTGGTTCTGCTTGCTTGGCTAATATTGCCTCTTTCTTAGGGCAGATAGAAGAGAAAATAAAAAAAAAAATAAAATAAAAAAAAAAAAAGGGAGGGGGGGGGAGGAGGGAGGGGAGGGAACAACCACCAACAGGGATTTGAAATAATATGGTCTACAAACTTACTTGCTTTCAAATCAATGGCTAAGATTTAGTGGCTAAGTCCACCATGGTAAAACTCCAAAGTTCAAGAATTTCCCTGGTTTCTTGGCCTGCCTATAATTTCAAAACCCTCTTGTGAAATCCATCCAGCTATTCACTCCAGCTGAGCCTGCTTAATTAGAATTCCTGAGCACTTGCACATATTTCCTTAACAGCTATTGATACAAATACTCACTTCAGGAGACAGTGGAACATATAACAAGGACTCTTTTTTAGACAATTATTATTATTATAAAAATGAAGGACAAAAGCAATAGCTCTCCAGATTTTTGTCAAACCAAATGTGATCAAGACCATCTCAAAGTCTCTGAGGTTGTATTCTCAGGCAGTTTAAAACGCTGTCTCTAACCCTATCACCACTGCTCTTTCAAGTGAACAAACATGCAAAGACATTTCAAGCACTAGGGCAATGTTGACTTGGAGCATTGTTAATTCCTACCAAAAGGCTGTGGGAAGCATAGTAAAATGATAGAAGGTTTCATTTATTAATCTGTGATGAAAACCAGGCTTCTGTTGATGGAGGGGGTGGGGGAAGGGTAAAGATAGGCTTGTCTGTTTAATGCTTGGCTCAGATTTTATTTTATTTTTTTAAGCAAGCAGCTGAGCGCATTGCTTCTGGCTGTGTCTTTCTGTAGGTTGGCGGTTGCCAGCATTCACAAAGCACAAGTTATGTAATGCTCTCCTATCAGGAGTCTGAGTTCAAAAACATTTCATGAAGTCTCATGCTGTTCTTGCTGAAGTAATTGTTTCTGATAACGAAAAGTCTGTATCACCCTGATTCAGCTGCCTCGGCCCTCTCCAATGGCAGCACTTTTTGCTTTCCTTCAACCTCTTCTCCTCCCTCCCTCCATCACAATAATCTCTGCTCATTTCTTAGGGAGACTATTCTCTCTCCTAAAACCTTTCACTGGCTTTTGCTAGAGGAAAAGAAAAATAAAGGAGGACACATGTAGTTTTGCCCCTCCTGGTGCTTCTGAAACAGGCATTTTCATTGGGAAAATTCTCATGTCTTTCCTAAGTGCAAAAGAAAGACTAGATTTACAATTAAAGGTATACTCAGCACATTGCACTTGTATTGACAAGACTAGTTTTTCTGACCTAATTTTCAGAGTAAAGACCTAAATTTCACAACAAGATGCCTCCCAGAAATGCAGTCACTTCTGATGGAATCATTTTAGGTACCTTTTAGGAAAATTCTGCAACTTTTCACAGAAATAATTATCAGATGACTTATTGAGTGCGGAATTTCATTTACAGTCCCTCTGCCATTTTGATGTCATTAAAATCAATCAGGCACATAGATAAGTGCATGCAATTATTTAAGGTATCTAAATTAGAGTACATAAAGAGGAAATCAGGCAGGACAGTCATCTATTTTAAGTTGTATTCACTGTTTTTTATGCCAGTATGTGAACATGCAAATATCGTTCAATATATTTCAGCATGTATTTGCTTTCATGGTAAAACTGAAGTAGAAAACAAACAAACAAAAAAGTTTTAAAATCTCCAATTGAAATATCACTCAGAATTAATATAAAATGCCTTGACCAAGTACCTTATCAACATACAGGCTTAAACTTTAAACACGAACTATATTTATAGAATCATATATTTCCTGTACTATTCTGTTTCCAGTGTAGTTGTGAATACAGTTAACAAACAGATCATTCGCTAAAGAGAAATTCTCTAAAGAAGATCATTCTCTAAACAAGAGTGAAATTTGATTCATATCATTGTGCCTAAGCAAACATGAAACTTAGGCCAAAGTATCTTTGGGAGATCTGATCCATGACAGTCAGTCAAAGGATTCCCATTTCTTTCAACAGACTTCCCCACAGATGTTTGGAGCAAGGATATCTGGGAAAGATGTGTTTAAAGTAATGATTTACAAGGTACTAGAAAAGTGTACTGATAGAAACCTTCAAAGCACAATTAGGTAGATTGACAGATAAAATATCTGTATGTAAATCTCAGTGGATTTCATCATGTGTGTTGAAATAAAGTAGATGAAAAAGGAAGAATATGAAGGTTATTTCTAAAACAACAGATAGTTTTATTATTTTTTCAGTTATTTTTTAAAGAACTTTACCTTAAGTTCGTTGTTATTCAAGTATTTTACCCTAAATTTCAGGAATTTGGGTTATTTGTCCCTACTTGTTTCCTTCATAGTTAAAAGTGATTCCTAGAAAGAAAGGAATAGAAAGCTTTCCATTTATCTTGAATTCAATCTTCAATTCTTAGTTAGACCAAGCTGACAATGACTCCTGTTCTATTAATTTGTGGTCTGAAGAAGCCTGAAGCCACATACATGGGGGAAAGCCACCTTCTGTTTCAATAAAAGGAATACTTAAAATTGCTGTTGAACATGGAAGGACAAGCTTTAATCAAGGTTCTTTTCACTTAATTTGAGCAACTCTAAACATGAGCTGTTCTTGCAATGAAGCTAACAGATGAATTTATGCCTCTCTGAAGCACAGAAATGTTGACTGTCTTCCCAACTCAGAGAATTAGCAACAGAACTCAAGTGCTCCAGCTTCAAGTTCCTAGTTACAAGGAATACTTTTGACAGTGGGCACTGTCACTCAGGCCTTTGAGTCAAATTTACATGAGTTCTGGGTGAAACCGAGACAACACTGCTTAAACGACCCAAGGACACAAGACTATACAAGACCTGCTTCCATTTATGTAACTATAAAATAAGGCTAACCATACTAACCTCTTTTTAAAATGCTTTGAATTTTTCAGATAAGAAGAGCTACAGAGATGTACTGCTGCTGGACTTCTGCCTACAAAAATCAAACATACTTCACAGATTCAAACATGGTTCATGAACTATGTCATCCCAATCTAGAGCCCTCAAAATGAATAGAAAATATGGCAAGTGTCAGCTTGCTGCTTCATGCAAAAGCATTGTGAATGAAACATGTAAGAGCAGCAGCTGGATAAGCAAAGAATAGAAATTCTGATTTGTATGGCTTACAGTCATTGAACATCACAACATAAGCAAAATAAAATATCTACTACTACAAGGGTTTATATAATTGGGTTCTTTTTCTTCCTCTAGCACATTAAACTTTGAAATCCTAATGACTCATCTACATTGCACATGCTTTGCAAAATAATGTCAATTGCCTATGAATCTATACAAAACAGCAATTTGCTGAAGATTTTGTTGGCTTTGAAAGACAAAAGAAAATACACAAACACAGCTAATGTGTATGCTGGAAAGCAACAGCAAATTCTTCAAATCCTAAATGCCAATTCAGGAATGTATTTTGAAAAATATATTGATTAAATGCAACAATTACAATATGATATTAGCTAATACTTGAAAACCTGCCTGGTATCCTTGAATTACCCTGAATTCAAACAGGGCATACAATAATGTATCTTGGCCTAGCGGTATTGATATTACTACCAAACACAAGACACTTCAGTACTGAACTGGAATGAGAAGAAAATAAAATACTGTTATAGAAAACAGAAATCAACCAACCTAGATACTAGTATGAGTAAGAAAGCAAGTTATGACTATACGCACCAGAGTAAAAAATAAAATAAAATAAAAAATAAATAAATAAAAAATTAACCCTTTTCAGTAAACCACTTTCTGAGCCTTACCATTGATGCCAGCAGTGACCTGGACATATACAGATGGCTGTACACATTTTAAAATTACTACTGGAGGAAGAGAATTTAATTTAGTAGCTAATTTTTAAAACATGACCACAATGGTTTATAAAAGTCCAATCTCCACTTCAGAAGACAGAGGCTTTACACCCAAACTACACAAAGAATTTAAGAAATCTTGGTGACTAGTAGCAAGCACTGTAGTAAAAACAGCCACTTTCACAAGTTTGTTCCACTCAGTTTTTCAGCACCAACATGTTAAGGCTCACTACAAGAATTTTCATCAAAACAGAATATTGCTAAATCTCATTCCCTGGTGAAGATTTATTCCTGCTTTCTGAAACAGAAGAATTTCACTAAAATGTCTTCTAAACTGAAGCTTTTGCAAACTCAGAAAGTAGTAACAGAGAACTACCACAAGTTCTGTGACCCATTTCATGTTTTAAGTTAATCATGTTAATTATTTGTAACTAGTCAATGAATTATAATGTACTGTTGCATTTATAAGTACATTAAATAGAGAAGTCCCCTTTTGTATTCAGGACCACACTTTAAGTCCCTCCACATTTCTCAGAAACAAACTCCAAAAAAATGTTTCAGTGGTATGTGACAGTCCACCCTTCTTTGAATAGCACTCCATTTTATAGTGTGAGAAGGAATTGGACACAGTAGAAACTACCTTTGAATATGATGGCTCTCTCTGTTGGCATGATTCATATCATCTACTTCTACCTGTGTAAAATTTGGGTACTTTCTCTAAACCTCATATAGGATTTCTCCGCACTATTCAACAACTACAGACTACCAGAGAGCAATCATCTCATCCTAAGTTTAGCTCTCTTACATAGTTCAGATGAATCACCCTCTGGCCTTTTTCTAATAATGGTTTTAAAAGTAGTAAATGACTCATATGCATCTAAAGCCAAACTCATATGCATCTAAAGCCAAATTTAGACCATTAAGGTAGGGTGAAACACATTTTTACCTTTACTGACTGGCTTCCACTTTGGATCAGGCTACCTTGGACTACACCATAGACTTTCCTAGGCCATGGTGAGAAAAGCCACACTAAATCTCCACCCATTAGTGAGAAACATCTTATTGATGCCAGCACCTTCTATTAAGAACATTAACTATAACATTCCTTATGCCATGGTGATTCATGAAATTACATTGTTTTTAACATCTCAAAGGAAAATATGTAGTTTCCAAAGTAAACACTGAAGCAGTGCAATATTAGAGAAGTTCATAAGATTCCAAGTAGTTAATAGTAAACAGGACAAAACAGCATGTCCATATGTTGGCAGAACAACGCCTCATGAATCATGCACCTACTGTGCACAAATATTTGTTGGAGGGTTTTGTTGAGCTTTTTGATGTGTCATACTGCATTCGTAGGATGACATCTGAGAAGAGAAGATGAGCAGTGAGAGAATAAATGTTTTGGATTTTAGTAATAACCATCTTTTAACCCTTGACTAGATCTGCTCCAAGACCATCCAGTTGTAAACTTGCCTAGTGGCAGTCCCACCACATAGCCATCCAAAAAATAAGAGAATGATCTCAAAGTGGAATAATTAGGCATCCCAATGATCTGGCAATTTAATGTAATGATCTGAGGATTGAGAAATGCATAGTAATCTCAACAAGTGACAGAGAATTTTACAGCCAGCGTCAACCTCACTAATTATCTTCCTAGATAACCTAGTGATTTTGTGATCCATGATGGACAAGCACTAACACTGACAGAGGAAAGACAACCATTTGGCTTTTGGCCAGTATCCATCCCATCCCACACCCACAGCATTCAAAGTATTTTAACTCTGTAATGAGGGCGTATGATCTCAAAGAGATTTGATAAAAATGAAACAACTATCTCAGACTCTGGACACACCAGATCTCCAAGCATTCCTTTTTCCCCTTCATTCCATGCTTCTGTTGGCAGAAAAATGCTACAGAAGACATGTAACTTTTTTTTTCCTTATTAAAAATGTTATTTTGTATTATAGCATATACTGTTATTAAAATACTTGAAATACTTAAAAGTTTAAAGTCATGTATAACAAGACAACAAAAAATATTGTCACAACTTGCTCTGAAAAGGTTGGAAAATGCTCTAATAAAATCACCTACTGCTGATTTAAGGAAGTAAAATGCTACTGCAAATATGGACTGAGAAGGCTGTTAACAACCAACACCAGGGAAGGATCTTTCTACAGGGACTCTGGGTAGCTATTCAATACTTTTTCCTCTCTGAATCGTGTTCACTGACTGTAAATTCAGTGAATGGGTACCGTGTCACAGGCAAACGGAGCAGGCAAAAATCTCAACTATTGTAAGCAGGAATTAGTTTATCTTTAAGATGGAGAAATGAAACAGTTGTTCCAGTTGCTAAGACTTCTGCAAATGCTGTAGGAGGAGCTCCAGTTAAGACAAATAAAGGGCTTCAGACTCCCTACTGGTGTAGTGGATGGTGCCTTCCAGGAGGCCTGCACAAGGCACTCACCTCTGGTGACCACATGACATCAAAAAACAGCATGTTTTGAATCTCTTTCCTAGGCGTTTTGGCTAAACCCTTGGTGAAAGGGCAGACAAAGAGTCAAGTTAGTTCTGTGCTACAGTATAATAATTCTTCCTAAATGATCTAGAAAAAGTGGAAACTTACACTTTCCACAGAACAAAACAAGCATGGCCGCTAGAAGACTACTTAAGCAGTTAAATCCATCTGGAAAAAGGCATCCTCATGTATGCTCACAATCAGAAGAAAAAACTCAAGGAATAAAGAACAAAGGACACCTAGGAGTGATTGCAGACAGTCAATTATGCAACAGCTTGCAACACAGCTGCAAAGATCAGTACAACTGTTGCACGCACATATGCATCTTGAGATAGTGCAGACTGGACATTTTAACAGTCCAATTTTGTACAGTTCCCATATGATCCTTCATGGAATACTACAGTCATTTGAGCATCAGATTACCAGAAACATATGATGAAAACTAGGGAAGTTTCTGAGCTGGGCAATGCTTTATAGTAGATTACTATTTAATTTTATATATAAATACATTTATAGCACATCTAAGAGCTCTCAGAGAGAGGACTGTAAACAGCAGTCTGGTAGTATTTGCAATGTAAACACAAAGAATGGAGACAAATTATAAACGTATGCACAGAAAATTAATGCATCTATTGAGAAAAAAAAATCTTGAACAAAATGTATCAAATTGCAGAATAAGTTTTTTTAAAAAAAAAAAAAAAAATCATTTTTCATTGTATGCAACTCCATTAGAAGAACAGGAGACCACACAAATTTCACAGGCCATTTAAAAAATATAAATCCAGGTTTCATGAGGTGAAATCTAAGGAAACTTGGGGCATTCACAAAAATGTGAAACAGTCAAGAGAAGCTTGTCTAATTTTTTCTCTTGCAGACTCCATTGAGGGTCTGCTTGCCAGAAGAGTGCAGACACACCTGAACTCAAGGCAGGGAGTTGAGATGCAGGGCTAGCCCAAGAACCCCACAACAAAGTATCATTAACCAAATATTCTGCGGTTTCTTCAGACAAACGAGGAACTTCCAAGCTTTATATCCATATATAGATAGATAGATAGATAGATAGATAGATAGATAGATAGATAGATAAAAGCACCTATCACCATATTGATAAAAACACTTTTGAACCACTCTGATGGTGGGGGAAGAACAGGAGTTGACCTGTTGGCCTAGCATAGGTTCCTTATGGTTTGAGTTCTGATTTTTTGTTCTTCTGTATCTTGCAAGCAAGAATTTCTCCACGATCTTTCTTTCCTTGACCTAGATGGATGCAGCCTTAAGAAATGCAGTCGCACATGTGTTAGAAGCAGCAGATGGAAATCAGTCACCAAGTCCCTGCCTTCAATGCATCAGCCAACTAACCGTACCTGAAGAACTGACTTAGCCAGTGCAGTGATTTATGGAGTCTGTGTTATGGTTTAACTGTTGGCACAGCAAAATGTAGTGTATTATCCACTTCATCTTTGATGAGGCATGTTTTTGCAAAGGGAAAGACACATGTACCTCTAGTCCATCTGCATGGCTGTACACAGCAATTACTGTTTGCCGATAGACTTCTCTAATGACAGAGCAGAGAGAAAAGCATTCTTCTAATTGCTGAGTGGTTTCCCAAAATAGTTGACCTTCCTTGTCAGAAAAACAACAACAACAGCACACAAGCAAACAAACAAAAAAACCCTTTCCCCAGCCTACCCACCCCCTTCCGGCTGGCAGACATTAGGAGAGAGCTGTGTTTGTTTTCACGGTAAATGGGAGGCCGGGGCAGTGACAAGACTGATCTCAGAGTTTCCAGCTGTAATATTTGATTTCTTTACGGCTGCACATATGTAGAAACTCAACTAGCCCAGTAAGAGCTATATGCCTAAAAAGCTCAGACCACAAAAAAAAAGGTTTGAGCAGCAACAGCAGAGTTCTTGACAAGAAAGCAAATATCCCAGCTAAGAGGCAAAGGTTGCTTGGGCCAAAACTGCTGAACACTGCAGCTGTGCCCCCACATCCACATCAGGTTTTCAAAAGCATTGAAGGTTTGGGATCTTGTAGTGAAATTAAATGAAGTTAAGCATTTTTAAGTCACCTGTTCTCATAGAGCTCAAGAACATAATTTCAAGGCCTGCTTAAAAGAGAAAAAAGGAAATTGTTACGAAGAGTCCTTAGGTCCCACCAACAGACACAAACATGTATCCATCACCATGACAATGGTTTGCGGCTTTGAAATTCAGGCATAATTTCAACATACTGAATTTTTGTCTTCAGCTATATATTAATATTACTAATATTAATGTACTTACACTGATCACTTTCAGACTTGATTTTTTTTTAATTGGATATTGACAAAAAATGACAAATCTATTTCCATAGGATAGAACTCAAAACAGTGTTTTGAGAAGGGAGCAGTTAAATTTTTACAGTAAAAATTTATGAACCCTGAAAAACATCTGATCTTTTGCTGGAGAAACTCAAATCTGCTCCAAATGGAAGAGGTGAAGTTTCAGGAAGAAATTGGGTAAATATATGTATTTTATTACTACCACATTTTTGATGGTTTTGTTTCCTTCATTGACACAACTCTCAAACTGAGACTCACAAAGAAGAACATGCTTCGGGAACACTCTGAAGTCCTCCTCCTCCCTCACAACCTGGGAGCCTGACTGTTCTGGGGCCGCAAGAAGCTGAGCCCAAGCCTGCAGACTGGCTGACGCAGACCTGGATGCCCAGCGAGCTCCCGTCTCCAAGAGACCCTCCCCAGTCCTAAACCATGGCAGCTCCCAAGCAGACTGGCACGAGACAGGCAATGTTGCAGACAAGAGTTTCCTCAGAAAAAGGCACATTTCCTTAGCAAGCCTTTTTTTGCTTCTATTGGCAGATCAAAGCTGACACTTTGCAGTACTCTTTGTTTCATCCTGTTCAGCTTTCTAACAGAAGATGTTTTGTGGGGAAAGTCTCTGGACGGCTCTAGCTGTCTGAGCATTCTTACCTTAAAAAGAGCTTTTTGTTTTTATTTCAAGATCACTGGCACAGAAAATATCACTTGTGAACAGAACTACAACTAGTGTGGGTGAGCCCCACTGTTACTCTGGAAGTTATCAGACAAACCTGGGTTTTGCTCGTATTTCCTTGAGACTGCCTGAACGCAACTGGTCTGTGGTCCAAAACCTACTGACAGGAGAGTTCAAATGGTAGATACTAAGAGCTAGAACACTGCTGTGGACCTGGTGACCTGAGTATTTCCAGCCTTGGCATTAGCTTCCCTGGAGCCTTGATTCACCAGGCATTTCAAGTAAGCAGGAACTATTTCCGTCCTACTGTGGCATAGATGCTCGCAAATGAAATGACGATAGAAAGCGCTCACATTTCTTTCAAATCTCAGAAACCTTATTTCAATTTAAGTTTTGGAAAAGTCTTGGGAAATCCTAATTACTCTAACTGGTTCATTCCAGGACAAGCACAGAGAGAGAAAAACAAAGCTCTCAACCTCTTGTTGCAAAAGAGCAAAGCAGACCTAAAGCAGAAGCAACAAGAAACAGAGGTTACATAGCAAACCTGCCTTGGATGTGCCTTAGCAAGAGGTTATGGCACATCACCTTCTTGCTCTATCCTTTCTAGCCCTATTCTGACTCCATAAGGTGGAGCAAGTCAGGGGTGATTCCGAATTAGGCCCATTAGGGGTGGCTCCTTCCTAACTGCACACTAGTTGTTACCCGAGGTTACACAGACATGTTTGCTCCTATGCTTTACCCTCTTCAGGGCAAACCATAGGAGACTGTTGGCAAAGATGGCCATTCCTCCTCTCCCTGCCAGCAGCGACTCCTTCTGTGACATGTAGCTCTCAGTGGATACTTTACACTTCAAGAGGATCAACATGGAGACGATCTCCGAAGAACCTTGCACTTTGGATGTTGGCCAAGTACATAATTACTTTCCAGTCAGTTCAGAGACTGCTCAGACCTGGCCTGCCTGGAAAAGGGGCAACTGAAGGGCTGTTGCCCACAGAGCCATGGTATCAGCCTCATGCACGTTACCAGAGCCATTCCAGTTGTGCTCAGGTTGCTAGGTTAACAACAAGGAACTTGCCATTTTTTTCCACAGTACAACAGAAATCTAGACAGATTGCAGCTAGCAGACAATGCTTATCTTCGTCACACACACTGCTGAACATTTAAGAGTGCTGGGACTTACTCCGTGTTTTCTCTGTAGAAAATACTTCTCCATAATACCATAATACTCGTATCAAATAATTTCTATACTAAGTTCCCATCTTGTAGGTTTTCCAGACCAGTTCAGTAAATGGCTTAGTCTGTCTCAATGTGGAATCAACCACCAACTTGCTGTCCTTCCAAATATGTGTTTGGCTATTTCTGTGGATGCTTACAGTTTATATTTAATTAAAATTAATTGAACTGCAGAGCTCAATATGCACAGTTAGTTACAGTTTTATTCCATATATGGGGTTTCAAGATGATAAAAAGCAAAATAATTAGTTTATTTTGCTCACACTTCATCTCAGTTTGGTCGTATCTGAGACTAAGGATTTCTAATGTAAAAGATTTCAGAGCTAAACTTTTCCTTATCTTTATCCCTCTTTTGGCCCCAGTCCTCTGCCCAAAACATAATTCCCCCACCTTGACAGAAAGTGCCCTTATGAATACAAATGCCTGTGGACAACGTTTTATTTGGCAGCTGTATAACATTATGGACTTATTATCCGTGAAAGAGTTCTACTTTCCTCAAGCTGGAATTAGAGTGCGTTAGGAAACCAAGAAAAATGTTGTTATTGCACATCACACTGGGTCAGACAGCTTTAGAAAATCCCCAGAAGTAAAGGAGAAAACCAATCGCTTTTTTCCTGTACCATCAGTATCATCTGACCGACTGCTAATTGTACTGCTGAGGTTTTAAAGACCTCTATTCAGGTAAGTGCTGGCCAAAAAAAACTGGTCTCATTCATCAAAGCACAAGTACTTTCAAGAGTAGCCTAGTAACACAGAAAAGACTTGAAAATCCTCAAAGTCCAGCCACCTATGGAGCGATCATGTGAAAAAATGTCAAAGAATCACTTTTGTAAATGCTTAAGACAATGGCTACTGAGTGGTAAATACAAAATACTGTTTAATTGCAATTTTCAAAAATTCTTCCTGCTTTCAGTCATTATATGTCTGTCCCTCTGATGGAAATGGGAATTCTTTCAGTTTTCAAGCCTGTGCTCTCCTTTCATTGCAATGAGGACCTAATTCAGAGCTTTAAACTGTGTTCTGCAATGCATAATTAATCTGGCTTCATAGAGACCTGGACAAAAGACCCCATTCAATCTTCAACTCCTTCCCCCTGAGATATTGTTATTTCTAAAAACTCCTGCCAGCTGGGCTGGAGGGAAATCTCAGCACTGTGGGAGAATGAACAAACTACAGGCCTCTGAGGGATTTGAAGTAACTATCTGACTAAATTGGATTAGAAAGTAAGGAAGGGGAGGGGAAGGAAAGCTTATTCTGAAGTCTACAAAAGCTCATAAAAAATTCTTAGAAGATTTTCATATGGTGAAGGGGAGAGAAATATGCAAGTTTTTATAACAAAACGGTGAAAGAATTTTAAAATGTGAGTGAGCCAATACACTTGGGGATGTTTGAAGGGATTACTGCTGGTATTATTTCAGGAAAACTGTTGTGTCTGCCTTAGCTTTGAAACAACGTTTCTCTGCGAAATCCAGGCAGCCCCAAAAAAACACAAAATATTCATACTTTCCTTCCAGGTATTTGATCCATGTCTCCTGTTTGAACTTATAATGCAGCCTAACCATAAGTTCCTTTAAATTTCCTCCTAAGCACGTTGCACTTAAAAGCCTCTGCCCAGAAGGATTTCAAAGGGCCATGGAAAAACAAATTCAATCTTACTAAGAGAGCCAGGACCCTGCTTTCGTCCCCGGCAAGCTCATTCTCAAAAAGTGTGTTGGAGATGCTGCCCAGATCACCTGGCCACCTCTCATACATTTCACAATATTTTTAGCATGCACATGCACACTCAGGAATATTGTCCCATTTACCAGCAGACTTTTTGGAAGACGAGGTGGAAAAAGTTCACAGTCCCACTGGGTAAGGGGGCAGCTCAGTGAAGAGACATTCTGGGTTCACTCCTGCCTCGCTCTCCACTGCTGTGGACCTTCTTCTTGCAGGCTTCCCACTCCTGTGGCCATCCCCAGCTCTCAGCTGCACTGATGCTGAAGCTGATCGAAGTTACGTGGGTGTAGGCCACGACAAAACTTGGCTCCCTACCTTCAGAAATATTTTAAAAGGCCAGATGTTTTAGCTCTCTAGCTAACGCTTCCCATCTTTCTACGGGCAGTGCAGAGAGGCTCAGCTGCCTGCAGGATGTGCTGCCTGGGCAAGGGACAAACATCAGTTAAAAGCACCCACATAACCCAGCTTGTCCGTGGTCAAAAGAAATGAAAATGTGCCCTAAGAGGTTGATCTCCTTAGGACTTGCATGTTTTTAGAGTAAAAAACAGGGCAGTTTTCATAGATCTGGCATGCACAGAAGAAATCAGCATGCAGGATAGCAAATGCACCCTACTGAATTGTACATCTGTCTATGATAGGTGCAAAAATGACAAGCAATGAGAGCAATCCTAATTGAAGATCCTGGTTATGTTCTTCCATTATTGTCATTTGCTATTCCTAGACCAATTATCACTGAATAATTTTCTTTAATCTCCCTTTGCCCTGTAGAGGAAGGGCATGGAGAAGAGAGAGGAAAAAAAAAAAAAAAAAAAAAAAAAAAAAAAAGAGAGAGAGAAAACAAAATTCAGCAAAATCTTTCAAATCAGTGGAGATTTTTTTTTTAATGGTGTCACTTCATAAAGAAACACTTGCGTGTAACTTAGCAACAGAAACAACAACAGAAGCATTGGTAGCTCTTATTCCAGGCACACCAAGAAATGCTTAAAACATTAACTTGTTAGACAAAATCCACACAGCTCATTTTCTGTTAGCTACGTTCCTTCAATTCCTGGGATGCAGGAAAAGCAAGCCAACACCACTGCACTTTCTTACCCAATCAACATAATGAGCGGGAGCCGCTTGCGATAAGAGTTACACATCCAGTGTCGTTGGATGTTGTCAAATCCGTGTTGAGGCATCACATCAAAAATCCTTGTTTACAACAGAAATCTATCAAGTCTAAATAACCCTTGTAGCATTTCTCAAGAGGGAGAACTAGAGGTTTCACATCCATGAATGAAAAGCTAGGGGAGGAAAAAAATCTGCATCATTCATGCAGCTTAACAAACCTTGAATAATGAATAATATAAGTAAAAGAGCTACCTAAATCAGCCCTGATTTATCTCAACTAGAAGAAAATCTCTACTGTCACTCAGTGGCTCTAACAGTACAGTAATAGCATTAGTAACAGCATATTTGCTATCAACAACACAAATATTCTCCCTATCTAATAGCTTCCTACCCTAAACAAGCAACAGAGACTGCAAGGACTGAAGTTCAAGAAGGCCCAACCCAAGGCAGCACAACACAGTTTTAAACTCCATTTCAGCACTCTCGGTTCTTCACTGTACTGCCGTGAACACAAGACTGCACAGAGGACTTTCTGGCAGATGACACTTTACCCACAGGCTGCCCAGGCTCCGCATTCCCTGTCACCTGGGACTTTTCTGAGCAGTGTGCAAGCTGCCCTGTTCATTCCCACCCTAACAGGTCTCCTCTGGCCTGCCCATGGTGCCAACACTGTACGAAGGAGCCTCATCCTGGATGCTGCAGGAGTCATCATCTGCCTCCCCAGGGTGGCCCAAAGGAGAAGGAGGGGAGCCAGAGATGGCTGCAGGTCAGGCTTCTGTGGAGGGGCTGAGGCCCACACCTGCAGCCTGGACAGGGAAAGGGTGGAAGAGTGCACCTGGAAAGGAAAGCACCTGTCTGCTTGCCCCATGCCTACAACTCTTCTGGTCCAGAAGCCTCCTTCAAAACTCCAGTGGTCTGATTTATTTTTATTATTTTCTCTGAAATAGAAGATTCATCAGCAATTGTTTTAAATCAGTAGATGGAGGGTCTACCTCACTCACACTTAAATGTCAACAGCCCTCAGCTCTGCAGCATTAATTTCATGCAAAGCACCTAATCAAATTGGCAGTGGTGCTGACAGAGAACACAAGTTTTGTCAATCCCTGAACTTCCAGCCATGCCCAAGACCGCCCTAGGCCCAGCCCTGCCGTCTGCTCAGATTATAAATCTGCAAAAACAAGCAAGTCCAACACAACCAGCATTGCTGAGCGCTTGGCCCACCACGGCCTCACTCAGGCACCAGCCATGTAGCCCTGCCTTGCAGCAGGGACTCAGAAGCCTTCTTATGCCATTTCCTGTCTTATTCTCTAGCCTCAGGATATGTCCTTAATCCCACAGATTAACATTTTTTCCATCTCTTCTTTTCACATGAGGTCCCAAAACACAGACTCAGAAGCTTTCCTAAACATAGTGGCTAGGGATTTGGGACTGTTTGTTTCAGTTCTGGCCAGCACTTCAGTGGCTGGAGTGCCTTCATTTAAGCTGGTGGAAATATATAATTTAGCATTTGTTGATAAACTTTCCCTATTGATCATTAAAAGCTTAATGGTACTCAGGCAGGTCCCAGATCAACTTGTGGGCAAAAGAACAAAGAAAAAAATGAAGTAAATTAATTAGAAGTTAAACGAGTACTCCCTACCCCTAAATGCTAATATTCAGAACTCATCTGGAAACAAACAGGTGTTATCCACCCCACAAGCCTTTCATTCATACATCTCCAAGAGTATTTCTTCCTTAGAGAAGAAAACCAGGGCATGATGAAGAGACAGGATTGGTCCCATATTGCAGAAATGGTCAGCGAAGAACCTGAAAGTTTTGGACACAGCTTCTCCCCACGCACATACACACAAATATGCACATATATATTCATCCCAGCAGCTGAAGCAGACCAGCCCAATAACTACAAGAGCCACCTGACTCTTGTAAGTGACACCAGTGAAGTGCTCCAGCGCAGGGAGCACCAAGCCAGGCACAATGGCTGTCTCCACCTGGCTGGGGGTGGCTTCCCTGAGGGCTCCCATCCAGCCTCATCTCCCCTCACAGCCCTGGAGTTTTAAAATTTCATGCTATGTAAACATTCATGGATGAGTTAACTCTGTTTTATTAACTCTGCTTTGGCTGCCAAACTGAGAACCCACAAAAATCTCTTGAAAAGGGGATGAGTGGAATATCAAAAGTGGAAGCCGCACTCTTCAACAGCTTAATCTGCTATGGAGCACTTCAGCTACAGCTCTTCAAAATTCACAGTCTGCCTCATTTCATATAAACTTCCTTTTTCTTAATGCTTACTCTGTGTTTTAAAAGTATACTCAGGAATAACTCTGAGATTTAGTTCCTTGTTTTTCCCATCTTCCTCAAAACTCTGGTTTTCAACTGACAGAAAACCCCAAAACAAAATAAGAGCACAACTGAAAAGAGCCGATATCAAGAAAAAAATGAAGAAAAAAAAAAATAATGCTACAATTTTCCTGTCACTTACTCTGAAACTACATTGGATTTCCCCTGGAAAAATAAATAAATAAATAAATAAATAAATAAATAAATAAATAAAAAATAAAAAAAAAATAAAAGGAGTGAATAGACTGTCTTCAATAGGTCTGCAACACAGATCCAAACAGCCAAAGAGATTTCTACAGAGGGGCTTCCACAGCATGAAATTCAGACACAGAAAGAGTCCAGAATATACTCAGGGCGCCCAAGCCTGTCCCAAGGAACACACTACTGAGCACACACTCTGTGTAACCTCACTTGTTTTCAGCTGTCTCCTTCATAAGTTACATACTGCGCTGTCCCACCTATACCATCTGGTCCTAATCTCCTTGTTGAAAATGTAATCCTTAAAAATTTTGAGTCTAGGAAATTAAGTTACTCAATGCTTTCAAGAGGGTTTAAACTGGGCATTAAAACAAAAATATTGCTTAGCGGAACACGAAAATTAATGTCAGGCTTCACATTGAGCTGTAGCATTTAATTGTGCATAGGAAATAATATGGGATAGAGATTGTTAACTTTAAAGTTTCAGTAATAACTTTTCTTTTAATCTTGCTGAAATCTGCAATATATTGTCATATATTTCCAACAAAAATAATGGTTTATAGGAAATATAACAAGAGAATAGCGGTTTAAGCATAAATGATTCACATTTGGGGCAAGGGAATCTTCAAAAAAATCATTTTTACATTTGTCCGGTGTGATAGTAATAGTAATCAGATCCATAAGAAATGCTTCAGCTTGTCAGCTTTAATAAAGACGACACTGTGGAGACTTTCAAGGGAGCAGAGACCCAAGCACAGCATCAGACCCACCAAACTGGGGTCAGAAGGTTTGCAGTCGCTTGGCTCCAATAGTTCAGGCAGAACAACCTCAAGTAGCACTGCTTTGTGCCCACTTTGCAATGTCCCACACAACCCATGCCTCACTGAAACCAAAGTAAAACATATTTCTAAGTGCTGCTCTTTGAAAATTTGGTAGGAAACTTTTTAAATAAAATAGGGATAGAAGATGGAATACAATAATGTGAAAATATGATCAAACATTGAACAAAACATTAACACCATCCAAATTCCTTTTTATCCCAGGGCACATTCTTCAGATTACGTAAATACATTACAATAACTATTTCTGCATGGGTTATCTACAGATCACAGCCCTAAAATGCAGGATAGACCTCTTCTCCTTATGCTGTAAAAATACTCTGTGGTCTTGCTTAATAACAGTTGTGAAGAGCACAAAAATAGTCGGGGAAAAGAGCTAGGAGCAGGATGTACTGTCTCCTGGCGCACAGCTCAGTACACGTTCCACCAAAGTGCAGCGCAGGGAGCTGACAGACAATGACACAGACACACATGCATGCCCTCCCTTCCATCTAGGTGGTATTTTTATTTCCAGCCCCCTTCTCTCTGCAAGGAAATTTGACAGATACACCAAGCAACACAGGGGATGCTTAGGAGCTGGCAGAGTCTGGCCTGAGTTTCACTCTGGCCATGAAGTTCAAAGCAGTTCAAACCTTAGGCTGAAGTTTCTTTTAATGAGAGGCCATTACTGGAGGGGATGCAGTTCTGGGAGCACATAATTCAGCCAAGCCTTGGTCCCCTCAATAAAACACATCTGAGAGAAACCTAACAGCAAGTCCTTACCCCTCTGCAAGGTGAGAGGAAGCTCTGTGGGAGCCGTGGAGGCACAGGTCCCTGGGCTCCAGTCAGTGGACACATGCCCTGCTGGCACCCAGGTACCCTGCAGTCACTGCAGTCTCAGCACTCAGTTGGTTCAAAACCTCCTCAGTCAAAATATGCTTGCCCAGACCACTTGATGCACCTATGCAAAGTGCTACAGGAACCCATGACTTAATGACCGCATCTACAGAGACATCAGCCTTCTTGAAAGCAATTCACAGCAGCTACTGCCACAGGGAAAAAAGAAAAAGAAAAAAAAAAAAAAAAAGAAAAAAAAAGAAAAAAAAAGAAAGCTGTAATGTAACTTACTATGTAATGTAACATAGTATGCTATTCCGGAGATGCAGAGATGCAGATATTGCCTAAATGAGAACTTTAAAAACATTTTTCTTGCAGATATTTGTTTTATCCAGCTGACAGGTTTTATTTCAAACACTGACTTGCAATCAGTGTTAAAAGCAACACCAAGTTTGAGCTGAGGTACCATCGTTACAAAAAAAAAAAAAAAAAAAAAAAAAAAAAAAAAAAAAAGCCAACACAGAAGAATACTACTTTGTCCTCCAGTACTGTGAAGCTAGGTGAAGCTACAGTATGAGGAGTCTCCTCCTGGGTATACCAGGACCAGCCTCAGGGAGGCCACCCTCATGTAACTCAAACTGAAAAGAAATGACTACTAGTGGAAGGAGGGTGCCTGTACTTTCTCTTTTCAAACAACAAAAAAACATCCTTTCCTACCCCCACAAACCACAAGTTTGTGAAGGTTATTGGGGTCACAAAATCACGTAATTGAATGACACTTAAAGAAAAGCTATCTGCAGGATATTTTGAGTGCCTTGGTAGATTTAATTCCCTTTTCAAGTATCCTTTAAAAAGTGATTTAGGAAATGGAGATTAGAGCGCAGTTGGCATAGGAAGAAACAAGAAAACAAAACAAAATCACCCAGTCATCCACTATTGAAACAGCTAATCTAAACCTTTTTATGGTTTAAAAATAGAAACCATTTATAAAACAATGTACTCTTTAATCAGCACGCAAGAAATAAGCCAATAATTAAAAGTTCAAAATAAAGGTTTAAACTCAAGCATAGTTTTGCAACTGCAGTTATAGCCAGATTACAAAATTCCTTTCACACAATGCACATAGCATCCTTTGAGACTTAATGACATTCTGCAGCTGGGGTAGTATGAATCTGGGTTCTTTCTGTTCTGAGTTATTTACTTCTGCAAAAAAATTCCCCATGGCAACTGGCCAAAGGGGCTTGTCTCCTTAGTGTGTGAAATGTGAGCAGATACAAACTTGACACCGTATTTCATTCCCTCGCCTTTCCTCGTGTCTGCATTCCTAATTGTAAATTAAGGGGGTGGCACTGACCATTCTGGGGTGGCAGGAAGCAGCTGATTCAGAAAGATAGGAAGAGGTGGAGAAAAAAATATTGCAATCCTACAAGGCAGTTTCTGAAACCAGAGTGAGATTCCTATTACCCATAATCAAGACAAGCTGAAATTTTGCAACAGCTAATTCCCTTCTAAAATGCAATGTTCACTCTTTTATTGACATTTCAGAGATGTATTTATCATCTAAATTGAAATTAGTAAAAATCTGTGAATATTTGGTAATGCATGTCCATACTTCTACCAGCACCCTTCTCATTCGCTGTCTCTTTTCAGGAACACAAGTATTTTCTTATTCCTGTATGGAGGGTCCACAAAAACACGGTAAAACTCTTCAGCATAGTCTGCCAAAGCTGATTTTGAAAGAGGTGGTTTGGAGCACTGAGCCTCAAGCTGGACTTTAAAAAACAAGAGGCACCTGGGAAATGATATGCAACTCACAAAGACTCTAAATACACTCTGGCAAAATCAAAATTCCCCTAAGGACCTCAGTCAGCCAAGGGTAAAACAGTGACCTTGGACACATGTTTACCCTTCTTGGAGCTGATCTGCCTAATGCATCTGCTATTTTAGCTAAGGAATACCATCACTGCACTCACTTCCTTTTGCATCCTGGTTTTCACTCCAATTCCTGAATACACAGTTAATGTGTAGTAGTAACACTAATAAAATTTACTTAAAAGATGTCTAGCTATCAAGATACATTTTCCAAGAGAGATCAAAGTCTCAATATTGCTATCAACTTCTACACATGCTCTGCTATGTGCCATATCTCAGGTGGCTTTGTCTAGTTACCACACATCCCACACATTATCTAGAGAAGTTCAGGTTTTGGGCTGCCCTGGAGAGAATCCTGCAGTTCCTTTGGCCTACTGGATAGAGAGACCTTTCCAATGTTATTTTTAGACCAAGTCTGCCACACTACCCAAAAGATGCCAATGCCATGGGTGCAATAATATTTTAATTGATTTCACTTGTGATGAGGATTTCTTGCTTGAAATTTTAAGCAACAAAATTCTGCAAACCCAACTGTGGTTTGCAAGGTTTTTGTTTGTTTGTTTTGTGTTTATGTTTTGTTTTTCTAAATTAAGAAACAAGCAAGATCAAAGACTTTTGTTCAGTCCTGTGTGCTCTCCATGGACTGCAGGGAAGCCAGTCATGGATGAATAGAGTCTTGAAGGACTCTTCCTGTCAAGGCGACCTCACAGCAGCAGTTGTTGTACTCACATCTCTGCTCTCCACAGTTGCTGAGGTCTTGTTCAGACTGGCTGCAGAGGAAAGGCATTCCAGGGCAGGGAAGCATAGCTGGGCGAGTACAACTCACATCCACCAATCCCAACCTGCAAAATACTCCCCGGGGATCATTCTAGCCCAAGCAAGTGAGAACAGATTAGTCTGTACAAAAATCATGCCAGAAAAACTATCAGTCTAACCAGCTTAAGCTGAA
Source organism: Oxyura jamaicensis (assembly GCF_011077185.1). Lineage (NCBI taxonomy): Eukaryota > Metazoa > Chordata > Aves > Anseriformes > Anatidae > Oxyura > Oxyura jamaicensis. Next base: position 31,823,533 of record NC_048895.1, on the reverse strand, counting down.
ATGTTTGCAAAGCTTAGCGATTCTGTTCTTGTTTAAGTAGAAAGCAAGGCTGGAAGTTTTGAACAGAAACCCAGGAAGCTGTTCCAAACAGAAGAGATCAACAGGCAATATTCTGAAGATTTTCCTCTGCCTGCTGCAGAAAGTATCCCATTGACATTTGAGTGATGGATACCAGATCTGTGAGATGCAGCAATTGAACACAAATGTGATTAAGCCTGACTGGCCTGGGTTTATGACAAGCAAAAATGGAAATGTCATATAGTGAATGGCAAATTAGAGCTCACAGATTATTTTTATCATTTCAATAGCTCTCTGCAAAATACAAAAACAAGTGATGTAACTTATCCTGGAGCATTTTAAGAGGCTTAAACTGTAAATTCTTCTGTTACTGCCAGAGAGGAGTGAGTTACAGACATAGTCCCTTAGGTTTCTGGGAGGATACAGCTGAAGTAACTGCTCACCAGTGACAAGAAGGGCAAACTACCAGCTGATAAGTGAAAGGAAGAGATTTTAAGACTGTTCAGAAGAGCAAGAAAGCTCTAATGGGGAATGGAGGCCGTCAGAGGGAGCTGTTATAGCACCTTCTAAAGTGGGTGGGAAGGGGGTAAAAACACAGGAAGAAGGGAAAAATGATTTTCCCAACTCTCTGGGAAGCCAGGCATCAATGTAAAAGGCTGAGATCCTAGGAACAGTATGGAGAAAAGAAAAGAAAAAAGAAAAAAGAAGAAGAAGAAAAAGGATATTTTAGTCCGTGGCATCTGTAGCTCTACCTTGTCTGAAACAGCGGTGCAGCATAAGTTTTTACAGACAATTTTAGTGTTGCCAGCAGTGCATTAAAGGCGTGCCATAAGATGTTTTTCCTGAGGAGAGAGAAAGGACCACTTTTTTGGTGTAGACTGGTAAACAGGCTGAGCAGAGAGACAACTGCCCAGCATCTCTTAGATTTACCCTGAAGAGGGAAGGCAAGGATCCAGCAGTGAGTGAGCACTGGCTCTCAGCTCAGTGGCAGAAACTGGACAGCCAGGGTTGTCCATACCTACCCGTTTCCAGTTGCAGCAGTGCCAGCTGAAGTTACAGCCTCTAATCCCACACCAGTTACTCATCCCTGCCCTTCTGCCAGGGGTTACTGCCTCCTCAGATCTGCTGGGTGAGCTGCTTCAGTGGTCATCCCCAGCCTGTTTCATTCAAAAGCACAGATAATTTAAGCAACTTCAACATTGGTCTGTGCCAACCCAGCTCACTTTGACTGAAATTCTTAATTGCTAATAGTATCAAGAGAAGTACAACTGGCAGAACAGAGAAGTTCATAGCCTTCAGCAGGGGTTAGTCATTGCAATTGGAGCAAGGCTGGCATTGCTAAATCTCTTCAACCATTTCAGCTGCTGCCAGGAAAGGACTCGTGTCTCTTCAGCTACAGGGGCTATTTTAACAAACCTCATCTAGCTGCACTCACTCCAGAACTGTACATCAGCTGAAAGCCAGAGGAGCACTATTAATTGCTGTCAGCTTTGACATATTTCCAACCCACTTCCTCCTGCTTCCTCACAGCTAGGAACAGAGAGAGACTCTAGAAGTTGCTCAACATGTTATACCTGCGGAGGTCTTAACTGGCCAGCTGGGACCCAATTCTGCTCCTGGCAATAGAAACAAGGGCAGAAGAAAGCAGAAAGAACCTGCTCAGAGTCTGGGAGGGGACAAGAGATAGGGAACCTAAACAGAGGACTCCTGTGACAGCATCTAAGCAGCATTTCTTGAAGAAATGGCTTAGTGGAACAGTTCCGCAAAGGACAGGCTTATAGGAATTTACGTGATCTCTCACACCACAATAATAAAAGAACATTCTGAAAGAAAGAAAAAAAAGACTGAATTAGGGACAAATTGTTCATCAGCTCTAAAGCAAGGGTTTGGCAATACTAAGTCAGCTGTTTTGTATCATTTCAAAATAGACTTTTTGGTTTACTTTCCTCTTTTTAAAGTTTTTTTTCCTCTCTGAGTGCCATTAACGAAGTTCACACAGGAGGTCAAAACAGCTAACAATGGGAAAACTTAGCTGAGTTTCAAAATACAGCTATCAGAACATGATTTTGGCTTTCTATTGAAGAGACTTGATTTCACAAAAACTTTTAAGGTGACCAGGCTGGCACCGCTACATTCACATTAGGAAACCCCCATGAAGATCCAGTCCAACTGCTCTTAGTCTCAAACTGTGCAGTGGAACCTGTCTCTGTAGTTCTGAGTTGAATCGGATAAGTTTTTTTAAATGCTGATGTCTTGAGAAAACTGACCAGCTTTTTCAAAAAGAGCTTTTCATGTTTTAAAAAGCTCTTTCATACATACACACACTGAATGTTCAGAATGACTTGGCACTTGAACAGCAGGTAGCTGAAGCTTGCTGAGTGGCACCCCTGCAGAGTTTGAAGAAGGTAACAGGTACCATAACATGTATTTTCAAATTCACTTAATACACAGGTTCATTTTTTCTCCCTTTAAACTAAGAGCTTTGAAAACACCATACAGTGATGGGAATTCCACAACTGACTTAGCCCAACTCAATGTACTAAATACATGTGCCAGTTGTCTCAGTGACTCAGGCTTATGCAGAGATATGCCCTAGCATAGCCTAAACTCACAACTCTGCCAACGCAGAGATCTTGGGTTTTTCGACCATGGGGCAGTTTATTCAGCACCTGGTCTGATGGCCGTAGACGGGTCCCTATCCTTTAGGGGAAAAAGGATCCTTGGCCAGGAGCTGGCGGGGCTCATTGATAGGGCTTTAAACTAGGTAAGAAGGGGGATGGGGGTGAAGCAAGGATTGTTGGAGCTGTGCCAGGGGGAACAATAGCAAGGCCGGGGAATAAGGTAATGGCCCAGCTGAAGTGCATCTACACCAATGCACGCAGCATGGGTAACAAACAGGAGGAGCTGGAAGCCATCGTGCAGCGGGCAGGCTACGACTTGGTTGCCATCACGGAAACGTGGTGGGACCAGTCTCATGACTGGAGTGCTGCGATGCCTGGCTATAGGCTCTTCAGAAGGGACAGACAGCACAGAAGGGGTGGCGGTGTGGCTCTCTATATTAGAGAGTCTTTCGATGTTGTAAAACTCGAGGCTAGGAATGACAAGATCGAGTCCCTTTGGGTTAGGATCGGCAGGGACAACAAGGCTAGCGTCCTGGTCGGAGTCTGTTACAGACCGCCGAACCAGGACGAGGAGACAGATGAGGAGTTCTACAGGCAGCTGACAGAAGTTGCGAAATCTTCAGCGCTTGTACTCGTGGGGGACTTCAACTTCCCTGACATATCCTGGAAGCACAACACAGCCCAGAGAAAGCAGTCTAGGAGGTTTCTGGAGAAAGTGGAAGATAGCTTCCTGACGCAGCTGATTAGTGAGCCTACCAGGGGTGGTGCCCCGCTAGACCTTCTCTTCACAAACAGAGAAGGACTGGTGGAGGATGTGATTGTCGGGAGCTGTCTTGGGCAGAGTGACCACGAAATGGTGGAGTTCTCTATTCTTGGCGAGGCCAGGAAGGGAACCAGTAAAACCACTGTACTGGACTTTCGGAGAGCTGACTTTGGGCTGCTCAGGACACTGGTTGGTAGAGTCCCTTGGGAGGCGGTTCTGAAGGGCAGAGGGGTCCAGGAAGGCTGGGCGCTCTTCAAGAGGCAAATCCTAATGGCGCAGGAGCGGTCTGTTCCCATGTGCCCAAAGATGAGCCAGCGGGGAAGAAGACCAGCCTGGCTGAACAGAGAACTGTGGCTTGAGCTTAGGAGAAAAAAGAGGGTTTATAATCTTTGGAAAAGTGGGCTGGCCACTAGGGAGGACTATAAGGATGTAGCGAGGCTGTGCATGGACAAAATTAGGAGGGCCAAAGCTCATCTGGAGCTCAATCTGGCTACTGCCGTTAAAGATAACAAAAAACGCTTTTATCAATACATCAACACAAAAAGGAGGACAAAGGAGAATCTCCATCCTTTACTGGATGCAGGGGGAAACTTAGTTACAAGAGATGAGGAAAAGGCGGAGGTGCTCAATGCCTTCTTTGCCTCAGTCTTTAGCGGCAATACCGGTTGTTCTCTGGATTCCCAGTACCCTGAGCTGGTGGAAGGGGATGGGGAGCAGGATGCGGCCCTCACCATCCACGAAGAACTGGTTGGTGACCTGCTACGGCACTTGGATGTGCAGAAGTCGATGGGGCCGGATGGGATCCACCCAAGGGTACTGAGAGAACTGGCAGAGGAGCTGGCCAAGCCACTATCCATCATTTATCAGCAGTCCTGGCTATCGGGGGAGGTCCCAGCTGACTGGCGGCTAGCGAATGTGACGCCCATCTACAAGAAGGGCCAGAGGGCTGACCCGGGGAACTACAGGCCTGTCAGTTTGACCTCAGTACCAGGGAAGCTCATGGAGCAGATCCTCTTGGGAGTCATCATGTGGCACTTGAAGGGCAAGCAGGCGATCAGGCCCAGTCAGCATGGGTTTATGGAAGGCAGGTCCTGCTTGACGAACCTGATCTCCTTCTATGACAAAGTGTCGCGCTGGGTGGACAAGGGAAAGGCTGTGGATGTGGTCTACCTTGACTTCAGCAAGGCTTTTGACACCGTCTCCCACAGCATTCTCCTCAAGAAACTGGCTGCTCTTGGCTTGGACTGGCGCACGCTTCGTTGGGTTAGAAACTGGCTGGATAGCCGGGCCCAGAGAGTTGTGGTAAATGGAGTCAAATCCAGTTGGAGGCCAGTCACTAGTGGCGTCCCCCAGGGCTCGGTGCTGGGGCCGGTCCTCTTTAACATCTTCATCAATGATCTGGACGAGGGCATTGAGTGCACCCTCAGTAAGTTTGCAGATGACACCAAGTTAGGTGCGTGCGTCGATCTGCTTGAGGGTAGGAAGGCTCTGCAGGAGGATCTGGATAGGCTGCACCGATGGGCTGGGGTCAACTGCATGAAGTTTAACAAGGCCAAGTGCCGGGTCCTGCACCTGGGGCGTAATAATCCCAAGCAGAGCTACAGGCTGGGAGATGAGTGGTTGGAGAGCTGCCAGGCGGAGAAGGACCTGGGAGTGATAGTGGACAGTCAGCTGAATATGAGCCAGCAGTGTGCTCAGGTGGCCAAGAAGGCCAACGGCATCCTGGCTTGTATCAGAAATAGTGTGACCAGCAGGGCTAGGGAGGTGATCGTCCCCCTGTACTCGGCTCTGGTGAGGCCGTACCTCGAGTACTGTGTTCAGTTTTGGGCTCCTCGCTACAAGAAGGACATCGAGGTGCTTGAGCGGGTCCAAAGAAGGGCGACGAAGCTGGTGAGGGGCCTGGAGAACAAGTCCTACGAGGAGCGACTGAAGGAGCTGGGCTTATTCAGCCTGGAGAAGAGGAGGCTCAGGGGTGACCTTATCGCTCTCTACAGATACCTTAAAGGAGGCTGTAGAGAGGTGGGGGTTGGCCTGTTCTCCCACGTGCCTGGTGACAGGACGAGGGGGAATGGGCTAAAGTTGCGCCAGGGGAGTTTTAGGTCAGATGTTAGGAAGAGCTTCTTTACTGAAAGGGTTGTGAGGCATTGGAACAGGCTGCCCAGGGAGGTGGTGGAGTCACCATCCCTGGAAGTCTTCAAAAGACGTTTAGATGTAGAGCTTAGGGATATGGTTTAGTGGGGACTGTTAGTGTTAGGTTAGAGGTTGGACTCGATGATCTTGAGGTCTCTTCCAACCTAGAAATTCTGTGATTCTGTGATTCTGTGATTCTGTAACCTCAACTATAACAGCCAGCATACCATCCTCCCAGTATTTCTTTCTGTCCACACCCTCCACTCTTATTCACCACTTCAGTCCTTCATTTGATTTCCTGTCCTTAACAGCCTACCTTTCATATTCACTCCAGTAGTTGGAGATACACAGTGGTAGAGAGCAAAGCTGTTAATGGTCTCCAGAATGAGTAAGATACTGCCCTTTTCCAAGCAAGTCCCATTCCAGAGCAGGGAAGACTCAAATCTAAAGCAAAGTTTTACAACTGTGTGATGGCATCTGGCAGGCATCTGCAACTGAGGCAAACCAGGCCACTGGGCAGGACTCTCAAAAGAGCACTTTTGGGGTTTCAAATGGGGTGAGACAATGAAATCCCCACATCTGCTCCCTGGGAAAAGTCTGGCCTCTCAGAGGTGTCTCAGGTACTACAATTCTGCATGCAGACTACCACCTTAGCATGAGTTAATGTCCATCTGGACAAAATGGGACATAGAGGTGCAAGCACCCCTTTCTCATGCCCTCCATGCTCAGTGGCTGTTAAGTTCAGCAAAGGTTAAAGCTAACTGTCCTTTGAGGAATTTTCACTTCTACATATTAAACACCAGGATCACACTGAATAAAGACTGCCACCTTCATTATAATTTATTTTTGTTATATATATTTAAAAAAAAAAAAAAAAAAAAAAAAAGCTTTCATATGAGAGAAACTTAGAGACTCCCAGAAGACGGAAATCAATGGCACTCTCCCAGACTGCCCTTGAGAACTGCATTGGTGTTTAGGCGTTCTTCCACTATTGCTGTCCTTTGCTGGACATTTCAAAGCAATCTAGCAAATTTTACAAAGAGAATGACACCATAATCAACAGTGAGATCTGAAGCAAGAGGAAATTGCTGAGAAATCCCAAGAGCGAGTAGAGATGTCTACAAAGTGAGAGCTTCTTTTCTCACCCTTTTCATATTAGTCTAAAACTGGACTCAGCTGTAGTAGGATTTCAGAGTATTTCAATTCCCGTTCCCACACGAGGCACAGGAGTGCCTATAAAGCCAAAAGAATTTGGGCCAAACCACTAAGAGTTTTCTTCTTTATTAATACACACTTGACCACATACTGCTGGGCAAGGCATCTAGTCAGCATTACTTGTATCAGCTTACTGAAAAGACCACAGCCTTGTAAACTGTGAAGTTTCTCCTTGCACAGAATTAGGAAGGAAAGGAGCTTCTGCTGATGTTGTGCTGAGTAGATTTTTTTTTTCCCCAAAGAAGGAAATCTCCTCATAATAGTAACATTGTTGGATATATTTACTACCAACTTCATCAAGGCACTTGTTTGTTCTTTTGCGTTACTTTTTATCTTTCATCACAATCCTGTTAGCAGTTGAGAAAGCATCATTCCAGCTTTGAAGCAGCAGGTTAAAAATATTGCCTCCTGCTCAGAAAAATTGTTCTGCTCATCTGGAACTGTTATATGCTGCAGCTCTCTAGCACTTCATACATAATCTCAAAGCACTTTTCAGAACAACAGTACGGGCAAGTTCACATATATCCTTAAGAAGAGAGAACCTATTTCAGAGATGAGGAAATAGATACCATTATTTTCAAAATGGGAAATTTTTCAAAAACCATCTAAGCTTATGGTTTGCCTTTCCAGAGACAGAAAGCTTCCATTATTTATTTTCATTTTCACAAATATTCAGGATCTCTGAATTTCAATACTTAGCTTCTTGTGCTAAATTCAAGTTTGAAAATATTGATGCTTGTACATTTTTCAGACAAACTAAAAGTCCTCTAGCTAAATTAAAAGACAATTTACCTGCAAGATCTTTAATTAGACATTAAAATATGTTTCCTAATTATTTGTTTATGGCTAGATACACATGTTGTGGTCTGTACAGGTAAAAAAAGAGATTATTACTCCCATGATAGTTTGGCTGGATACAGAAGATCAGCACCATATTGGTGGAGATATCTGGATCTAGGTTTAGCCAATGTATATGGAGATTTTTTTGCAGATAAATGAGCAAGACTGGGAGAAAGTTTGAAGAAATTAAATTTAAATCCCTCCCAAGTCCACAACATATCTTGAATCACATTTCAGTATGGGCTAGAATTTACAGTAAATAGAACACATTAAAATTTCTTCATATGCTAAAGATCAGAAATTGCTGTCTTCATAGGAGCAGTCATTGTCCCTTGGAAGATCACCAAGATGACCAAGAACTGCCAAAGCTAGGACAAAACCTCAGCCTTCCATCACGATCCCACAATAATTCAACTCTGCACTTGCCATCTACAAAGAGTTCATGGCTAAATGTGTCAATCCACTGCACTCTTGTGAGCACAAGCAAAAGTTTTCCTTTGTCTTCCTGTACATTTAAATACTGACCATAAATAAATACATAAAACTGAAGTTCACACTACTTTTCTGCTTTCTAATGCAAACTCTTCAATAATTTTCAACCTTTAAGCTATACTCTTGTGTACTAATTAAAAAAAAAAAAAAAAAAAAAAAAAGGATATAAAAGTATAAAAGCTGCAGCATAACAAAAGCAGGATGTACGGAAAATACAAACAACTTGATTCAGTAAGTATGCAAGGGATTGAAGCCTGTTTGTCACCAGATCTCCCCCAAACTTCCCCCTGGAGTGAAACTCAAGAAGAGTGCATGGACGAAAGCATGTCAGGACTTGGTGGGGAAGCCAATACAAGAATAGCCGCAGTAGTAACTGTGTTCCACATTCATGAAGATCTTGGGTTACCAAGATAAATTCAGCTAGGAGACTCACCCTTGTGCATTCTTAACCCCTTCACTGCAGGATGCCTTCATCCAGGCCACTGGGGAAGGCAAGGCTAAGAAAATCTTGGGAAGGGCTATTTCTTCTGGCAGACAGTGATATAGACGCCACTGCTTAGATTTAATCATTTCAGAAATTTTAAAAGCCTTATTTAAGAGGTAATGGATGTTACTGTGGTTATAATGTCTTTTGCTGTTTAGCCACATTGATGTGAATAAGACAGCTGTTTTCCTTGTGCTTTAAGGCATAAGACCTACTCATCCCAGTCTCCCCAAAAGTAAAATTAAAATAATAATAAAAAGCATAGTTATACTGCTTCCAGTTTGTTTTTGAAAGCTTTTACTTCCTTCGGCTAATAAATGGCATCATTTGAGGTAATGGCTTTCTTTTCCAGTTTCCAGATGCTGCAGTGTTAACAGATAGGAAACTATGATTTTCTTGTCATCTTTCTGAATTGTATTACAGAATTACTGTTATCTCAGGGTTTCCCATTTTCCACTAATTGGAATCTCTAATCTTCCATTTCAACAGTTCTGAAGAAAGACCATTCCGTCACCAATACATTTCACTAAATTTATTTTAAAAAGACATTAAATAAAAAAATGCTTGCCTATGAGTTCAAAGAACTTTCTTTTTATATTTATTGTATAAGAAGCAGAAGTAGAATGACATTCTGAAACATTCTTGAATTTATTTATTTTTCTTCTGAAATGATGAGCAAGAAGTAGAGGAAATCTATGATTCTAAATACTGCAACGAAGCCTACTGATATGAAAGTTGGGTCCAAAACCTATTAAAGGGTCAAAGTTTGGCTATGTTTCTTTCAAAACTCCATAGAGGCTTGCTCTGTTCTTGCCCTGCCAGAATTTTTCTTCGGGATCATTCTGTCAGCGTCAATGTCTCATCTGTAACGTGGGGATCCATAAATAGTTTGCTCCATGACAACAGAACTATAGGAATAAAGCCATGAATTTTGGTGTGAGTGAGCAACACACATTAAAAGGGGACATGCAATTATCAAGACAGTAAGACTCACAGTAAATATGGAGACTTGTGGTCCACCAAATAGGAAAAAAAAATTAGGGGTCAGGTTTATGCTGGATAATTTGCAAGAATAGAGAGCATCGAGAAAGCTCCTTTTTCCTGAACTTGTGACTTCTCGGCAAACGGGTGGGTGTTGGTGCATTTCCCTCTTTCCAAACAGCTTTTGTAAGGCTGCAAAGGGAAAAGCCCTGTTAACAGGCTGAAAGGGGCATCACGTACTTGAGCTGGGAAGGCCAGTTCAATCCTAGCAGCAGCCTCCCTCAGATCCAAGCACTCAGGTTGAATCCCTCTCTGAACTCTTCACCTCCTCTCCAGCACGCTTCCCCTCTAAATATAAACTGCACTGCTGACATGATTGCAGCTGGCATTAATCTTTTCAGATGTTTTCCATGTTGTCCTTGGTTTTGTTTACTATGTTAAATCAGAGGAAAATCTTATTTAAGCAGCAAAGAAATATCAAAAATATACATAGATAAAAAGAAAAAAAAAAAATAGTTCAATAAAAAACATAGAAACCAGAGGGTGGGTGTAGGGAGTCAGGACAAGAGATTCATAGAAAGCAAGTGATCTGATGAGCCTGAAGTAAACTGAGCTTGTAAATCTAATTTGCAACATTAAATATCCTGGAAGTGTTAGAACTTCTTTCATCTGTGTTTCTAATAGAAACAAAACCATACTGTGTGAACAAACATCTTGGCACCATCTTTTAGTGGACATCTTTGAACTCCAATAAACATTAAGAAACTTTTTAGAACACACAGGAGAAAAACTGCAGACAACAACAGTGTCCAGCTTGTGTCTTTTGGCGGAGTTGTATGAACTTCCAATCAAATATGTGTGCAGTATTACATAAAAATTTTGAAATTGCAAGTCTTTTTGATAACTCACAACAAATATGAATAAATTCAGGAAAGTGTTATGTACCCTGACTGAGGAACTTTATCTCATGATATTTGATCTCTAGATTCTTTGTTAAAACATAAGTGAAAGCAATAAAAGGCCTCTTCTTCTTTCCTAGTTGTAGGGGAATGAATACTGCCGTGGTATGCAGACAATCCAGGTGTGGTACAGCAATCTTACAGACTTGTGTGTCAATTCTAGTTTTTCCATTCCAGTGACAATGGTGAAGGACTCAGTTTGAGCACTGAAGAGCACTGGTGGTGGGCAGAGTTACTTCTGAGACAAAAAAAAAAGGGAACTGAGGGGAGAGGGAATCTGCAAAAATATAAACATGTAAAAAGATGCTAATACTAGCTGAACAGCAAACAGACAAACCAAAGCAGAAGAACGTCAGAGGCCCATTTTCCCAATATTACTAACTGTCACTGATTGCAGTCTTTGAAAAGAAAACAAGCCTGGCTCTGCACTTGAAGGGAAGTTTAAGAGGCAATCTGCTTGCAGTGACATCCGCTGCATGGTGCAGTTCTGCCCATGCCTGCATGGCCGAGCTGGAGGGCAGATGGATAAAAAAGGCATAATCAGATTCCCATTCAACAACTACAGCCCAAGTATATACATGCTCTACATGTATTTCACTAGCATACTGTTGCCTGCTGTGTTTTTCTCCATGACTACAAACAGGCAAACTTTTCCTTGAACATTTTACAGAATTTTCTTACATCTACCAATTCTCTTAACATTGCATGATGCTTAATTCATCTAAACACTTGCATCCACATACAGGAGATTGTGGTTTGATGTAGTGTACAATGTAAAATGCTTGGGAAGAAACCAGCGCACAAAATCATGCAACTATATTGAACTGTAACAAGCATAAATGTATGCTTTTTGTTGTTGTTGTTGTTGTATTAGTTGCATGCTCAAAAGTAACACTAAGCTTGTAAATTTTTCACTGAAATGCCTTCTGTTTCTCTTTCATTAGTTGAATGTTCATCTGAAATGCTAACTATATTCCCATGAAAGACTCTGGACAGAGAAAGGTCATTTAGCTGTGAACACAGAAGAAGAGGGAAGAAGTAGCATAGGAACAGCTGTAGCATGTGCAGTGCACAGTCACAGCTCTAATGCTTTTAGGTTTTGCAGATACCAACGGAAAATTCTGTAGTAACACATGTGTGCATGCGTACATGCCCACCGTTAGACCAATATTGCACAGTATAGGCTATTCATCATCAAAATAATACTAGCAAAACAAGAGTATTTAGTTTTTATGCATCAGAAAACTAATATTCATAACCTTTAAAAGGACCATCTCCTATGAGCCCCATTTTAGAATCACAGAGTCATCTAGGTTGGAAAAGACTTTCAAGGTCACCAAGTCCAACCATCAGCCTGGGCTATGGAGTCCCATCACTAAACTATGTCCCTTAGTGACACATCTACATGTTTCTTGAAAACTCCCAAGCTTGGGGGTTCCACCACTTCCCTTGGCAGCCTATTCCAACCTTCAACCACCCTCTCCATTAAGAAATTCTTCCTAATGTCCAATCCTAAACCTTCCCTGGTGCAAACTATTTCCTCGCAACCCATCACCTGTCACCTGAGAAAAGAGACCAACACCTTCCTCACTACAATCGTCTGTGAGGTGTTTGTAGAGAGTGATACCTAATTTTGGTCCCAGTCCAAATAATCTAATTTCCACCTCTTGGAACATAGGGATAACCAGCAAAATCCCCACTGAGGGTTACTGTACAGGTGCTTGAATGGATGAGAGCTCTGTAAAGTATTTAAATATATACATACATAAAACATTATGTGTAATATATGAAAAGGTACAATTTTGCATCTAAATAAGTCTCTAAATACTATGTTTCAGGGCACAAACAGATTCCTTTCTAAAGTCTGGGCTTAATTTATACCTTCTATGCTACTACACTGTGCAATAAACAGCTGCTTACACTGGGATTTTCTTGCTGGAAAGCATTGGATATTCATTGCCACCTGTGTCCGAGGATGCAAACGGCCAGATCTGGTGAACCACAGCTCTGGTATTCCTATGATACATCTTTAACTAGCAATGAATCAGCAGTGATTTCCACTAGGTGTTTTACAAGGTCCAGCCAGAATCCTCCAGCCTCCCAGCATATGTCTGCAGAAGGTTACTTACTCCCTTCTTCAGCAGAACTAGCAAAAGAAAACTTATCCAGATCCTTGCAAACCCCTGTGTTTCAATGTAAATGCACCATTTCCACTGGAAATTTAGGCTAAACAGACCAAATGATGCCAGGACATCACTAAGGGCATGCAGTGCTTCCTTCAAACCCTGCTGAAGGGGAAGAGCCTTTGACAGTGCACAGGGCAAGAACAGCTGCGGCAAACTTCTGCAGCTTAAGGACTGCAAGCTATGTCATCTGGGGCTGCAAACTAGCATCAATAAGAATTCTTAATTTGCTTCTAAGCACATACAAAGGTATCTCAGCTCAGTAAATCAAGATTACAGACTCATGCACTAGCTTACTCCTTTTTGCGTATGGTTGGTTTTTGTTTTTTTTGAGGGAGGGAAGGCTGGGGGAAATGTTCAAGATTTCCCACAGGCTATTAATACTATTAATATACTTAGGCATTAATTTTTCTTCACTGGTTGAAAAGGTAACAAAAAAAAAAAAAAAAGTATTTTCCCTACTTAAAACCCAAAAACATGAAGACAGACCTATGCAGCCCGTAGCATATTATTCACACCGTACAATCAGGGAATTTTTCCACCACCAATGTTTATCAAGAGTGCTATATAAAAAGTTTGATTAGCACAGCTCAGAGCTGTCAGGGTTCCTGCACCAAGGGCAGATTTCCTTGGACTGGAAATCACAGCACTAAACACCCCCACTAAGGGAGTGGAGGGGGGCCCATGTAATTGCACTTCTTGCCAGTCAGCAGAAACAACAGCCATCAGCCTCTCCTGCCCAAATACAAAACCTGGCAGAAGGGCACTAGACATTCACACTCATCAGCTGGCCTTCTGTTTCAAATGGCACATGCTTGTAAACAAACAAAAATTGTACATTTGAGTTTTCAGATTGTGCCAAGAAGAAAAAGGAGACTTTTTAATGTGTTGGCTAAAATCTTAACATGCAAGCCTTTGGTCAAACTTTAATTGCTCAAATTACTAAAATGCCTGGCAAAAAGTACAGCAAACACTATCTGATGGCTAACAGAAACTTTAGACTGCAAATTAAAAATGACTTTGCTATAGCATTATCATAGGAGACCTGAGAAAAAAATGAAAAATTTGATAATTCCAAAGGGTAGACAGGAAAATGCATAGCTTTCTCACATTGCCTACATGTTCGCAATGAAAACCACACAAAATTTGCCTGAGTTCAGGTTTCATTACAAACATGAAACTTAGCTCAAGGGAAAAATTGCTAATGTTTGCATAACTATTCAGTCAACTGGGGCCCAGCCTAACGCAGAGCTTTGTGATCTAGAGAGCCACGAGAAATGCGCAGTTTCACATCAAAACCAGGTGAAATGGGGAAAAAAATCGACAGTTTCATTTTGAATTGTAAAGATATTTCAAATGAAACTTCAGTGAGAAATACCATAACAATGTAGATTGCACAAACACAAGTGGACTCCAAGGACAATGCGCTGTAAAATTATTCAATTTTAAATCCATTTAATCTTGTTCTGATTAGCATTGCCAGAGTAAAATCTGGTTCTCACCGTCATAGTACACCTGAAAGATGGGGGACACTCTTCGTTTAGTGTTATAGGTGGAAAAAAAGAGAGGCATGGGTGGGGTTACCCATGAGCAATAAAGCTTGACTATGAACTCAGTTTCCCCATCTCAACATCTTTCCTCTCACTCAGATTTGCTTCTGCATGCAAAGCCAGGCACACACGTGCCTGCTCCAAGTGGTCCATTAACTCCAAAGCCAACTGCAGTATTTCCAGTCTCACTTTCCTCATATTCTGATCATATCATTCGGACAGGCTCCAACTGCACTGACACGTTTGGATTTCCTTCCATCTTTCTATCAGTGTCTGGTGCCTTCTATTTTCATTCAGGACTGTCAAAAGCAGTTTGCATCCACATTCTGCTTCTCTCTTACTAAGCCATTTTATGCTTTCACTTCACTGCAGTTGAATTCAGCTTGCTGGGGATCTTCAGTGATGGAAATACTAACAGGCAGAGTGGCCTATGAAATACCTTGCAATCCCACAGCTGCCCAAAACATATATGGTACTGTTCTGAGCCTGTCCCTTTACATCACGTCACTAAGTGGCTGTTGGAAAACACCCTCCCACACCCTGCATGACCAGAGGCTCTCCCTTAAGTGAAGAGAATAATGATAATAGCAAAACTTTATTACATATATATTATGTCAAAATTGAATTTTACTTTGAGATAAGTAGCAAAAGTATGACTTATTTTATCTCAGTATGCATAATTACACTCAGATGCATAAACTGTCATCACTGCTGAGGAGGAGGAAAAAGAGGGGAAAAATAGGAGGGGATTTTGGGGTGTGCAAAGGGAAAGGATTGATTTTCTGTTTTCTTCTGGTTTTACAGTGGGCTAGATATCTCAAGATCAATATTCTGATGTGACCAAAAAAAAAAAGAAAAAAATCCCCATTTTACAGTGAAGAAATTGCTTCTACCCTCCACCATATGAAGGTATGGGTGAAAACATTAACTGATACCATCCTTTGAGAATAATTTATTCCTGGAGCAGAATAGCCTCTGCCAGCAAAATTACACTCAAAAGTAAACAACAGTAGAAAACCCCAGCAACACAGACTACAAATAAAAACGTACTTAGCTGTATAACTTGCTGACTCTGCTTGGGGCACTCAACCTTTTAACATGGTTTTAACTGGGGGACCAAACAGATAGATCACTTGGCCCAGATTATAAAATACACATGCATTGCTTCTGGTGGTATTGCAAGACCTGCACCATGGAGGAACAGGAACATTACTTTTCAGAAACATTTTGGAAAACCACAACGATAGTCACCTTCCAGCTCAGGAGGTACCACCGGCTCACACCAGGACCTCCACACTGCATAGAGTTAAATCCAAGCTGCATCTGCCAAGCAATTTAGCAGGTCCGGCATGACCAGCCAGAGCACCACACTACTCCAGCTTCACATTTACCATTTCCAACACCATCTCCACTAACTCAAGCATCTTCTCACAACCCTCTTCTGCATCTTGTAGATGTGCTTCACACTCAGAAGTAAAAATTTGTTCTGAAACAAGACAGATCCTGGAGCCACTTGGGCCTTGCAACTTTAAACAATGCCTAAATTCCATGTAAAATCAGAGCCAGGGTCACCGCCTGTCCTGATCCGTTCCTCTATTGTATCTCCCCCGCAACAGCTGGTAGATGTGCGCTGAGCAGCTCGGCTCTTGGCACCCTTGATGATTCTTTCCTTCTGCATAGAAGGCTAATTCAGCCTTCTTTATTCTGTGCTGGATATTAGGTGAGTCAAACCACCCAAACAACTGGGCCATTATTACTCATATAACAGAGATTCTGGTTCTGAAATTAAACCATATCTCAGAGAGACCTACAGTAATCCAATTTAGATCACACTCTGAATTAAAGGCACATGGTTTTGTCAATTGCTTTCAAGTAAAGGGGCACCATCAACTGCAATTGCTTTTCTAAACAGCTTCAAGAAGTCTGCAGAGTGTTTCCTTAAACTTCAAGCATCTCAAAAACCCTGCTTTCTTTTCTTTTTCTACATTTATAACATGTCAGAGAGACCGTCAAAAATAAATAAGTCTTCCTTGAGATGATGGATGCTTGGCAATGAAACCTGATGTTTCTCAAGGCTAACTGACGAACAAACTAACTTAGCAGACTGTTTGAGGGTTATAAGACAGAGGCAAATGTAAAGAGTCCAAAGGGAGCCAAAACCTCAACACAGAGCACATCTGAGCCTGGTCCCACCAGCAGAGGTGAGCAAGTGGGCAGCGTCTGCAGGTAACTGACCGGCCATTTCAAAAGGCTTCACCAAAGTCATCTTAGGAGAGCCTGGCTGTCTTTTTTCCTCTTTTATTTTTTTATTTTTAATAGGGAATAGGGAAGTAAATCACAAGTGCTATTGGCCAACCAGAGTCACATATGTTTTATGTATATAAAAGATCATAAGAAACAAAACACAGAGGGACATTTTGCATTATTGTAATTTCAGTTGATAGACTCCAGAAGTACAGGATGTATGATACGTCAAAAAAGAGATGAATAGGCAGGCTTAAAATATGCACTTGGTGTGATCTTCATAATATGTGCTCTCACTCTGAGCACTACAGGCCATCGGCCAAGATTTATACAACTCTTCTGGCAGCAAACAGATAAGAAAAAAAAAAAAAAAAAAAAAAAAAAAAAAAAGGCCACACTGAAATCCACCATCTTCTTTAAGGAATTCCTTCAAGGTACTTTGGAAACAGCTCTAAGTGACCTCCCTGCCACAGCTAAGTCACCGAGTTCACCTCATAAAACATCCTGCCTTTATCCTCTCCCTCCTTCCTTACCACAATATCAAGCAAATCTATTTTTAAAGCAGAGGGAAGTGTCAAGAGAGACTGTCAAGGGTGGCATGCCACAGAGCTGACCTACCACCATTTTGCATACATTTAATAAAACAATTATCTTCAAGGCCCTTTGTTTTCTCAAAATAGAAGACTGCAGCCAGCAAGAGATCATTAATAAGAAACAGGGCAATGAATAAAAGGGTGAAAATGCATAGTTATTGGTGAGAAAGCAGATCTTGCTGCTGTCAAAAGGGAAAAAGAATCCTTATGCTCAAAGTTGGGGGGCTTCTTTTTATTATTATTTACGTGAATTCTAAGTGAGAAATTAACGTTTGTTATTATTTTGAACAGCCCACTGGCAGCATTTCAAAGCTGCTGATAAATATATCAAAACCCATTTGAATAAAGTAATGCAGATTTAAATTTAGCCTTTTGTTGTTTTGATCCTGCCAATTTTTTTTGTTCTGTCTTTCCATGTAAGAGCACCATCATTCAGGTCTGCATCTGTGGCCCTACTCATTTATCTAGGGAACAAAAATTCCATTTTTGGAGAACAGGCAACAGAAAGCATTGCAGCACTGGTCTTTCAAAGACTCACACAGGCAACTCCATTGAAATAAAAAAAATCAGTACTGCATTGATTGTGTCCATGAGTAAAATGCAGAGGGACAGACTGTGACCTCACATTCAAGAACTGATTTGAAGGAAAAGTACAAGAAAGATCTTACCAAAGCAAGCCCTCTCCACACTGCTCTAACAGGGCAAGGGCCCAAATTATAGGAAGGTTCATAACCTGTCACAGTGGTGATTCCTTTCATTAGGATTCGCAGCAGAAAGCACAAGAACTGGTGTGAACCCCTGGTAGGGGTAGAAGTCAGGGTCATTCGGCCACCTGCCATTAAAGCAGTCCTGTACGCATCTGGGTGGCATCCATTTCAAAACCGGTTTCCACATGGCATTTTTATAACTGTAATTTTCACACCTTTTCTAAGTGCATACAATTCAGAAACACCCCACAAGTATTTTCCCACATATAGCCCACAGGTTATGTTAAAGAGCAAACTGCATTTCACAGAATCAAAATCATCTAGGTTGGAAAAGACCTTCCAGTCTTTATGAAGTCCAGCCATCAACATGACCTACTGAATCCCATCACTAAACCGTGTTCCTTAGCTTCACAACCACATATCTTAAATACCTACAGGCATGGGGGCTCGACCACTTACTTTGGCAGCCCATTCCAAACCTCAAACACTCTCTCCATGAAGAAATTCTTCCTAATGTCCAATCCAAACCTCCCCAGTGCAACTTGATACTATTTCCTCCTGCCTCAGTATTCTTGGTGTAAAGGTATTTGGGCAGAAGAAATCAGATGCAGGACTTGTTTGCAATTCTAAAGACCTGAGATTCAAAGGAGGTGTAAAAAGGCCACATTATGTTTTATATTATGTAAGAGCAAATTCAGTCCATGTTTAATTGGAGCAGCTGGGTAGCTGCAACCACACCACATGGCAAACACCACCACCACCTTCAGCTGTAACACAAGATGACAAATGCATTAAATCCGTACTTTCAAACAAAATTAATTATGGAGGAGGCAGAGATTTACCAAAATTATTTTAATACTGTCATATTATCAGCATACACCATGACATGGCATACCTTTTGCAACATAAAAATGACCGAGCACCATCATTATGGTACTTTCATGACCTAACACATGGTAGGAAATGTAGGCTTTCCACTCCAACAAAATATCTGAATATAAGCAGCTGTGCAGTTTCTTAATCTTTAGTTTAGCTTTGGGCAACATTTGGAAAAATAAAAGGATCACAGCTATAAACCTGAATGTCACAACAAATTGTTCATTATGTTCATGGTAAGCAGCAATCTGGCAAATCTGACAGACCAGCCTGATAACTACAGTAAAGCAAGAAATGAAATCTTCAAATTATTTGCAGAACTGACTGCATGAAACTTGTCTTGTACAATGTCTGTATACATTTATGTGCACGTGCATACATCATTATACATATATCTCACATCACTAATCTACAAGTTTATCAACTTTATTCTCAGCCACAAGAATCTAGCAAGTGGTGACGCATTTTAGAGAAACCACCAACAGTACAGAGAAAAGTAACTTAAGTTTATTTAAAGTGAAAATCTTGCTCAGGCTTTTCAATTATGTTTCTCCTAATTTGGAGATAATTATTCCCAGCAAGAGAGGTATTTATTTTTTGCACTCTCCCTTTAATAAACAGAAAAGTCTAGATGACAGATTGCACTGAATTATCTGTATGTATACTGATTTTTTTTTTCCATGCCCTGATCCTGCAGTGTGAACCATGCCTCAGAATTGTCCCAGCTTGCAGAATTCTGGGGTGAAATTTGCAGCACGGCTGTAGTGACACTGTGCTACCCTGTCCTACAACAAGAGTGGGGATGGCTTTGGTACTGGCCATGTCCTGCATAGCACCACAAGCAACATCCACTCACAACTGTTATTACTGAAAGATAACAAAACTGAAAAGCAAAAAAAAAAAAAAAAGAAAAAAAAAGGCAAACTTAAAAGTAACAGCTAAATCCTTCATCATGACAGGCACATAGATGTTAGTCACCTATATCTATATTATGAAAAGACTTTAAGGAATTTATGTTGGCCTATTTCTTCACGTCACATACTGCCTCTGTTCTTCTCTTTCTCCTGTAGCAATCAGAATAGCTTTCCAAACTACAAGTAGATAAACTGGTAAGTACTGGACCCAAAACAGATATGGATAAATCTAAGCATAGGAACAATCCCATCCCACAGAGGTCAATAGAACTACCTAGAATCCAGTTTGGCACAAACAAGATTTACCCATCTTCACAGCAACTAGAAGTTTCATAAGGTCTTGAGGGAAATGCTTCATTTTCACATAATATATCCCTAATTCTTTCCTTTTGTAAGAAGGGAGGAGGAAGGTTGAGACAGAGAGTGGGAGAAGGGCAGAGGGGAAGAGGGATTGTGTGTATGTGAAAAGATTTTTTTTTGCTTTGTTCCTCTAAATATCTATTTACTTCCATGATGCTCGGTTGAAGTTTAAGAGGTATCCATGATCTGGATTTGGTTTTGTGGTTGGTTTGTTTTTTTCAAAATAATTACTAATTACTCCTGATTATTGGCATCTACAGACAAGTAAATAAGTATAATAAATAAAATATTAATATAACCGTGCTTTATTAATAATGCTTTAGATACAAGCCCAATTCCTTACTTTGCAAGAAAATCTCATGCAACAAGACTTGCCAACTCTGATCTGCAACTTGGTAGCAGCTTTTGAAAACCACATTGTGCGTAAGCTATTTGCAGCAAGGTCAGGTACATCTTAAAATCTGCTGATCTCTATTTAGATTTCAAGAGCGTTTTGCATCAAATATACCTGCAGAACAGCTAGGATGCATATATTTTGAAAAAGTTACTACCCTTTTGCCCTTTTCCAATTCAATACTAGATGTGTATATCTGCTCTGGTATCATTAGTAATATGTTCCCAGCAATATTTCCCCATATCAAAGTGGGGTACACAAACTCACATAATTTCTGGTGCATCTGCCAAAGTCTCAGAATGACACAGATCTCTAAAGCAGAAAACGTGTGCTGTCTTTAAGAACTTGCTCAGCTGTATTTATTATTGCTGGATTTCACCCCCCTTTTGTGTTTCATTATGAAATACAAAATGCCCATATAGGTCTAATCATGCAGTCCATCAAGTAAGCAAGATTCAGAGGAAGGCAATAAAGGTTGATATTAGAAAATGACAATAGCATAAGAACCACAGGGAACTTCCCCCTGAGCTTCAGGGCCTTTTGGCAACTATACTAAGACTGAAGATGAAGAACTGGCTCACAAATATTTGAAGAGTAGAGTTTCACCAATCCTTACTCAGGCTTAACAGCCATAAGCTCTTCCACTCATTTCAGGAGCATCTATAAAACTCCACCATAAAACAATGCTGTTTGAAAAGAGGTGTCCGAGTCTCATTCACAGAGATTTCATCCACATGCTTGAGAAACATAAGATTTTTTACATGATGGAGGCAATAAGGAAAGGAGAAAAAAAAAAAAAAGGATTGGAAAGATCAACAGATCATGGGTCAATGGAAGAGGCAACTCACTGAAGCTTCAGCAAGCATGACAAAGGTGGCCACATCCTATGGAATTCAAGCGGGAACTCTGTGTAGGGGATATGTTGCATGACCAGTGGCAGGACCTTCCTGATGCAGCCAGCTTTAGGAGAGATGCAAGCAGAGCCATTACCACTCTGCCCATGCAAGGACTCCACTACAGCTGAGCACGCTCCACAGAAGCTTTGAGCCCTGTTATCTGCCACTTTCCAAACACTTCTGAGTCACTAGTGATGGTATAGATCTTACATCTTTCCTCATATAAGAAATTTGCTGCTCCCTGGGCCAGGTGCACGAGATCATCCCTGAGGCAGAGACACTTACTGTTCTCTATGAGAATTTTGTTCTATAGCAAATCTTACATCTATTCCAGAAAAAAGAAGCCTTATTACAAAGCCTAATTCTTCTGCAGGTTAAACTTTTAAAGTTGCTTATAATAACTAGAAGAATCTAACCCTTTGACATTCATCTCAGCATTAGTGGTCAGATGAATTAACTAATTAATCAAATCATCAGCTAATGACTTTGGTGGGGAGGAAGGTGCAGCACTGGTTTGCAACTACTTGCAAGGATCGTTTTACCTCACTAGTGTTACACACCATGTGCTTTTGCCCAGTGCCAGGTGGGAGACAACATGAGGTTTCAGACTGCATTGAGCACACAGCCTGTTTTATGGCACTAACAGTGCACTCTGAAACATACATTTGTGGGAAAAAATAAAAATAAAAAAAAAATCCCAATTTGCAACAGACAGGAGTAAACAGTCTCCAACTCAGTAGTCAAGAGACTATCTGAAGAGATGAGGAAAGCCACATCATGGTTTCCTGCAGCTGTCATTGCAAGAATAGACTAGCCTCATAAAGTCATGGTAATTCTCTTTTTCTTTTGAGGTTGAGTGATAGCAGCTTTCTCATATATTTTCAGACTCTTGCACCAGGGATATCAGGCATCTTTGCTATTTCAACAGCATCAACACAAAAAAATCCCTATGCAGCTCCTGTTCTGCCAGCTCTAAGAGATCTACTTGTTTGTTCATCCAAACTCATTGAACTAGCTAAATTTTGGCACTGCTTTAGAAAATGCCTTATAATTATTAAGCAGCTACAACATAAATGAGCAAAAGTTTTGCATAAGTCTACTTGCATTCTGGAAAAAAAAAAAAAAAAAAGAAAAAAAAAAAGAAAAAAATAAAGACTGAAATTCTGGTTTCTAGGGTGAGGCAAGGGAAGCCAGCAACACACAGCTTGTGAACTACAAATACATGCTCATCTGCCAGCTATTCTCTTGTGGTTCTGTACCATTTTCTTTTCCTAAAGGACCTCAAATATACGAAAGGGGGGAAGAGACAACATATCTGAAGAGTAAAATATCCTTCATTTTTCCAATAAATTTGCAGATGTTTGAAAGAGCTCAAAAATGAAAAGTTTGGTGTCTCTAAAAACAGTAAGGAAGAGTCCCTGAAGGAGCAACCATATTCCAGCAAACTGTTTCTTATATCGTATACACCACCACATTCACCATCTTTCAATACCGATCCTTTTCCTTCTGGCACTTAATCACCTCATGAGACAGACTATGGAGGAGAAGCATACTCACAATTTGGTATGGCAAATCTACCTTTATCCTGAATACAAAGCATTGCCCAAAAAGGCAATAGAAATTTACCGCAGGTGCCATAACTAGGGAACTTTACTCTGCATAAATGAAATATGTGGAAAATATAGCAGAACCTGGAGACATGCTTTGGTCTGTGACAGATTCAGATGCTTTACTTGAAATCCATTTGAATACATCATAGAGGATTCTCCATTTCTTCCCACCTTGATACTTTATGTCTTTTCATTTTAAGATGGGAACAGCACATACGCATGGTATTCTTCCATGCCTAACCAAACCATCACCTCCACACAGCTTTTTCTAGGAGAGTATTGCAGGGCCAATCAGCCTTAGCATCTCATACTCCAGATTCAAAAATAAATAACACACAACAGATTGCATCCCATTTTCATTCAGATCAGCGTCAGGCCTCCACATAGAGGTTATCCCATATGGCTGCCAAAAACATGTGTTTAGCAAGGATATAACGTATACAAAATGTAAGCACAATTCTTCAAATTGAATCACTCTGCCACTGTTCAAGAATCAAGTATTAGGGACAACTAGGAGCCTCACTATTTAACACTCTTCATCCCAAAGTTAAATACGATTACAGCTGGCTTGATATGTTATTAGCTTTATGAAGTGGTAACAAACAAAGTAAACAAGTATTTGAGAATACAGATTTTTTTTTTCCCTTAGGTTAACTCCAAAACTAATATATTTTTATAAGCAAATTTTGTAGTAATAAACTCATTTTTGCTCTACTTGGTCTTGAAAGAAAGCATTCTATTAACACTTTGCCTCTGTTTCTCTGTATGCAATGTCACTGCTCTTCTCAACTGAAAACAGTGTCAATAGGTATCACTTCTGGACACCTCCAGTGAATCAGCATATCTGAGAGGCATCAGCTGTAACTTGTGTAAAGTAGCAGCTTATATCTCAGTCAAAATGCACGTGAAGCAGTACTTTTCCAGGAGTTCAGCTGCACAATAACGTCACTCCTCAAACTTTGGGCAACTGTTACAGAATAATAGAAAAAGTGACCCATAAAAGTCTTCAAGTTTGGAAGTGTTTAAGGCCAGATTGGATAGGGGTTTGAGCAAGGTCTAGTGGGAGGTCCCTGCCCATGGCATGGGGTTAGAATTAGATGGCCGTTAAGGTCCCTTTCAATCCAAACCATTCTATGACTCTATGATTTAAAAGGTCATGCAGGTTACTCCACTGCCCCCAAGGCAAGTGGAGCTCTATCCATGCTTTTCCTGCTCAATGTTTGTCTAATCTGTTAGGATTTCTGTCACTGGAGGTCCTTTCCAGCTTCCCCTGGCAATTTGTACCAGTTCTTTATGATCATTCCATCTTTAACAGTAGAAAAACTGATCTGAGCTTTTCTTTTGCTAGCTCATACCCATTAACATCCTGTTCTAACAACCAGGGACATGGTTATCAGATTGATTCTTTCCTCTTCACAGCTGCTTGGTACGTACTTGAAAACTATGATTTCCTCTCTCATTCTTCTCTTATGTACGTAAAGAAAGCCTAATTATTTCAGTCTTTCCATGCAAGTTGTTGAGTTTGTTTTTTGTTTGCTTGCTTTTCATCCCCTTAAACCTCTATTTTAGTTCTTCTCCCCAGCAGACCCATTTCTGCATCCAGAACTGGAACCCAGGAGGAATGTGAAATCAGAATGCTCATTTTTTGCAGCTTGCAAAGCTATTTTACATCCCTCTATAGCATTTGCTTTTTTTCCTTCTTGCAATAACATGACACTATTGGTCCCTGTTCAGCCGCTGAGCCATGACAGCACCAGGCTCTTTTCTGCTGAACAGCTACCTACATCATTCTGTCCTGCGTCTGTACTGCTTCCTACCCAAATCCTCCCGTCTCTACACTTACTCCTACTGAACTGTATCCCATTTCTTCGAAGTATTTCTTTGATTAATCAAGATTTCTTCTCATTCTAGTCGTTCCTCAGCACATTCAATTTTGAGTGTTATCTACCAGCTTAAAGTTCATCATCCACTTTTTGTACGTTTTCAACAAAACCAAGCTCGAGAGGGACCCTGTGTGGGTCTCTCTGATGAGGACGATATTTTGACAAAATTATTTATAAGGTCCTCCTTTCAACTAGTTTGTCTCTGTCTGGAAGGATCCCATCTCTGTTTCCCTCACTTCCTGTAAGGACAACATCTAATCAAGAGTCATAATTCTAGCAAATTCAAGGTATGAATATCTTTAAGTTATATAGAGCCTTTGAACTGTATTTCCTTCTGATAGCCACCACACAAGGAAAGAGAAATACTTTTAAAAATGATTTTTTTCTCTCTCTCTTTTTTTTTTTTTTTTAAACACCAGAAGCAGCACAAAGTTGAGCTTGTGGTTACATCTTCAGCAACAATACAGCAAAAGTCATCTTAGGCCCTCTCAGCTCAGGGCTGCTTATTCACACCTTACTGCTTAGCACTAACAGCATGCACCACATTTGTGTGGCAAACAGGATCTGAAAACCAAACCACCCAGACACCTGCACAAACACAGGGTGGAGGTATGCATTATGGTTCCTGCTGCCAAAAAGTAATTCCTGAATTACACCAGTGTTTTAATACCAGCCTGAAAGTCAAAGCTAAACTTCTGAGACAGATTTCCTAGTGATCTAATTCTGTTGTGGATGTCAAACAGAAATCATGAGATGCTTAAGCTGTAGACAGGTATTCATTTTGTCAAGAGCTGAGAAAGCTAAAAATGGAAGCATCTTGCAGTGCTCAGCACCATCAGCATGCTGCCAGTTACTGACCTAAAGATATGCCAGCTTGAAAGACTCACATGAGCAGAGCTGCAAGCAAAGGCAGCCAACTTATTATCTGCCAGGGAAGAACTACACACAACACAGTTTCTAGGTGGTGGACCATGCTTAACTAGTAGGGACACTAGTGTCTTCACCCAACATACCTATATTCAGGAAAGGTCAACCTGTTTACAATCCTGACTTTTCATGTGTCTGGCCTCAAACCAATGTAAGATCTCCATATTTTTCTTCTATTTTAAAAGACCGTTTGAATCCAAAATTCACAAAGCACAAGGTCCTGTTCCTTGGGGTAATATGTGTTGGACCACTGCAAAGTGAGATCACTACGTTTGCTACATATGCTTCAGAACATATATGTCCTGCCACATATCTTATTTATAGTGTGGATTACCTGGGTGCACATAGGACCCAATCCAAAACGGCATCTTTACACACACTTAACATAAGCACATTCCCTTTCAAGCCACCAGACAACTCTCACACTTGAATTTTAAGTCAGCACATGAAAGAAGTTGATAGCACTTGTTTCTTGTTAAGATGGCTGTCTCCCTATCACTGGATTAAGTGGTAGATCTTTATCCTGTTGCATCTAACAGCAGTGACAGAAACAGTTATTTGTTTTCTGCTATTCTGGACATGACAGCAACTATTTTTTAATCAAGTTCCCATTCATAATCAGGCCTCCCAAGTAAGTTCAGTGTTCTATATTTGATTTTAATAGTCCCTTGTGTAAGCAAGCCAAGGCTATTATTACTTTTATTTGTGTGTGTGAAAAAGGCAAAGACTCATGGAACAGCTTACATTCCTAGAGCCTGCTGCCTTTGGGCAAGAGTGCTCCTGATCATTGACACTGGCAACAATAGACAGTACTGTATAAAAAGCATGTATGCACACAGCACAACAGACTAGCTAGCCATCTTAGGACAAGAAAAATGTAGCTCACTCTTATGACCTCAGCAATAGTTGCCTGTGCCAGTTTAAATCTCCAGCAGAGGAATTTAAATGAACGTTGATAACTGGCCAAATAGACTCTACCTTCAGTAATAGGAAGAATTCTTATTATTATTGCAGGTTCTGTCTATAATAAAGATGGAAGGTCATTTTAGTAAGATACAGAAAATCATTATAGCCTCAGTCCAAAAGTAATAGCCAATGGGCAGCATGCTGTTGACTCCTTTCACTTCGTTACTTCATCACTTCACTTCACCCATGACCTGGAGGAATAATTTCTCCAGCAACATAGCAGCAGTTTAGCTTTCATGCTCATTAATGTCTGGTGCCTCTTACAATTATAGTTCTCAGCTAATATAAAAGCCATAAAACATCTTAATGTCTGTGAAATTCTACGTCTACCATGACCATGTGGTACTGAATTCCCAATTTGTTAGATTTGCTAAATGAAATGATACAACACATTTGGCTTTGAAAACAAATTTATGAAGATACAATATTCCATTTCCATTAAAAATACAGAGGAAAAGCCATCCTGTATTGGCAGAAAATTACATGGACAATGCAATTAAAGAGCTCTTAACGTACAAAGTTCATACACAAACTTCCCAAAGCTCATCATGCTCACAGCTTCCATGAATTGGAGCCAGGTGCACAGCTTACACCTCCAATGAAATGTAAAGTTAGGGACCACCTGAATCTGCAGGGTCAAGTCAAAGACATAATTAGAACTAATAGGTCTTTCACACTTCTGGCTTTTAGGACTTTACCAGCTGTTAGACACACATTGTAGGAAATGAGGCTTAGACATGACCATCACCAAACTGTCCATTCCCCTCTGTGTACCCCTTCCCTGCCAGCTTTGAATTGACTGGTCAATTTCAAGTCTAAAAGCTGGACAGAAACCTCAAAAATCAAGTTTGAGGGGGTTAGTCTAAGGTTTTGCTGCCCTCCACTAAAGAAAAGTCAGGCAGAAACCTGCAGAAGCAGCAGTTCCACCTGTCATCTGGGCAGTCAATACAAACACCCTTCCAAACTACCATGGCACTGTAGTCCCTTGCTTAGCTGGGGTGTCTAGCAGTACCTAGGTAGGACAGAAGAGTAAAAGGTGTTGAAAGGTCACAAATAGCAAACATTGGTTCTTCTAACCCTACTGCTCACCAAACTATATTAGCAAGGTTATTTATATATTAGCAAGGTTATTTAAAAATATGATCAGAACCACCTTAAAAATGTTATGGACTGAATAACTCTCTAAAATTCAACAATTCAAAACACTTTTTTTTTTTTAAAAAAAAAAAAAAAAAAGGAAATCTCTACTTAAAATTAGGTCTGGAAGATTTTTGCCTTTATTGTATTTTGAAAGACTTCCCCTAGTTTCAAACAGAAATAATTCAAGGAAGTCTTACATAAGAGATCTGATTAGGTGATTCCAGCAGTCCTCTGTCTTCATAACCCATTAATCTGTTTCCAGACAGCAGAAATATCAAGAAATGGAGTCACAAGAATTTATTCAAGGATTCATATCAAAGAAAAACTATTTCTATGTGAGCCAAAGCACAGGCAGACAAATTGTGAATATTAACCAGTTGTGAGATCTAAAAAAAAAAAAAAAAAATCAGAGTGGACATGAATTTACATGCTAAGAGGATCGAAATATAGGCCTCTGAGTTTTTGGAAATTGTCTTGCTTACTTTTACTTCAAATCAGACTATTCCCTTATTCCAGTATACCTATCCCCTTCCATTGAATTTTATGTTCACTTACAGCCTGCTCTCCTGTGCAGGTACTAAGTGGATCCATGGTGATCTATATGCTAGTGTTCACACACCATCTGTTATTTCAAAGGAGGAATAAATACTTTCTTCCCCCATGAACTCCGAAGTCTGCCCAGAATCAGTAGTTAGATTTTAACTCTGTATGTCTATCGTTGCGTTTAGAGGCATAAAGGCAGAAGTAGTGTGTAGAACTTGCCACCCCTTCCTGATAATGATGCAATGATTCAGTATATCCACTGTCATGTTACATGGAAGGAAAAGACATTGCAAATGAGTACAGATGTTACTAGTGCATGGAAAAACATGAGACAGGGATAAACCTTGCCCTTAGCATACCTACTTGAGGAAAGAACAAAGGCTGCTCTGAATACAGAACTGAAGATAACATTTCAGCTGAAGGGGTAGAAATTCTTCTTGGCAGCAATTTCCTATATCCCTAATATAGATTCAAGGCTACAAACCTCAATTTTTTATCCCCTAAAAATTCTTCTTTGTCAAGCAATCTGACCACTTCAGAACAGAAAAGAGGCTAAAGAGCAGGATATTTTTAGTGTTCCTGAAGGAGCTTCTTCCAAGTGTCATTACCGAGCTACGTGAAATCATCTCTCTGGATGCTCATTCCAAAATCTAGGACAAAGTGAATGACTTCAGCCATAGCCCACCCCAGAGAAATACTGCATTCCCCACTCCAGCATAATGCTTTCAATTCAAAATAGTTTGTTCCTCAGCCAAGGGACACAGCAACATAATTTACTATTTCCCTTTTGAATATCCAGTACAGAATAAATCTGATCTGCTGGCGAAGTGTTTTGAAAGTCTAGCCTGAAAGCATATCATCTGTTTCCTGGAGCTTCCTTCCAAAGATTCAGCAGCTAATTTTACATCATTACACCCTTGAAGTCTTTCAAAAAGCAGGTGGGTGGGAGGGAATTAAATGGCATACAAAGCACGAACAAAAATAAATAAATAAATAAATAAATAAAATAAAGATTGAGTCAGTTATATTCATTACCCTTTGTTGCACAGCACCCAAAGGGGAGATAAGATTGCTAGGTTAAAAATATTACAATCATTCTTTTCTTATATTTATGTAACGTCTCACCTTAATTTCTCACAGCACTTTGTGTGTTTCAGACCAAATCTCTACTTATCAGTTTGAAGGAAACAAACTGAATAGTATTTTGTAGCAATAACATGACTCATCTTCTCCATCATCCTCTTCATTTCACTCAAGGGAGCAGTTTTTCTGCCTACCTGATATTTTACAGTCACTGCTACATGGCAAACTGCACACAAGTGCAAGTAATGTTTGGGTTAGTATTGCCTATCTGTGGTCTTCCTCAGCTCCTCCCAGCTGGAGACATAGATTACATGCACTAGCATCAAACAGAAAAGCAAGGTTTGGTGGTTTTTTTGTTTGTTTGCTTTTTTTCCAAATGCTGTGCATACAGCATAACTGGACAGCTTGCCCTATTGAGTGCTCTGTCATTACCAGTAATTTCCTTGAGACGGACACAGACAAATCCCTCCAGAATTAACAGCAACGGGAACTCACTGTGGGACTTGTATGCAATAGTAGGAGGTTGATCTACCTCTGAACCTCACTCCCTTCATCTTTGGATCCTAATGTGATGGTCATTGGTCCCCAAGACTTGGGACTCTGCAAGGGGGCAGGAAAGCGGCAGAACCCATTTAGCACTGCCCTCAGTTTCTCAGGATTATTCATGTATACGATAATGCCAACTCAGTCTTTACTGATGCTGCTTTTCCACAACAGGGCTCTGGTCTCCCAGTGAAATTTATACAAGTAGGATATTTAGTACACCTTTTCGGATGTGCATCTAAACTTTAGGTTTACCTGTAGTTTTCTGTACTGTGAATGTTTAAAATGGTTTACAGAAGGGGACTAACTTTCAAGACAATTAAGTGTGCAGACCTAGACAGGAATAGTAGTGCAAAGAAGGAAAGATCTCATATAAGTAACAAAAACAGCTGTGATGAGGGCACTCTAACAATGGCTGGTCAAATACACTTCCCTTTTATTCAGTATGACTCAGCTACCCATGTCTGACATTCACAGCAGAGAGGTCTCACGTCGCTAAAATTCAGACAGGAAAAGAGAACAAAAGCAAATATTCTATTCAGAGTCATACTGAAGATTTTGCCAGAAATCTGTATTTGACTACTTTTCTCCTATGAGGGAATGGGGAAGAGACAAGAGACTACCTACTGGCATAAACCAACAGAAGAGTGTGCAGTGCTTAACAAATCCCTTCATTTACTGTAAATGATGTATAAAATAATGTGAATCTTCTCATCCGTTCATTATATCCATCTCTAATATTACCCTCCCTTCCATTTCCATTTACCCTTTAAGCTCTCTGCAGTTTTCTATTTGTTCCTTATTTCCTTTAATTCTCTATTCCTCCTTGATTTCTTTTACTTCTCACATTTTAACAGGGTTGAGAAAGCAGTGACCCAGTTTCTTCCTTCTTGTGCTTTCAGTACATCCCATATATTTGATGACTAGTACAGGAACAAGGAAGCCTGAGCCAATATTACCTTCCACCTACAAAAATTACCTGAAGGTGCAATAAAATCAAGGAGCTAACATTTGCATTCTCCCCTGTTCCTCCACTTTTTTTTTAAACTATGCACCTGCTTTCAATAGTTTTTGCTTATAGAACACATGAGAGAGTCCTGGGTGGTGCACTACATTTACTGCAGTGCCGTTATTTTGTTATTCGTAATAAAACCTGGAATGTGCCCATGGGAGAAGGAAGGGGCCCTTCTCAGCCAAGTTAGTACAGCTCTTCACTGAATAATCCATACTTCATGTTCAGACAGTTTAACCTGAGGTCCTCTTTGTCCTGTAATTATCTGATCCTTTAAGTGGCAATAAAGCTGACACCTACTAAAAGGTCCTTTTCTATACATATATCACTGCTTGAGCAAAATATGCAGTACCAGCAAAAAAGACTTTTCAGCCACCATCTTTTACTCTCAGTTTACCCAACATAGTTCCTTTTTTTTTTTTTTTTTTATTGTTAGCTTCCATCAGTCCGTAGAGCACGTCGGAAGAAAATAGTGTCAAAGATGGCAATTCAGACAAAAGCAAGGCAGGAAATCACCAAAGTTAGCCAAGAGGAAGATGATATGTAAATTCAATTCACAGCCCTGGAACAGCTCCAGCTAGTAGGAAACTACACCTGCATTTTATCACAGACCAGAGCTGACCATACTATAACCACTGTCCAAAGATGGAGCTATCTTCATTCTACTACAAAGGGTTAGCAGTGGAAAATATGATCAAAACTGTTAAAATACTTAAAGGGGAGCAGGGATACCAGACAGAACTCTCTAAAATATTTAGACAAGATATCTTAATTCTAGTCAGCAGGGATGGATTGAGTTTTCCATAGGTAGCTTCAGCAACTCCAAGAGCCCAAAGGAGAGCAAACAGTGCAAACACATGAAAGTGAGAAATAAGAGAAGATCCAGGACTAGAAAAGTTCCTGGTGTTCTCCCATGCTGTTACTATGACCTGATTGTTATCCGTATTTCATGTAGGCGATCAAACAACTTGGATATCTAGTATGCTCATTTCCCAAGTTTTAATCTGAAAAGGTTTCCAGCAACCCTGAAAGTAGCATAATCCTACATGTCAGACCAGTTCCTAATGTTTTACTTTTGTGTGACTCAAATGTCTGCTCAGACCACCAGCAGGCACCATAAGCCTAAAAAGTGCAGTGAGGTAGTAAACATTGGTACAATTTTTCCAAAAAGGAACTAAGTAATATTAATCTAATTTCCTCTGGTGACAGAGACACATCTGTAAGAAGAGGACAGTGAATGTGTGTACACACACAGGCACTGGCTTTTGTCAAATATTACTTCAGACCATTAATATTCCCATAAACACATAAGGGAAACAATTATAAGACAGACACAAAGACTTTTGAAAGAAAACCACTAGTACTAGAAATGTGAATGAGACTAAGTTACAGAGGGAGAATGCTCACCCAAACCACTACCCATCCACCACCAATCAGCCCAGGATAACCCCACAGAAACAGTTGCCCTGTCATAGAATAAGCCATGCAGGTGTAGAACAGTATGTCCTGTATATGTTGTCAGAGCTTTATTCTCCCAATACCTCCAAGTAGAGTGGAAAGGTTGTGAGTTTCTACATTTGGGCGTTTGCAAGAAGCACAAGACAGGTTGTTCCAGTCCTGCCATATCCCTCTGCATGCTGAGCATTTGGCCAAAGCATCTCCTTGGGTGATGGTTTCTCCTAGGCTTATTTGTAGATTCTGTTTAAAAGTTTATTGGACTAAGGGCTATGTCAGTTGCACTTTTAAATGTCTAGGGTAACTTTTGTAATTGGATAAAAGCCTTGTTTTAAGAATAGTTACTCAACCCGTTTTATTGGTGCAAAAGTTATACTGCAGTCAGGTGCTCTTTTTACTTTATTTCAAAAAGCCACTAAAAGCTTGCACGGTCATTCCCGAATTGGCATTTTAAATCATGTTTTGCTGCTCCACATCCTCAAAATTACATATATCAGAAATAAGTCAAAAGAGAAAAGCTCTTTTTTAAACCAAAAATTATATTTAAGCTCCAGCTATCCTAGTAAAGCTGCAGATTTTGCTTGATTGCTATGCAGTATTGTGCGTTAGTTATTGTGGCAATTCATGATCTATGGATACACATTAGCACCTGTTACCTGTCAGAGCTTCTGCCGATCCCACTAAAATCCAGGACTATCTCCAGTTCCCTCAGCTTTGTAAGAGAGAAGAAAAATCTACGAGGAGCTGGGGAGCTGAGGAAGCTAGGACTTTTTAGCCTGGAGAATAGGAGGCTCAGGGGTGACCTTATTGCACTCTACAGGTACCTGAAGGGAGGCTGTAGCGAGGTGGGGGTTGGTCTATTCTCCCACATGCCTGGTGACAGGATGAGGGGGAATGGGCTAAAATTGCACCAGGGGATGTTTAGGTTGGGTATTAGGAAAAAATTCTTTACTGAAAGAGTTGTTAGTCACTGGAATAGGCTGTCCAGGGAAGTGGTTGAGTCACCATCCCTGAAGGTCTTTAAAAGACTTTTAGATGTAGAGCTTAGGGATATGGTTTAGTGGAGGACTTGATAGCATTAGGTCAGAGGTTGGACTCTTGGAGGTCTCTTCCAACCTAGACTATTCTGTGATTCTGTGGTCTTGTGTGTGCTGCGTGTAACAAAGTTCATGGCCAAGCCCAGCATTCATTAAACAGGAAATTCATATGGGCCAAATCTCAAAGCTGTTATTCAGCCCTATACTGTACCAAAAGTCTTTTTGATTTCAGCAATCTTATGAACTAAAACAAGAATCTTCTCTCACAAAATCCAAGGTTCAGCTCAATGACTTAAGATTACTTTTCTTCCTTAAGTGAGGGCTACTCCAGGATTTGACCTCTTATCATCAAGAATAGGATGTTTAGCTACTTGGGACTAGCATGCTCAACAAGAAAAAAAGTTAAAACACAATCTTTGGTCTTCTCTATTTCATGATAAAGTCTCAAGCAAATTGGTGCAGCACACCATTGAGTGCAAAACAGAGAACTACACTAGGAGAAAAAAAGATACATGTGACTAAGAATTTACCTTGGGGAAAAAAAAAAATACCCGCCTATGCTGCATAATTTATCATCAGCTTAAATAACTCATACATCAACTAATAACTCCGCTGTTCACTATTGCTCAGTCTGTTATGTCTAATACCTTCTCAAATAGTCACGTTTATATCAATTATACAGCTTACTCACCAGTCTGGATGTTAGAGGAGTAAGAGAAGTGATTTTCAAAGCAAACTTATCTGGAGGTAGATGGAAGCTTTCAGGCAAATTCTAGGTCCAACATTTTGCAATAGATTTAATACTCCTGACTTACTCTTCAAGCACCAATAGTGATCCATGAGATATTATAGTAGAGACATCACACTGATGGTACAACCAAATTCTTACTGAAGGGATATGAAAAACAAATTATTGTTTCCAAGTCACAGCAAATGTTTCAGACTTCAGAAAGAACATAGATGAGTCAACACTGACCACACTAAAATCCAAAATCCTAACTACATCAAAAACCTTGAATCAGTCTTGCAGATTCTTCACATCTCCAGAAATAAAGCCAATCATTAGACACTCATATTTACTATGCTTAGTAATCAAGGGACAGTGCCTTTTCTTTAATAAGTGGTTAGAGAAAAGCTCCTAGAGATTACAACTAGAGCTAGCCTCTGTTCTATTTTACACTGTACACAGTCCTCTGCAGACCATGGTCCTGCAAGGGGTGCAGTGCAGACAAGACATGCACAGGCACAGAAGAATCTAGAATAAGTTGTAATAAAGTAGTACTCAGAGATTGATCACTGAGCTTATAAAGAATATTATCAAAAATATTATCACTGACTCTCAATAGTCAATAGTGATTTTCCTTCTTTCCGCCTTCCTGGTTCGATACTACATAGAATTTAAAGAGCATTGATTGTTGTACAAGAACAAGCAGGCTTGTATTTAGCCATTAATCTCTGAAGATCTCCAAAGTATTAAGAGGAAACTGGATATTAGCAATTGCTTTCAGTGCAGCAGACCCAATCCCTGCTCAGTTCAGATACTTGCAGTGACGCCCAGGTTAAACATGCCCAGAGAGTAGGGTGGGGGTATAAGTAACAATCTGTTTAACCCTCCCACCCATCCCACCCCTCCCCAGAAAGGGAGAAATTGGGAAATCAAGTAACAATTACACACAGATGGAATTTTTACTCTGAGCTTTGAATGAATACAATGAACCAAGTGGATCTGGCCCAGCTGCTTGCTATGTGCACGTACTCATATAGCCCTTATCAACCACTTCCATTTGCAGGTAGTAGGAGCAGGAGCACAGACACCCAGAGGTGTGAACACAGTACACAAACTGGAAAAAAGGTACTGACGTCCATCATTCAGGAAAGATGAAAGAGTACTTCTGAGGTTTTGTTTTTCTGCAATCTGTCTACATTTGATACCACAAAGGCTTTGCATTCCAATTTCAGGTCCTTCTTCTCTGGTCCTTTTCTGCTCCAGATCTCCTTTATTCCACTCCATTCCTACCATCATTGTAGCTCTAAAATGCAAACAATTCCTAATCTTGTTTTCTTGTGCTACATTCCTCCATCATGGTATACTCACCTTCTCAATTCTTGGTGAAGCTCTGATATATCAGAGCAGCAGCTGTTCTTTAAACAGAAGACACCAAGGACTCTACTTCTAATCACAGGGTTCAAAGAACCCATTTTTTGCTTCCAATCCTCTAATGTTATGAAACAGGGTCTATGCTACAAGTTTAACAGAACTTCTCTGCAGTTTTCTTTCTTTCAAAATCCCTTTCAAATACACCCATACAAATAAAGCAGTAACAGAATGAGTTTTCTCTAAAATGGCATTTAACTACTGACACATTGCAGTGACTGACCAGACTTTATACACAAGCATAATTATATTTTCCATTTAGCTTGAGTTTACCTGATTCTAGACTTCTTTTAGTTTTTATACCAAAGACACCTTCCAGCTCAGAGGTCAAATTCAAATAGATGTTGATCTGCCTGACATGGAAGTATAACGTGAGAGAATAACATTTATTACAATTCCATCAGGAAAGTGTTTTTTTTTTTTTTTTTTTTTTTTTTTTGTAGAGGAAAAGAAGTATACAAAAACTCAGAAACATGAAGTCTAGCTTTTTTGCTTTCTCTCAGTTCCTCTAAACTGCTACATTGTCACCTTTGCAGAGGAATTTCACTTCCTTATCTATATGATCGGAATCTATATTTCAGAAATTCTATTATGTTGTAGCTGACAGTTCCATAAAGTCATAGCATCATTTCTTCATTTCTTCTGGGAAAGCTGTCCATCCTCCGCTGCCACACAAACACCACATGCATGCATACCCCAAGAGCACTGAAATATTTTGATCACTATTTTTCATACAACTCATGGGCTTTTCAGACTATGTTACAAGAAACATCTTGGAGGCTTGAAGCAATATTACCAAGGAAATTAGGATTTCCAGCAAGGTATTTTTCACAATATTTTTGCAGAAAAATAAGAATTGGTGAAACTTAGGGGGACGCCAGTACACACATGTTGTAGCAAAGTGTTTAATTGATTGGCAACATCAGATTAGAAGCTATGGATTAAGTTTTCATATCTGAATTGCAACCACACACCTAATTTACCTCAGTTTGAATAGGACCAGCATTCTGCCTATTCAGGGAATTAAGTCCAGTGCATCTGCACAGAAGACAAAAAAATCCAATAGACCCTGAAAATCAATAGAGATTTGACCCAGAAGCTGACAGCCTTAGACCCAAACATGTCTGCAAGAAAACACGAACCAGACCCCTGAAAATGTAATGCCACTCAAAGAAAGAATGTAGCCTTCCTAAATCCCATCTTTTACTGTGGTTAGTCTCCTTTGCTTCAGAGAAAGACCAGAGGACCCTAAAAAAGTCATTATAACTTATCATGGGTAAGTTTTCCTTTTCATGACCCCATAGATGACAAGTGAAATCCCCAAAGCATGGCATTATTAACCATAGTTTTCTTTCTCCCTCTCTAATAAGCACCAGCAGGAGACATCTTTGCATCGGATGCGATAGGAAGCTGAGGTTCAAAGTCAGACCACTCAGGAACAGATGTTTCCTAGTGGAAAGCTATGCATGAGGATTGAGATTCTCAAAAGGAGCCAAATGATTGTTGGGTGCCTTCCCGTGATCAATTGTAACACTGTAATCATCATTAGTAATGCTACAAACCCAGACACTTAATTGTACAAGGTTGAGTTAAAGCTGTCTTTGTTCTGGGATCCTGAAGTCTGAGCTCCATCATTACAGGAATACTTGTGAGAAACTGAAGAGTAATTTCTCAGGTGGAAAGCACCCTGCCACTACGTTCCAGTCTGATAAGTAATGGTAAGAAGTCAATACTGCTTCAAAAAATGTTTCTCCAAGCACATCCTGCCCGAGTTTTAAATATATTTTAAACCATAGTGAAATATTATTTGAAGTGATGTTCTGTTTTGGAGATCCTGTGGGCAAAAAAGCAGTGGCATAGTGATGAAATTTTTAATTAAAAATTTAGTATATGACCTATTTTATAACACTTATTTCTAGACTCACAGATTCATTCCATATTCAAAGAGTGGATGCAAAGTTTTGGAATAACACTTTACAAGTAAAAGTTGAATCCCTACATGAAGTACAAAAATTGAAATCAGCGTTGACCGCAGATTTGAGATCAGCCCTCAATAACCCAACAGCTGCAGACTGTGGTTATCATCATGTCCTATGGAGTATTTTTGCAGATGCTTCATTGCATCAAACTGGAAAATCTGATTTTTTGTTAATTGTACTTTCTATTGTAGAGAAGGTTACGGAGACAGTCATTTCCTATTATAATTTTACAACAGCAAAACAGCAGTTCAAAAACTGGCAGTTCCTACATGTCAAACATCAGTGATTACTTGGAAAAATCATCTGCATTTTTAAGGCTCCTTCACACAATTTGATCAGCACAACAGACACTTAAATCTGTCCTAAAGCTGGTGATGCCTCCAGCATTTCCCTAACAGAGGGCAGGGCAATTTTAGCTGTGTCAGGCCACGACAGCTGCCAGGCAGTCTAGTCCAGGCAGGGAACAAAGTCAGGCAGTACAGTAATGCTCTCTCATCAACAATCCCAGCTATTTCAGGATCAGGATAACCTGGCAGCTCCTGCAACTGAATGGGGTAGGAAACAGGCAGAAAGGCAGAGGGGAAAAGCAAGCAATTCCACCGAGCAGTGCTGCAATACGCCCAGCCAAATGCCTTTTCTTCGGGCAAGTTAATATTGAGACTGCACACTCTGTGTCAGCAGCAACAAGCTTTAACTTGTCACCTCTGTCCCCCCGCTGAAGCAGAAATATTTTTAAAAGGCTCGGTGCATTTGTTGATTTTGTGCAGGTGGGGATACTGTGGAAATTCCACCTGGATTCAGATGAAAGCCACTTCTTAAAGCAAACTTAAGGGCTCTGATATTGCTGAAAGCCTCAGCAACACGGTAATGCCTTTCTCAAATAATGTGGCTGTTTGACTTCCAGGTATTCAAATGAAGGTTTTCTGTCAGTGGCCTCAATTACAGCCAGACAGCCAAACCATACATCAAGACCAGGCTTCAGGTCCTGACTTTCCCACCACTCTTTCCCAATCACTCTGCCCTCTCCCTCCCAGAGAAGCTGCAACACTAACTCCTCATTACTCTTCAGAGACATGCAGGTAAGTCCAGATGCTCCTGAGTAGCTGCAGCCAGTCACATTCTGCAGTAGCCCATAAAGCCATCCTGCCATAAATTAACAAATACCTCTATAACTTTAAGGGCAGAAGTAACTACTCCCCCCATCCCAAGTAGACACACACCCTTTTTAGAACAGAGACATTTGAAGCCTCAGACTGGAAGACCTATATTCCTTTGCTATGCAGAAGCTTGATCAGAAATAAGAATTTATTTTGCAAGGGCAGAAACAAACAACAGATTCCAAGCAAGAGACTTAACTGTATAAGTGTTCTAGAAAGATTTGAAAAAAGTTAATTCACAACCATAAAAATATAACACACTACTAAATAATAAAGACATTTCAAAGGATGGGAAGGAACAAGTTTTCCCCAGTGGGGGCGGAGGGGGAGGGAAAGACTTAGAATAGTTCACTTGGAAGGGACCTTCAAAGATCATTTAGCCCCAGCTGCCTGACCACTTCAGGGCTAAACAAAGTTAAAGCATATTATCAAGGGTATTATCCAAACACCTCTGGAACACTGATAGGCTGACATGCATTTCTATGTTCCTATGAAATACAACAAACTCTAGAAAAACTCATTTCTCAAAGAAATACTTCAAATTAATAGCTTTTCACTACTAGCTCCAACAATTCTTTACACAATAACATCTCGGAGCTTTAGATGAAGATCTGTGAAGATCACTGTACAACAGAAAACTGAGCTGGTCCTAAAATTACTCTCAAGTTTCCATCCAAGTTTTGCATTTTATTTTTTTTTTAAACCAGAAGTCTTCCAATAACTTCACATCTTACAGCATGCAACTATTTGCTCACTTCAGGAAATAAGACATGACAGAGCATCATCATTAACTCATTCTGTTTTGCACTAAAGTTTTTCTTATGAACTTGTTCTTCAGAAGGCAAAGTTTTTCATAAATATTGGTAACTTCAAACTTTTCCATTATGCCAAAAATTCTCATGATTTACCAAAACAAGTTCAAGATAAATAGCTGCAAAACAGTCCAGCAATAGACAGCTATTTTTGGTAAATTAAAAGCTTCAAAAATGCCTGCTTTTATTTTAAAAAAAATTAAAAGACGACTACTAAAAAAGCTCTCTTTGTAGTCCTGGAAAGCAAAGAAAGTTTGATTTCACAAAGTATTTTATACATTTTTTCCCAACCCATTTTGATCATATCCTGATGTTTTACACATATAAGAAAAAGTTCTAAGAGGCAGCAGCCCCTCATGGTTTGTGTGTCAAAATCGTCCCAACAGAAGAAAAACTGAAATTCTGGAGCCATTTTCCTACTTACAGTATCCGTGTCTTAAAATAAACAATATACAATAGATAATAACCTGCATCTACTCTTCCACCACAGATACTTCTGAGGTCACCATTCTCTCCATTAACTGACTTTGGCTAAACAAGATGAGGCTTTTGGGGAACATGCTAAATTCAGGTTGTTGCAATTCCATTGCCGCTTCTTCTTAGTTTTTCTGAACCAAGGACTCTGTACACACTGAACATTTTGCTGTCTGCAGCAATTAAATAGCTCTGTCCTTCTGCTATACTTAGACACAAAGTATTCTCCATCTCCTACAGGTGTAACAGAGTTGTGTTCATTTGATCAGAAGCCTTAGTGCACCCGTTCACACTGATAATATTTAAAACACTGGGTCAGAAACTATCTCAGCTAACAGCTAGGAACCCTGGAGGACAAGGCAAAAACCAAGCACTGTGTACAAAACCTCTTATTTGAGTCACAATCACAGGATGGTTTGGATTGGAAGGGACCTTAAAGATCATCTAGTTCCAACCCACCCTGACATGGTGAGGAGGGGATACCATTAGCGTTTGAACTAACCTGTTACTGAATTTCTTTCACTTTTCTTTTCAGTTGCTAAATGCCTTCTGAAAACCAAAGCTCTCTGAATCATTCAGCAGTGTTGCATCTACCAGCACTTCAGTGTGGTGGAGGTCAGCAGCACCATGTTCCCAGAGAACAGTGAGCACCAGACAAAGCATCCATCTAAAACCACTGGGGACCACTTTATTCTTCAGGAATTTTTCATTTTAATATTCTTTAAGGGCACTGGTGATAAAGCTAAGAGGTCACTGCAGGAACAAAAGTCCATCATCAAGCTCAAGCTCTTAAGATGGCTGTATCCAACCCCTACAGCTTAGGTAGGGTTTTCAACTTCAAAATTAAGGAAAGAGGTTGTTACTTTTCTTACTTTACTTTACTTTTCTCATTATTAAAGCATAAGAGCTAGCCAATTTTTCAGCAGGCAGAGAGGAAGCAATTTCACTGTAGTCCTTTAATGTCCATCTTAGTTCAAAACCATCTTACTGGTTCCTGAGAAACCACCCCTGTGCAAGACCGGGACTAGCAGAGAACCAGGCTCTAGCATTTTAGATCTAAAACTGAATTGTAAAGCTCAAATCTGAAAGTTATGTTTGGATCTACACTCAATTCAGTTTTCTTCTGTTACTTTTTAAAGCTATAAAAATGTGCTCTAATATGTACCATAAGCAAACAAGTTGTGAGCCAGACTAATTATATGACTCGTGCCCTTTGCTTAGAGCAGTTTTAACTCATCTCTAAATTCCAGTCATCTGTTTCTAATTCAAGTACATTTCAATTTCCTCACTCAATATGAGGAGCAGCAGCACCAGTGCTCACCAGGGGCCCTCGCCAAGTGCAAATAAGAGTCAAGAAAAATCCTGGTGCTCTGCAAAGCAAGCTGGCCCGGCAGTCCCCAGCACAGGCATTCAGCAGCAGTCAGACCTCACAAAGTACAGGGCAAGTCACCCACATTAGCGTTGTTGCTGATGAGTATAATTTTTAATATTAAATATCAATTATT
The DNA here is from genome assembly GCF_011077185.1 of Oxyura jamaicensis. Lineage (NCBI taxonomy): Eukaryota > Metazoa > Chordata > Aves > Anseriformes > Anatidae > Oxyura > Oxyura jamaicensis. The sequence goes on along the minus strand of NC_048895.1, from coordinate 31,782,032 downwards.
TTTGAACAGAAGTTACCCAAAAAATTAAATCAGGCAATCAGTTTTCCCCTCTGTTACCACTTGATATAGAAAGCATGCTAAATGATACTTAGCATCTCCATCGTTTGTTGCTCTGCTTTGATGCATCTTTTCCAGCAGCAGCTGTTTTTGAATCCTGTCAGTTGCTGTACCTAAATGTCTATGCGTGAAGCCTGCAGAGGTGAACACCAACACAGGAGGTTATGGGACTGGAAGGGGAGAGAAGCACAGCTGTGTGCCTATCAATCTATATTACTCTAGCTCACATTGTACAACACTTTCTTTTGTTTCAGGATAAGAGGATAAAGTGCAATGACCTCCAAAGGGGTTGTGCATTTGTTTTCCTCTGAGGTGGGGGGGGGGGGGAATCTGTATTTCTATTGTTTATTTTGAAGATGAAGCTGTGCCTAACAATATTTCCCACTTCAAATGTATGTAATCTATAGTAGGGCTTTTGAATTTTCTCCTGGAAGAATCGATTCACAAAAATCATGAAGTAGGTGAAGGAAAATCCAGCTCTCATACACTTACTCTGCAGACTGAGCTGAGAGAAAGACTGTCCCACATGTGAGCCTTTCCTGGTAGGATATGTAGCTGCAAGAACAAAAACTGCAAACAAACATTCTCATTGCAGTGGGAAGCATTCAACAGAATGGACAGCAGGAAAACTACTAGTCTATTCCAATTTTCTTTATTAAAGGTTTCATTTATAAAGGTTTCACTTAAAAAAAAATCCCCCAGTTGTATTATTTTAATAACAGTTCATTAGGGGAAGTTTTGATTCATTTTGCATTTACTCTCAGGAATCTGTTATTCGTTATTTTGCATTCAAGTGTAAATTAAGAGGAAATAATTAACTGCATCAAGACTTTTCTGAATTGGAGTCCCCCTAAGATTTTCTTCATGAGATTTCAGTCAAAGCACTGGTTAGGAATAGAAACAACATCTGCAGCAGAAAAGGGCAAAGGCGGCAGCACTTCTTTGCATACTTGAACAGTTCTGTGATTTCCAGATAACCCTGCATGAATCAGCCATAGCTTTGTCAATTAAAATTTGAATTTTTAAAATATTGTTAAGCTATTGCTGTAGGAAAATGGAGTCAAAATGAGCCAAGTCCAGCACTCTCATTTATTAGTATCATACGACCTAGCTAGCCAATTTCTCATTCAACTATTAACATATAAGTCTCAAGCATTATTTCTCAGCACACATCTCACAGAAGTATTGAAATCCTGAAGAATCCATTAACAAATTTCTTTTGTTAGATTATCACAAATAGCATGCTGCATACCTAAAAACAGCTTCACATGAAATTGGAGCCATGTGCAAAACCTGCAGAGTCCAAAATGAAGGGGGACACTCAGCTTCTGAGTGGTAGCAGATGTAAAGCCCTTGCTGTATGGCTTCCAAGCAAAGCATTAAAAGGGATCTTAATTCACATTTGCTGGCAGATCTAGGTGCGCACTAACTGAACACCCCCCCACCCCCCCTCCAAGTTGACTGCTCCCTCCCATCCCCTCCCCACTACAGCATCCCCACTGACAGCAGGCACAGCTGAGTAGGATACATGCACTCTCTCAAATCACCATTTACTTCCGGCACAGAAATGTAAATAAATTGGTAGAAATACCATTAGAGATACTTATTTGACATTCTGCACACAGCCAGAATAACACACAGTTAATAGCATTCAAGAAATCTTCCCATTCAGGCAGTATTCAGAAGGAGAGAGAGCCTCACCCTGACTGCTGCCCAAGCTCCCACATAAGAGATCCACAAAACAAGACACGTTTCTTCAAAAGGCTGAACAATGCTCACACACATGGATTTGTAAGAGTACAGGTAATGTTGCCATCTAGTGACTCCTGCCATAGCAATATTGGCAAATTTTTGACTGGGCTTTATCAAGTATCCTTAACAGTTATACAGCTTTCTCTGGTCTGGGGGCCATAGCGAGTGAATTGGGGGGGGGGGGGGGGGTGCAAACTTTTCCATAACATACCAGATTACAATAGGGACTATGAAATTATTTTTTAAAAAAATCAAATCATTTTAGGGTCTCTCTTCCATCCAGCTTCTAGAAAAGCAGTTGCAACCCTTCCTAAGTCTGCTTGTGATCAAGGAGACAACCCATGAAAAACTAGAGCTCAATAGATTTAATCTGTAAAAATCTGTAAATTCATTTATTTTCCTGGCACCAATCTCCTTTCCTGGCACCTTGCAGCACTATTTAGACTGCTACAAAACAATATTTTGTAAAATTCAGTTTGCAAGGTATAAATGGATAAAAAGAGCATAAGGTAGTCCTCTTGTAGTGTGCAGGCAGAGCAACCCTGGCAGCTGTGCTACATCTCCAACCCATTAGCCAAGCTTTAAGACTTATTACAAGTCATTCACCTCAGAATGACAGAAGTCTCAATTTATCAACAAACCTGTTGCAAACACAGCAACTAGAGACTGTGCCATTCCTGATGTAATTGTGGCAGAGCTGTGATCAGATCTGAAGCGTCCAGTAATCGATGTTTTTGTCTGTACACCATAGAAGACATTTCCTTTCTCTGGGGAGTTTGGTGCAGAGGTGATACAAGGGAGCTTTTCTGTTCATTTTTTGTTGTTGTTGCTGTTCAGATTTTGTGGGGGTTTTGTTTTGCTTTACACCAGGGGAGTGGTAGCAATTTCTCTTCAACAGACCCATACTAGAGGCTCCTGGGCAAAACAAAAAAAGGACAACATCAGGAAAGAATTTAGTATGAAAGCATAACCACCACACACTGGAATAGGTAGAGTGCTACAAATAGAAGCATAAAGACAAGCTGTAAAATAGGTGGCTGGGCTACAAATAAGTGAGAGGAGAGCAGAAACAGAAGAGGACAAAATTAAAGAGCTTTAACGTAGCAAAAAAAAATAGTAAGGCAGGGAAGGGACTCTAAGAGAAAGAATGTGCAGTCTTGGACAGCAAGAGGAAAAGTGCAATTCTGAGTATCTAGGAGACAAGCAAGGCAAGGATCCAAGTGCAAAGAGCAGTTAAAATTAGTTCAGAATAAAGAAACACCTTTGACACTTATGGAATTTGTTAATGTCTCACTATTAGGAGGCAAAATTAGAGGACTTCAACAATGCTGCTTCATTCTGTGTCTCGCACTGACAGCAGACACTCACAGGTCTGTTTCATGGCTTAGTCAATAGTGAGTGCACTGCAGACAGCTTCTGCTAGGTATGATTTTAATATAAAGTTGCTTGGAACAGTCTCAGTGCAGTACTTTCATATCATTCTTGCACATGGATAACTTTAACATCAGCTGCATAACTCGGAAAATTGAGAAACCCTAACTACGCCTACATTTCAGCTGGACTAGCAGAAAAACTCAATGCCTTGGGAAATTGGTCTGGTCTTTTGTGTCACCCCACATTGCCACTGGCCCCCAGCTTCCTCATGCATTCCAAGATTTATTCTGTTATTCTCAGTGAAGTTTGTTCTACAGTTTGTGATCACACCAGTGCACTCACTCATATGCACACAAGCCTTGGAAGGTCAGAAGTCACAGATGTTTTGCTAAATACACAGAACCCATGACTTGCATGAGATCTGTGTCTTACTCATAATGCAGAGAAACATATACAATTCTGCATATGGAATGCATCACACTTAACTCATTTAAAACATGATTCACATTTCTCATCCCACAGCTCATCCCACCTATATAGTGACTGCTATTGCTATGTTAACATCCAGCTTTTTTTAAAAAAAGCTTATCACTACAAAGTACTATACCCCATAGATGAAGCCTTGAAGGCATGACCAATGAAGAACGTACAATTTCAGAATAGAAAAGACTGAACAATGCAGAACATTCATCTAACACTTGTATCATACATATAGCAGGCATGCATAGATCTCATTTATGAACTACCACCCATATTGATGTTTATATAGTACAGAATCAAACAAAGAATTGCTGCCTCAGAAGACTTACAGCTTAATTCTCCTACCAATCCTTAGGTCAACTCAGCCATAGCAGGCAACAATGACACATTCTGAAAGCAGAAATGGGCTCCTGTAAAGACAAGAGAGTTTTAAAATGCACTAAACCTACCCTCAGGGAAAGTTAAGGATGCCCTATGAATGCTCTAACTTAGCCCTGAGGTTTGTAGTAGCATTTCATACCCCACCCTTCCAGTTACAGCTTGTGGAGCACAGAGCTGTCACATCACACTTCATCTGAGATTCTCTCTACACAGGGGGAATGCCTACATATCACGTTATGCCACCTTTTGTGGTGTTTTGTGAAGAGATAGCAGCACCAAAGGTCTTTCTGCACTTAGACTTATTTGTAACTATGATTATCTAAGCTGGAAGTTGATTTTCAGAACTGGAATTCATAGTTTGTTTCAGCAACTAAGCCCTGAGCCCTGGAGAAGTAGTACAGTGTTCCTACCTCCCTTTTTGCTTCCCTTTATGCAGCGCATAGTCTGTACTAATATACCAACTTTTTATGCTAAATCATCACATTAGTGGCACCAAAAATCCATCAATACTGAGGAAGACTGGCATATTCAACTTTTGTAAGAGTTTTTTTGTGCTTTGTGTTTTTTCTCTTCCTTGGTGACAATCTAGATGGAGTGAGATAAGTCAAATGGGGAGGAATAGATGACACTGCCAAAGAGAAAAGCAAACTGAGCAGAGATGAAGAGGCAGACTTGGAGAAAAAACACAGCTGATAGAAAAGTAAAGGAAGGAGAACATTAAGTAGCTCAAAGATTAGATTAAGATTCATTCCAATCCAGATAAAAACCTGCAGCCTCCAACATTTTGCTTAATTAATATGTGGCTTTGCTCCTCAGAGTCTGGCAAGGTGACTGTCTTTAGAGGTACCACACGTCACTCATCCCACCACTGAGGGTGTGACTCAGACCACCTTTCCTGCCCCCCAGCTAAGTACTATGCTCTGACTGGGCAGATAAGAGGGATTAGAAAATTTCAGCTGTAGTTTCTTCCTTCCACTGTGAGAAAGCATTTACAGAGTGTGTCCAGGAACCCACCAGGCACAATACAAGGCTACGGATCTGAGCTGCAGAAACATTGCAGCAGGAAGGCAGAGGAAACATGCAGCTTGAGAGCAACTTCCTCTACCCCAGAAAGCAACGTGCACAAGGTGACACGCAGTACCTGCAGCATGTTAACTCTCCTTACATCATGCCTAGAGTGATCCTCACATCCAGACAAGACTTTAATGACCTCTTCTACCTGACAGCTCTGAAGAGCACATGGCTGATATTTCCTTTGCTATGGAGGAGAGGAGCACAGCTGCATCTGCAAGAAATCAGGCTGCAAAGTTTGCTCTCCAGATATAATTAGACCAGTTTTAGTTAAAATTTAGTTAGGTATATTGCGAGAGACCCCTCTTCAGAAAGATCAGTGGAGAAACTCAAGGGCTTCCCTCTTGATTATGAGGTGACTATGAAGAGGTATTTGGCTTTCTGAGTTGCTCTAGCAGACATGAAAACTAGTAGTAACTGATCAGAATGACTAAAGAAACTTCAGGTTTCAAAACATACTTAGCATTGAAGTACATTAGGACAGGAAAATAAAGGAGGAGAAATTTACTGGAAAGAAAGAAAAAAGGTCCCAACACTGCACAAAAATAGCAAGGCCTCCATTAGAAGAAATTTAAGTTTTAAATGAACTCATGTAAACATGCATTCATTAAAGGAGCAAAGGCTTTTACAAGCACTAGAAACACCACCACAAATTGAAGAGGGGAAAAACACGTAATAACAGGAAACGTTTTTTGCTTCTTCGATCTGTGACCATACAGGATAGCCTCGAAAGAAGTGAGCTAAGATACTTAAAACTGCACTACATGAACAAGGGGAAAAAAAAAGCTGTACAAATTTGTGCCTAGGGACGGTTTTTGCAAGTCTTCCACTCCTGGATGCAAGCACAGAAGGATGGGTTTTTACAAAAGCAAGGAAAAGCTGGCTTACAACCCCCACAGACACCCCTGTCTGCTCAATGAAGAGAGGAGGTCAGGCAATTCAGATGCCCATGTGCATGCCTTGCAGAGACCAGGCCCATCACCATAACCAACACATTTTCTGTTCAAGCTTTTTTCTTCCTTTCAGTTCCTATAACTTTCATAAGGGTGACTTGTATTCTTTTACCTAACACTCAGGCAAGCTGTGTGCATATTATACAGTCAATACATCCATAAACCCAACACACCAAATGTTAGAGCAGCTTGCAAAAAAACTCATTCAGGCGAGCCCTAATTAAAAAGAAAAGAAACCTTTGCAAACAGTGTGTCTGTGAGAGGTGAAAGGTCCCCACGCTGCTCGGTGAGGAAACACCAGGGCCACCTTTAAACTTTAGAGCTTTATTAGTGCCTTTGTCAGCAGCATGTATCTGTGTGTGTTGTGTTTTAATCGAGGCCCTGAATTTGTCTGTGACAGACTCAAAACAGGAAATTAACACCCTGCAGTGTGGCGGCAAAGCCTCAGAGGAAGCAGCAGTGGGGTACATGAGGCCGAGGATGAACAAAGACCCATAAACATAACGTCACCCATAAAAGTCACACTTTAAGGCACAGGAAGGATACTAAACAACACTTGGCTGCACTACATGCTTGCAGTAAAAAAAAAAAAAAAAAAAAAAAAAAAGCCTCAGGTTGAGAGGCAGAGCATTTACAAGGCAGTTATTTTTCTGAGTATTTGCTACGGTTTTGTATTTTGAGCAACAGAGTTCAAAGTTAGGCATAGGAAATACCCCACAAGCTCTCAAATGTTCGGTTTCCACTTGACACGTGGCTCAGGGCTAAGATACTGCTTTTTATCTACCTCCCTGTTTATTTGGGTTATTTCCTATTCAGAAGGGGTTCAACTTGTCTGCAGGCAGCTGGATGGATTTCTAATGTTACCATGGTATTGCTGACCTTTAACACGGGGCTGTTAACGTGACCTTTGCTTCTTTCCATTTCTACAAGGATGTTTCAGTGTAAATAGTTTGGAAGCCAAATAGCACCAGGAGATTCTTCCTCTCAGAGATGGGAATGCAGCAAGCCCAGCGCTGAGGGGAACAGAGACAGTGCTGAGGGCAGGCAGCTGACAGCCAAGGAAAACCAAAGAAGTATCTGGAACAGGTTCCTACAGCTGAAAGATAGCTGGCAACTGACTTTCACAGCACGTAACTCTACCTGCAAACAGCCCCATCTCCCAAGGAAATGGCACAGGAGACTGTCCACAGCCTCAGAGGCCCAAAGACGGGCTTTGCGGGGCACAACATCTGATAGCTGTTTGAGTGGGGTAACAGAGCCCCAGGATGAAGAAATATTGGCAATATTGCTTAAGATCACTATTGTAACTCCCAGGATTTTGAAAGTCTGAAATGTTGTCACAAACAGGGAAGAAGTTAACTTTTTAAGAAAACCATGTATTTTATAGCATATCAATTAAAACAATACCAGACAACAGCTAATTTATGTTTTTTAAAAACAGGAGAAAACCCACGGCTGTAGCCTTTATCTAATATATTCTTTGCCTCAAGCAACTGTTAATACAGTTATATAAATTCTCATTCTATTAAATGAAAGGCAAATCCAGTTTCATGGGGCAATAGGAATTGCTGTTGTAAATTAGACCAGTGTGCAGCCTATTGAAGTGAGAGGAACTTTAAAAGATTCCTGCCAGACTCCTCAGGCATGAAGTGATATTTTGAACACTGTAACAGTGGCTAGGAGCTTCAGGAAAAGGTGTGCATTATTGAGAAAAGTTTTGGTCACAGTGGGAATTTCCTCTAATCCTGCACAGACTTAAAATTAAGTTTTCAAGAGAGACCAAATAATACCCTAAATTCCATTAAAATTTGATGGGATTTATGTGCCTAACTTCCCAATTCTTTCTGAAAATCTAGCTTTTATGTTTGGCTTATGCTGTAGAGAATGAGGGAGATATTTCTTGTACAACTCTAACAGCTCAGATTGTACACAAGTAATCCAAACCACCTGTGGATTGCTGGAGTGAAAAATTTATGGTTGTCCCTACACACACACACAGCTTCCTTTTTTAAAGCAGTTTTTTTTTTGTTTTTTGTTTTTAATATATTTAGGCTTCAGGTAGACTATGAGAAGCACAACTCTTGGGTGAGCATCTGAGCAGCCACAAAGCTACTCTAGCTTTTAGGTTTGGTGGCTGGTCCTGTCAGGCTGCTCGATGAGCAGCTGCAGCTTGCTGTTCACAGAGAAAGACAGATATGCAGAGCAAGCATCAGCTGCAGAGTCCCCAGAGTCACCAGCTAGGGAAAACAGTCAGCTTGGAGCTCTTGGAGCTACCAGGGGCAGCACAGAGGTGCTAGATCAGCTTTGGGTATGGCTCTGGTAATGAGGTGGCCCAGAATTTCCACCCACTACTAAAACAAAATATTCCACAGAAAAACTGCTTCATGTGGATCATCTGGAAGTGACCTAAGATGATAAAAAAAGGATACAGCTGAATTATTAATTTAAATCAATATCATTTTAGGAATGTACAATTTGTGAATTCCTCCTTAAAAAAATACAAAAAAGATTAAAACACTAGAGCATCTTGAACATGCAAGGTCTAGGCGATACTCTGCTCTGGCTGATACTGATGCAAAAAGACAGTGAGAGGAAAGTACCGAAGTAAATATAAAAGCGTTCCACTACCAAACAGGAAACAAAGAAGCACCAAGAAGCTATACTGTTCATTGGGGATCTGTTCAAATGAGATGGTATTGAAGAGATTCAACCCAATCTAGCGCACTGCAAATATGAATTTAAAGACATGTAAGATTGAAATAGAACCTAAAATTAGTACAGGGTGTTTTGTCTCTTCGCTCCATATTTCCGTCCTACGTAGTGAGATCATATCACTGCTAGAGCCAAATGCTCTCTCGTCGCTGTTGCTATGAAAGGCTAACAGAAGCTGCCAAGACCTCTAGTGAGGCATATTAAATGAAAATCTATATAAATTTTCCTACCGCTCTTTCTATCACTGTGGTGTGTTTTACAGTGTTAGCATTCTGATATGGTAATTACATACCTGGCAAAGAGTAAAGATTGTGCCTGATCTCACAATAAACAGCTGATAATGGAGAACGTACAGTGCTAGGAATATTCTGAGTAGAAAACGTGAGATGGGAATTGACTGCTATGAATTTTTAAGGGGCTTATGTAAAAATTAAAAATGGAAGAGACTCAGTTACCTCTTACTGTTGAAAATAATCCAAATAAATGCCCCCACATCCAAACAACTGAGCAATCCTAGAGTAAAATCTAGTGTCAAAAGGCTAATTAAGCCACCTTAATTTTAACAGGTGTAGAAACTTAAGAAAAAGCTGTTTTCAGCAAATTAAAATGGTTTGCAGTTTTATGTTGTTTCAAAGCCCAGCAACAATCATCTTTGGATAAAAGTAGAAAATACATCCCAAGAACTGAAAAAAAAAAATCAGCAATTTTTGTTTTTAAAGTATTCTATGAGAAATCTATTTTCAGCCAGCTAGCACTTGTTGATAGACAGCCCTACAGCTGCTCCGGCAGCCTTCTTATTCCTGAAGTAGGCACAGAGACAAGAGTTAAGATACATCCACTCTTAACAGCTACACAATTGCCACTGGCACCTGGAATTCTACCATTCCTTCAGTTTCTCTGGCCTAAATTTATGTAACATACAAAGTTGCTCAGATAAACTGGAAATACAGTAGATCTGGCAACACTATCCAAACCGTGCCTTCCATTCACCTCTCATAAGGAGGCAGGACACAAGAAAACTAGATACAGCCCAAGGAAGCAAGCGTAGCCAAGATCAATGCAACTGAACTGGACTGCATTTTTGGCTCAGATTATTTTTGCTGGCTCTAACAGACCCAGCGATCCTGCTCCTGAAATCTTTGCAAGTTCACCCAGCTTTTACTTTAGAGAGCAAACTGATGCATAAGCCCAGGAGATAAACTGCATAAACCTCAGGACAACTTTCCTTCTTCAGAGGAAAGGCATAGCAATGCAATGGGCAATCCCTAGGCGTCTGTTCAGCTTCCCCCCTTTGCTGGCATGTTAGACAGAAGTGAAAAGGGATAAGAAGAGAGAAATAAAACATTAAGCAAATGAAGATTAGATAGGTAGAAACTAAAACATATTTAGTGTTTGTTTTTTTTTTCCCCCACTTAGTTTACAGATTTTGCTTACACCCATTTCACTCCCTTTGGTACATTTTCATCTTCGAGACAAGGCCAACATATACAAGCCATCTAAAAGACAGGAAAAGGATAAGAGTTAAAGCATTTCACTAAGATCACTCACTGTCAGGAGCAAAGCTGCAACTAGAATACAGGTTTCCACTGTCCTGGTCTTGACTGATGTTCCTGGGATGCTTTGTGTCCCAGAGGAGTCTTCTTGACCTCCTTAGCCTTACCACCAGAACAGCCTTTCCTACATATAGGGCAATGTGAAACCTCTGCATTGAGAAGAAAAATCAGGTTCACATTTGCTAAAATCAGAGGAACATTTTGTAACAAACATTAAAAGAACTAGGTTTAGTACTAGTTTCATCTCTTGACAAGTCTGTTCACAAGATAACAATCTTCTAAAGTTTACTCCCAAGGATTATCTTTGGTCTATCAGACAAAACTCAGTTGAGCTAATCTAGAACAAGCAGTTCATTCCTAGATTATGCACTGAAACAAAGTAGTACCTAGGTTCAACAGCTCATGAATTCAACTTAAGTAATCATGCTTGTGTAGCATGAAACTGAATAAGCTGTTTAAACAGACTTACTCCTAGATCTAGAAGACATTTAGGGAAGCATTGCTTCTGAATGGATTACATAACACATTATAAACCTTTTTCTTAACAAGCATCTTTGCCAAATAGCACCTCATTGTAGTTCTCCAACCTTACAATAAAAATACGAAGAACCTGTCTGGCCACTAACAGCATTCACATAAGGGGATTTTCAGTCTAGTTATATATAAGCATCCTCTAAGAGGTTTAAACCACAAACTTTTACTGCAATATAAAAAGGGACTGTGCAGGACTTTCTAAAAACATTTGTGCAGAGGTATGAATAGCTGCCTTGGGGAAACTCCCCTGTATTAATAGAAATAGCTGTTATTGCCCATGCTGTGCAATGGCTCAGAGGGAATAATTACAAGTATTCTTGTAACTTGCTCTGCTTGAATGTAGTGGTTTTCAGAAAGGCATCTCAATAAGTGGGAATGTAAAAAAGCAAGCTAGCAAGCTGATTAAAAAAAAAGTAGTGCTTACCAGTATGAACACTGAAAGCAAGTACCAGTAAGGTAACACACAGCAGCACAAACACTTCTGCCCAAGAGGCCACAGATTTGCTACCCCTCCATTCCACATGATAAAATTACCCCTTCACTTAGGATTTGTAACTGAACTAAGACCATCTCAGTTTAACAGACCGCAGTCTAATTAGCAAAGTATCAGCCCAGACCCTACAACGTCTATCAAACTTAGATACAGGATAACAAGAAAACATGGCTGCCAATGTAAACTTATTGATTGTGAGGTTTACGCATGGCATTTCTCAACTGTGACCAATTACAGCAAGACCATAACAGTAAGCTTGTACTCCCCAAATACTTCAGCTGTAGCATCTTCTCTTGTCCTTTCATCCCAAAAGACTTCAGCTTGAATGTCTTTTGTCCTTTTCTTTGTTCCAGAATAAGGGGAAGGGTCATGAATGACTGACAGCCAACCCATTTTTATAATCTGTCTCTGAAGAATCATATCCACAGGTCTAAGAATGGCAATTTAACAGTGATTAGTGAGGAATGCTTCAAATAGCTGTTGGTTATGTTTAAAGTTACTATTACCAATTTTCCTCCAGCATTTCCTGGAAACACATTCCTAACTTTCTAGGAATCTAGTTAAGTTAACCAACACCAAAGGAAACAGCATGAGGAGAAAAAAGCCTGAAACAGAAGATATTATAAAATATAATCTATTCTCTTTATTTCTGAAAACGTCATTCACAATAAAAGTTAATTCTGAACTCTGAGAGATCATGTGCCATGAAATCTCTTGACAGTAGAGCTTTGCAGTTTTCAGAACTTCAGATATAAGACAGGCTCTCTGGGGAAAAGAAATCCAACTAGTTTTGACATTTGAATTGTTGTTTACTGTTACTGTCTGCTTGAATCTTGCACATGAGTGAAAAACATTCCATTGCACGAATGCCACCAAAAACTTTAGTGACCTGCCAGGAAATCTCCACTTTCTTCATCTTGAAGTTGTCCAAGGAACAACCTTTAAAGTCAACAGTAGTTTGTTGGTTACTCAACCAAAGGCCAATAAGAGACATGGATCGTCATTTCATGAGAAAAAATTAAGGAGCCTGAATACAGCTTTCAGAATAAAGCAGCCTCTGAACAGTACAAACCTCAGAATTTGCTAATTATTTTTTGGGGAAAGAAAAAGCTAGGCTTAGAAGGCAACTACTTTCAAGAACTTATGAGGGCCAAGCTGTCAATCACAGCACACAAACATACAGACCTCTGTCCACCCATCCCATCAGTAACCGAAAGAAGGAAATGGGCATGCACTGTTCTTTTTAGTTCTTTGGTTTTCTTTGCTGTTTCTAGTTTTACTTATCTTGGAAGATCAGACAGCTTTACAACAGTGGACATAGTCCTACCTTTAGTTGTAACCCAGAGACTACTCTTAATAATAAATTTAAAGCAAATTTATAATTTTGTAAGACTAACAAGATGAAGTTTTTCCATGTCATGTGTTTGACTAAATAGTGGGGGGAAGTGTGAAGAAAGAAAAATGCATTCAATGGTTCAGCTGTTTCTAAGAATGACACACTAAAAATAAATCTGTTTTGCAAAAATCAAATTCTATCGACCTTTTCTTTAAGAATCCCTAAAGACCTAGACCTTGGAACAGAAATGTTAAATTTTACAAGAGAAACTTTTGCATCAAGGATTGGCCTTTGTGATTCATGGGTACATCTACCTAAATTTTGCCAGGTTGAGCTTTTCCAAATGAAAAATAAAGTCTCCACTCACCTAGAGATATTTTAGTGGTTAACATTCCCTTGTACCTCTTTGTTTAGAAAACTATACTCACAAGTTCAAGTTTTGTGTATACCATTCAAAACAGGAAATTTTAACATGCATGATACATTTACAACTTCTGCCACAGAATATCTGAATTCATTCCAGCTTGAGAAGAAACAGATGAACCCAGATTTTTTTATTATTTCTTAGCATAATAGCTCTTAGTTCCCCTTGGTTGGAAAACAAAGCACGGACCTTGTCTGTTGTTGGTAAACCAGTGAATCTCTGAGGAATTTTAATATGCCTGAAGAATATTCCTTTGAAATTAAAATAGGGGTGTCTGGGGGAGGACAGCAGAGCATGACCAAAGCACTAGGATGTTCTGGTCTGGAGAAAGGATGTTTTGGGGGTTTTAGTGTAGCAGAGCAGTCCACTGGCAAAGACTGGGAGGGACTGAGCACAGTCTAAAGACCAGCAGAAAAGAAAGGAAAAGGAAGGTGGTCATGAAAACAAGACACTGGGGACTATAACTGAGCCAAGACACATCGGCTGTAGAGCTAGGGAAGGAACAGGCAGCACTGGATCTCGCTAGGCAGCGCACTTAGTAAAAGGACACGCTCATCTGAGCAAGAAATCCAGGAAGGAACCTGTGATCTGAGAGCAGAAAGATGAGAAACAAGCAGATAAGTTGAACAAGGAGCCCAGCAGCCAGGCCAACCAACGCGTCGGTGGCCACAGGGACTGACAAAATTAAGAGCAAGTTAAGAATAAGCTAGTTTAAAGACAAAAGAAATCTTGTGCAAAAGAGTTTGGGCTTACTGTATGAAGCCTACTCTCCTCCACAGCCTGAATTGGGTCCCTGAATACAGACATTCCTCCTTGTTTCCACATCCATCAATATCGGTGGAGCTGACTAGCATGGTTTAGATTTCAGTCCACCCTTGTACTTGTCTGCATGGAGTAACAACCTGCTCTGACTACCAGTTAGTCCAAGGTAGCTCCAAAGTCCTGCTGGTGAGTCATCCAAATTATCTGCTTTAAAGGGTATTAACATTGCCAAAAATATGGTTAAGTTCAGGAAAGCCCCTCTGCTACAAATCTCACATACAGAACAAAGATGGCACCCAACCCCCCCTTTCAGTTCATGCTGATAACACACCAATGGCTACACAGCAATACACCTAACAACACAGAAAATTTCTGTAGAGAATCTCTGCATCAATCTGCCTTTAGAACTGACCGAATACTGTATATGAAACAACAATCGACTTAGGTCTAAGAATGAGCTCATAACATCTTTGCAGAGAAGGGTAGCAATTCATCCTACATGCTTCCCCCTCATTTTTCAGAGGATGAACACTACCCTTTGCAATCAGTCAAGCCCCTACCTTTACTTCATTATTTCCCAACAATTTTGCACAGATGGCATCTGAATACATACAATCTACATACAATACACACAAACAGACAGTTTTCCACTGTCTGAAAGTCAATGACAGTTACACAAGAAGCAGAAACAAACTCTTTGGCCACTTGGGCTGACATTCTGCATAAACTGAGAAGAATTTTAGCAAGCAAATACTGCTCCAAGTCCAAAATATCCAGCTAAACTATGTGTATGTTTCAGAAAGGCAACCGGCATGGAAGCAAAGCTTGCAATTGATGACAAATCCCCTGCATCATTATATAAATTGCTTTTAAACTGAACCATATTTTCATTACAAATTTTCATTAGGAATTGTAGCACAAACTCATCCAGCTCCTGATTTTTCTTCCTAAAGTTCACCAATAGTAATTAATACAAAGCCAGAGTTAGTGAAAACTAGAAAAAGTTAATTATGTACTGTATGTTATTTAAAGCATTTTATTTTCTATTAACAACAGCAAACAGTTCTGTAGGAGCAATTTACATCTGACCCAACAGTCTTTTGGTAAGTACTGCAGGCTTGATACTACTTTTAACTGCTTGCAAAATGCAGATTATAAAGTGAGATTTTTTTTTTTATTTTTTATTTTTGGAATAGACTTTCTGCTTTGCTTCCTTATCACTTAGATAAGGATTTTGAGTGTTTAAGAATTTTTTTAACTGCTTTCACATTACAGCACCACAGCAGGAGAATAAACACTTGCATATACTTTAAAATAATCATTGGTATGAAGAAAATTGGCATCTGTTGCACTCAGAACTCCTACTTGAAGTCAGTCAGCCTTGCTCAGCAAAGAGGCTGAGCTTAAGGCTGGCCTACAGTTATAAACATTGGAAGCCCACCATATTTACAGAGTTGTTCAAAGGAAAAACTATTTCTTCCCTCCTGATAGTTGAGTGGAGAAGCTGCTATATAGAGACGTGCTAAGCAAAAGGGATGAAAACAAAGGTCTGTTTACACTCTAAGCTCAACTCAGAAAACACTAGAAAAACAGGAAGGCATATTCTGAACCTGGTACCCATTTGGTTTCCGTACGTGGTTTCACACTTTTGATGTAATGGACTGATGTTAGAATGCAGCGTGCTTGCGCCTTGCTATTCACAGCACAGTCACACTTGGAAAGCTGTAGACCACACTGTAAAGGCACACATCGCTTCTTGCAGTCTGACAAAACGGCAATAAAAATTGGAACTACACCAGTTGGTGGCAACCATGTAATATGAATGTTATAACATAGCAAAAGTAAACAGTTGGCCCAGGCTCTTAATTCTCCCCCCCAAAGCTGAGGAAGTGGTGGAGGTGCCTGTTCCCCCCTAGTTCATCCACTTAACAAATGACAGTGCTGAAATTATTAGCAGCCTGGGGTACAATCTTGCTTTTATTTCTCCTTTTTTTTTTTTACAGTGAACGGCACAAAAAATTCTCACCCCCTTTGGGATTTCTACAAGTAGGTGATAATTGCTTTAGAACTTATCATTAAAACAGGGATGTAATTAAGACATATTCCATTAAGCAAAACAATTTTTCCATCAGCTTCAGTGGAAGCAGGCTCAGGTCTATTAGAGTGAAGCAGATTGAAGACGACACCAGGGCATACGTCCTCGTGTTTAACTTCCTGTTCCAATTTCCATTCAGCTGAGCTTTTGAGACATCCTCACTTTGTTAAACAAGGGACAGATCACAAATTTGCAGCTGTGTGCTTTGAGACTACAAAGTGACTGTTAGCAAGCTCAGCTATTGTCCATCCAAAAACGTTTGACAACAGCAGGCTGTCATACTCAAAAATCTGCTTGGATGGGGACTTTGAAACCATTGTGAAAGATTCGTCAAGATTATAAGCCTTTTCCATGCCATTTTGCAGTGCTGCAGTATTCCTATCTGGCAAGGAGATAAAATACTTTGCATTTATATAGAAATGAATACACATAGTTAGCATGGTACACAACTGCATAGTGAAGAATCAGAGCTTTCACAGTGTAGGAATAAAGTTAATCAATCGTGCTGATACAGCAATTCATTTTAAGGAAGAGGAGCAATTCCACTGCAGTCAAAGACCTGATGTTTAAAACTCAGCACTCAAAAACCTTATCCAAAGTCCAATGCACTTCTTGAAATTTTTACAATTACAGCTTCAGATCAGCAGCTCAGATAGAATTTGGCCTTCAGCATGTCATGAAGTTTCCTGTCAAAGCTCAGGAACTGTTTTTCTCAGATTAATCCCTGTGCAGTTGTCTCATCACCTCCACAACCAGACAAAATAAAAAAGTGCTCTAATACACAAGTAATCATGATGCAAGAGCACACACCAAAAAAAGCATACAGTCAAGGGAGTAAGGAAGTTTACAGAGCCAACATGTTTTTCAAGAGAAAAATAATAGCCAAAAGGGAGACTGAGCAGCAGGGGACGAAACAGATTGCACAGTATGAAGAAAAACAGGTGGTAAAATGAAATTCAGTCCCAATTATGTCTGGTTCTGAATAACATAGATGAAAATTCTAGACACAGCAGTACATTTTGTGCTTGCAGTCAGGTATGCCAAAAGAACATTTGTTTGTCCACATGTGTTAAGCCAGACAATGTAATAAGAGATTAAATAATGATCTTCACCCTCATCTTTTAACAGCGCCTGAAACCTAGACCTTTTCTGTGTTGTTTGGAACAACTAGAAGTTTTCTGCATTTCCCCTTCAAATACTCAATCTGTAAATCTATGGAATAAAAGTGTCTCAGCATCATTTTCCTGCCCAAATTCATACACGGAGGCCAAACATAGCTTGCTACTCCTCTAATCCAGCCAAAGGAACTCTTTGAAACAGTGTGGGTTAAAACCCACACTCATTTTTATTCTGTGACACAAGCGTCTATAGAAAGGCTTCAGCATCATTGCCTAAGTCTGACTGACACTTTTATTACCCAAATCACTAGGAAGATTTTCCAGTGTACTGCTTCTGCTGGAGCTTGACTTTTGGGCAATAGACCAATTACCCATCAGGAAGTGAAAAAGAAGCACCACACATTATCTGTGTACATTAGCAGTCCTGTCACAAGTACAAGCAGTGATTTTATGGATATCAAGGGACCATAAACAACCACAAAAAAAAAAATTCAAAAATACCTCGTAACATAATATATGTAACCCCTACATTAGCCAGATCCTGCAGTAAAACGTTCTGTTCTGAAATGGTTACCTTAGTGTGAGCACAACTCAAAGTACTGTACGACAGATTATTGCAACATAGCACTTAAGCATCATATCGACTTGTATTACTTCCAGTCATTCCAGGACAGATCATTCTAACTAAGACAGACTGCAGTAGGATAAGAAAGTATACTGCATTCATCATAAAACTGTCATTGCAGAGATGTGACGTTCTATGGAAGAGCTGAGGCAACCTCAGCAGATACTTCTGAGTCTTTCTTTTTTATATATATATATAATTAGGTCACTGCTTTGAAACCCCAACTTGTAGGATTGGAGAGTTCAGTACTCACTGAAGAGTTCTGTACCTAACAACTTGAGAAAGCAGGTCGATTTATGCAATTTTGCTTTCAATAAGCGACAGCTAAGGATACTAGATAGATTAAAGAACTATAGCATAAACATCTGCTCAAAAATGCCAGTTCTCAAAAAGATTATAACTGAAAAACTTGAGTTCACCTCAGTTTTAAAGCCCTGAAGACAACTGCACCTATCCTATAGTTTCCCTCACTTTTCCTTTCATCCTGTCAAGAAGCACCATGAGTGTTTCCCACCTGCACATATTCCACAGATCCACCTCTTGCTGTATCACTTGCAATCAATGCATTAATCTTCTACCTTCAGCTGCTTCAGTCCCTCTTCACAAATAATTTCTCCACTCCTTCCAAGAGTGGAAGCATGGGGATACCCCCAGAACATCTTCCAACTCTAAAAGGCTTTCTTCTCCTTTTATTTACATTATTCTTCCTTGCAATTTCGTTTTATCTTTTTCCTCACAAAATCTCTGTTCTCCAGTTCTGCCCTGCTGATATAAACGGAAGAGCCACCATGGTTGGAGCTGCAGCGGTCGCCCAGCAAGGAGAGGCTGAGAAATCACAGTTTGCTCTGTCTGCAAGTGAGGTGGTTTCAAGGAAGGTCAACAGCAGTCCCCCCAGTACCTCTGGGGAGGTTACTGAGAGGCTGGAGCAAGGCTGTGCACAGCAGTGTGTGCTGAGATGATGAAAGACAATAGGCATAAATTGAAACAAGAGAAGTTCAGACTGGATGCAAGGAGAAACCTCCCTCATAAGGACAGTGAAGCAGGCTGCCCAAAGCGTCTGTGTGGACAAAGACGTCCACAAAGGTTTTGAAAACCTGTCTGGATAAAGTTTGGTCCAAATTCACAGCTATTCTTCCTCCCCGAGACCATGCATAGTGACATATGAAGGTACTGCCTGTAATAGTTGCTTGATAATACTAAAACAGTGCAAGGAATCTCTGACCTCTTTAACCTCAGCAGCAGCATGTTCATCAGTGGAAAAAAGTCATCATCATTTATCACGTATTAACATCAATTACTGATGCACTAGGCAGTGTTTAGACATTCTTCCTTGTCCAGGTTCCTGACAGTTATCCAAAAGCAAAGCCATCACCTGGCTAGGTTTTGCAAGCCAAAGTCTCATAATAAAGTCTTCTCAGCCTGCCAGATCCATGTCATCAAAGACAGGCCAGGTCTCTAAATCTTACGCCAAGCCAGGTGCCCACGGTGATCAACATTCTTCCAAAGACAGCCTGACCTTGGCAGCCACACAGGTGCAGTTATCAATCAAGGTTTACAAACACAAAACCAGCCCAGCATCATTGTCCTGGACAGACAGATTAGACTCCCTGGTACTGGCTGGGGGTGCTGACTGCTTCGCCCCCTAGCACCCACCACTGGCCAGTCCAGAGCTGGAGCTGCCACTGGACTCAGAGAGGAACAGACACACAAAAATAGATGCCCGAAGTCCTAGCTGCTGAAGGACCAACAAGGTGACAGATTGTACAGCTGGAGGAAAATCTGGAGAAGGGAAGCAGATCAAGTTGCAATTAGAATTTAAATAGCACAGCTAGTAAGAGATGTCCTCTATCACACATCTGTCTTGATTTCTCATTTGGAAGAAATTGGGTTCCTGAAATACTGTTCAAGAGTTTGTACAGAAATTTAAAATATGTTGTCTCTGTGTCTCAGGAAGAAGAAAATAAAATTGAAAAAAAAAAAATCTAACAGCTTTGTATTGACCTGATTTGTTTCAAGGCAGGTTTCCTATGGCCTAAGCTTACTTAGGTGACTCCAACATTTATATTTAAAATGGATAGCTAGGTAGGGCAAATAGATCTGCTAAACATCCCATCTTTTTGTTAAGGCAATAAATAAGAAACCAGGATAAGTGACTTAGCAAAAGTTTTTTTCTTGCATACACAGGACATTCCCGTAAGGAAACCACAATGCTTCCTGGACAGCATTTTAATGGAAAAAGCAACAATGAGCTGAAACCTTGTAAGACACCTGTATGGAAAGGAGACAAAGTTTATGAACACAAAATGCACAGAAACTGCACAAGCCACATTGGCAAGACAAAACCATAGGACATCAGGCTTTGTTAGTCCTAGTGCTCACAGGACTACATACTTGAATGTACTCCCACTGCATGAAACAAGTGGAGACTTGGTCGAGTACTGACACAAAAGCCAAAACACAGCATCCAAAGCATTTACAGGCAGTTAGAGCATGTCCATATAACTAATCAGAACAAAGGATAAGACGACTTTCAGTTCTCTGGTGGTTTTGGAAAAACATATTTTGTGTTGGCAGAATGCTAAGACTGTACACAAATAGAGATGTCATTAAAAGACCAGGATTTTTCATTACAAATTAAAATCCCACATTACAAAAAGGGACATTTCAAGCAAAAATGTTAAGTTTTGACAAAGAGATCTACAAACATTTTAAGAAAAATTAACAGAATTGATACAGATCTTTCTTTTGATGTTGTCAACAATAAAGGTTGTTACTGAAAATTGTCAAAGCAATATTTTTTTGGTAAAATCTATCTATAAATCTGAAGTACAAGTCTATAGGGTTTGGGGGGAGGAAGGTGTTTTGTTTTGTTTTGTTTTTTTAGTTTTGCTTTAATTTTAGCTACGTTCTATACTTGGGCATGTGTGTTTCAAGGCTTCAAAATTCTCATAGTATTATAAAAACACTTGCATTTTTTTGTCATGCCAATTTGAAGCATTCACATACAACAGCAAAATTACTCTGATCTCCCATTTTACTGATAGATTTCACTTGCCTCAGTTTTCCTAAGTGGATTTCCCAGATCTACAGGCAGAAATTCTTATAGAGTCAGGAACAGGAGTTAACTCTCCTGGTTTCCTGTTCAGAGACTTAATGAAGAGGCCCATCCTGTCTCTTTTGCACACATACATTGTATAATTCCTTTGGGGACCAAGAGGAGAGGAGCTGTGCGTGCACACAGACTCATAAGCATCGTAATGAACTACTCTATGTGATAATGCAGAACATTTCTCTGTAGGAACCCTGCCAAAAAGAAACAATTGGCAGAAGATGTACATTAGTATGTGTTCACCAAAATATTCACATCAAAACATTCCACATCTCTCAACTGTTCTCAGAGAGCTTTGCAGCCACTGAATTAAGGTATAGTGAGAACAGCATCATGATTCAAAACATAGTATTTATAGAGCAAATCATGATCTTTCCACAAATGCTCCAATAATTTCTCACCCAACAGTCTGCATAATGGTCAAGTATCTTAAAATAAAATCAATGTACAAAACAGAGAAGGACCTATATCATGTCACAAAGTATTTATTGCAAATAGATATTTGTCTCTCATTACAACTAGACTTCCCCAAGATATCTGGGCTAATCTGTTCAGTACAATACTTTTAAAGTTTTGTAGGTCCTTAAAAATCAGATAGCAAACTAGAGGGCCTGTCTATGGAGGTTAGTCACCCAATGGAGATAAAAAACTGCACCATTACATACTAAAACCCTTAAGAAATCTGCCTCTTCACCTATGGGCTGGATTGTAAGAAGAGGCTAATTAAACTTTGTAAATTGCATGGGTGCTGAGGGAATTAATTAAGGTTTATAAAAAGTGCTCTGAAAATGTATTGCTAAGCTGCTATTTGAGTTCTAAGTATTCAGCAGGTCTAGGTTTGCTCAGAAATTCTTGAACTCTCAAGGAACCTGATCTGAGTTTCGACTTTAAGAAAACTTTAAACCAGTTGAGATTTGCCTGGTCTCAGTTTTCACTGAATATTTAGCATAACTGATAATGATCCCTTCAGATTTATGTTCCATTTCCTCGAGTTTTTTTTTTGTTTGTTTGTTTACTTTGTAATTTGTTTACTTTGTAATTTACATTGCCTGGGCAATGTAAACATGAGACACTCTGCTTTCACAAGAGAGGTGTGCCTGTAGCAAGTTCCTCTAGATATGTTACACATTTATATTTTTGTGCATTTGTATAAACTAGCGACACTTGTATTTAGAAGACACAAGCGTATGAGCTCCCTTCTTATGGTTTGGCAATTCTCCCTCCCTTTGATCCTCTCAAGGAATGCTTGGGCAAGATTTATAAACACTTTAGTAGCAACTCACTACTAAATCCTAGGCATAGCTAAGCTGGCCTTTCCAACACAGCTAAGAACTACTCCACTGAGATAAGAGCAGAGTAGCTGTAGCTACCACAGAACCAAAACAATAGGTCCTATTAATAACACAGACACAGCAAGTTCTCATTGCTACAGAAGACCAGGTAGAGATACCTTCAGCAGCAGCTCCCCTGCTGGAGTTCTTTCCCTGGACATTTTGGTCAGTTGTGGAGAGGCCAACCTAGCTTTGGTGCGTGCTGACTTGGAGGAACAGCACCTTTTTGTAGATGATTCTCCCAAAGTCCCTGCAAGACAGTTTCATCTATTACCATGTTCCCCACTCTAAATTCAGAAAACGTATACTCAACAAGATGAAGGATACGCTTGCAGAGAAAGCGAGGCACAAAACAACAATATTGGTACCCCTAGTAGTATTAGGGTGCATCACGGTAACAGCATGACATTATATCACAGATTTCATCTGCATCTTTTTAAGATATGACCTTATGACCATGATAACTCAAACACAAACTAGAAGAGAAAATGGATCTGGATTTCAAAAATCCCTCACACTCACCATCAGACTATTCTTTCTCTTCAGGATCCTCAAATAAAGAGGATAAAGAACATTCTTCGAGTGGAATTTAACATGGATTCACTTTTGGCTGTTTCTTCAGTGGCTTCCAAGATACTATTTTCATACACATAGCTTGGAAAAAAAAAAAAAAAAAAAAGAGTCCTTTCAGCAGACATGCCTCTCAGATGTGCTAGTCCCCCTGTAAAGAACAAATACTACCATATAAAGATAGACCAAACCAAGCAAATAGCTGATCTTTCCTAGCAGTGTAAATCAGGAGCAGCTATCCAATGGAAATTGACTTACATAAGGCCTTGACCGATACAGAAAGGAACTTTCTTCTCTAGTGTATCTAGAAATAACATCTACAGAAATACATATTTTGTTGTCTGAAACAGAAAAATAATTGAGATGCAGTTCTGCTGTGAGTGCAGAGCCTTTCACATCCTCATTTCATCTGTCTTCCATAAAGGACTTTCATCCTGAAAAGTCTTGCAGAGCTTTTCTGGGTTCACAGAACTGAACCTAGTTCTGGAGACCCAAAGCCAGCAGCAGCTTCCCATTGAGTCACTGCTTTGGACTTTGTCACGGAGCCGAGGATGAACAACTACATACCCACAGCATTACAAATGTGTTGCTGACTATCCTATTACAGCTAGGATGTGCATTTTGTAGCCTATGCCCCCCACCCCAATCTAAATCTAGCTCTGTTTGGAAGAGACATTCAGCTGAGCGCTTAAAGTATCTAAGTAAAGTGCAAAGCACAGAACAGGACCTTGTCTCTTAACACATCCATCTAAGACTCACACAGAGCACAAGCTAACACAATGTTCAGCAATACTTATATGACATTAATTACTGAACAGTTAAGTCACAAAGCAATGTGTCTCCGTACATGCTCACAATTATGCACTGCAGTCTGAAAAAGAGAACCAGAAGTAAGAAAAAAAAATACATAACAATATTGATCCAAATGCTAGAAATCTAGCCACTATCCAAAAAAAACATTCAAGTACAAAGAGATCAGTAGGGATCCCTTTTTTACATGGCCTCTCTAAGTAATTTTGCATCTCTCCTTGCCAGGTTCAGATCAGCAGGCCACATTTACATCTAGTGTCATAAAGAACTTACAGACCAGGGACTTGATAACCAAATAAACTCTAAATTGCATCATATTTTGAAGTGAGACCAAATGCAAACACATGCCAATATTTTCATTCCATATGCCAAGTGGTTTTGCTAATATTTTTCTAGCTATTATAAATATCCAATAAATAAGACAAAAAGGCACAATATTCTGCACAGTAATTAAATATAAACAAACAAATATATAAATATATATAGATATATATATATATAAAACAGGGCTTCACCCTGATGGATTACGCAGGTATCTTCAACACTAATTTTTCTACCTACTAAAACAAGGCAATATTCCTCAATCTGCACCTCCTTGGCCAAGCCCTCACCTGCTAGCAGAGGCCATCTTCTAAAGAGCCATAAACCACAACCTCACACCACACTTTCAGTCAAACACCACTCTCCTTTTCCAACACTTAGTTCCTACCCTCATTTTTGTGAAAAGTACTTCTTTATTTCTTCCTTATAAGGTCAGGTCTCCTTGCAAGTCTCCACACAATAGCACCTTCCTGAAAACTTCACCCATGTGACAATTCCCCTCCTCCTTATATGACCTTCCCAAGTGTTTTTATTCCCTACAGCTGTTCTCCTTCCTGCACCCTATTGTCTGCCTTCTACCCTTTCCCTGCCTTGTGTGTGTGTTCTTCCTAACCCCCTGCCAATCAAGTCAGTTTGCCCATGGGCAGAATTAATTCTTTTTCCTTAGATATTTATTTGGTGGTGTGACTTATTCCTTCTCTCATCCCTGACACCACTAGAGTCCCCAAAGACATTAGAAATTGCTGTTGAAAAAGTTAATAGGAATGGCCTGATTTGTACTTCATCCAAAACTAGGTTGATGTAACATGGTTGTTATCATCTGCCACCAAACAGAGGGAAAACTAAACTGCCTCTGAAGCAGCTGAACTTAGGGAGGAAATATTAAGCATTATTAATGAAAACAAGCTGTGAACTGCTACAGCTTAGCTATTACTTTGCAGTGCATTAGCCATTCCTGCAACAATTTCAAAATTTCTGGAGGAATAGGCAGCCATAAAGGAAAATATTCCTTAGGGACAAGGGTCTTTTGCCTCTACTTCTCCATTGAATGTAGGGGCATAGCTCAAGATTCAACCCTAAAGCTGTCCCATTCTCCACTAAGTTTGATCATTCACCCCTTTTAACAAAATCATTAACCTTTATGGTGTGGGTTTTTGTTTTGGTTTGGTTTGGTTTTGGTACTAAAAGCTATGAAAAATCAAATCTGCTGGTCACTTTAAAATCTTTATCCTGAGATGTGAAATGACCGGTTTGGGTCTCTAATCCTGCAGCCTCTGAAAAACAGAGGTCTTGACTTTGAGCTCCCTCATAGCCACACCAGCTGTAGCTGAGATGATTCATAGATTTTTCCAACCATTAAGACAATTCAGTCTGTTTGAGCAACACAACACTGAAAGCACAACACTGAAAGTCTTACATGGTAGTTTATGCTGCACAATAGATCACAAACCACACTGTAATTTTACTATTTCTAGAAAGAAATATATATATATATATATATTAACTGAATAAAACTGAAGGAAAGAAATTAAAGTTGTAAGGCATAGGTGCATGTAGTGTAGAACTGTCTTTAAATGGGATTGCCCTTGACAATGGCTGAATTCCAGAACAGGGTTCCTTACAGAGTGTTTTCAAAAGTCATCTGACTCTGAATTACCATCTTCTCCTAATCTCAGATCCTAGTCTGCAAGCAGTCACACTGGGGAAGGACGAGCAGTTTAGTTTTATGCACTCCCTAGAGCATGTAATCTTGGTAGGGTGGCCGTGTTGCAGCAAGCAGGCTGCTCTATTATATATCACGACTGCTCCCCGTCTGTGCAAGTCCTGCCACAGGGAAAAAAGTCAAGCAAGAGAGAAAGGATGTAGAGCTTTCAGCAGAGGGAGGTATTGACACAGCATATAACTCCAGGGGTGGGGAGCTGAGACGGACTGTTTCAGTGCTCAGCTAGTTAGAAGCTGTATATCCCTCCTCTGGCAGTATTTAAAGAAGAAAAAACATAGCCTGCACTTAAACAGCTTTGCTGATGATGTTGTTTTCCCATTTGCAGATGTTTTGTCAGTGAAAAAAAAAAAAAAAAAAAAAAAAAAAAAAAAACACTGAAACTAGAGTGTGGGGGGAAAGGAAATAGAGACATAAATTTAAAGAGAGAAGCCTTTGGTCACCAAAAATAGCCACAGCAGATAGTGTAACTAAAACCTGTGCCTTTGCTGTCAGTGCAGCACACAGGGCAAAGTTACATAATATTTTCCACATTTATTTCAAGCAGGGAAGCCTGCCAGCTTGATAGATTTCTAGAAAGGGTGGGAGAGAGAGAGTGGTTTGATTCACAGACTGCTGTATTTACAGCTCACCCCACGGCCACTGCCTTCCCCTCTTTGGGCGTTTACCTTCACAGTTTGCCAGAGAGCAGTGTGAGCATAACCCTGATATAGAAAGTAAGTCACTGTTCAGACTGCCTAAAGGGCTACAGCTGCGTAAGTTAGTTTTGCTTTTCTTGTTTTGACGGTGCTAACGTGCACTGATTTGCTGAAAGCACAGGCATTGTTGAAGTCCAGAAGTTAGCAACGGGAAAAGTGCCGAGACGAAACGATGGGGAGAGGAGGGCTTCGAGTTCTGGCTCTTCCTTGCTCTCGGTCCGAGGAGTCGGTCCCAGCTACGGGGCACAGAAGTGGCATCTTCAGAAAGAAAAGGTTTCTGCAAAACTGTTGAAACAAAAGTTACTCCATGATCTGTTCAGGTTAGAAGTGGGCGTGAGTATCTGAAATGGATCTGAATTTTCTCAAAAGGCAGGGCTACTCCAGTCAAGTGCCTGGATGAAACCAGCTACCTACTTTTCTGTGAGGATTTGCTAGGAAAGGTATAATTATGTGAAAAACATTCCTCAAGGACAGTCAAATGACTAAATGAACAGTCCTGTGCTATGTGTGACAAGACAATCCATAAAGTTAAGCATTGGCTTGCATACTTCCTGCATTTATTCTACATTTTCTGTACATGTGGCAGATCCTCCATTGGGACTTCTCAAATACCTCATTAAGATTTTACTGTTGCTGGCAAGAACTAACATTGCACTTCCCCATCAAAGCTAGAAAGTAGAGGTGACTAGAAAAATGACAAACAAAAATGCTATTTCCTATGTCCAGCTTGCATGAAGAGAAAATGGGAGTGAAAGAAAGGGAAAAAATAGATAACTGATATCACTGCAGTAAAACCAGTATGTTGTCCATAAAACAGGGTACAAAAAGAAAAAGAAAATAAATAAATAAATAAATAAAAGTTAAGACTCTCCTTCCCTCTTCCATTTGTAATACATGCACAGCACCATGAATGACTGTAGGGATGTTTGAATGGGAATGAATGGAAAATTGGCCAATTCTCACAAAACTGAAATGTACAGATACAGCATAAAAGCTACTAATACATTTATTTAGATACATGTCAGTATCATTAAATCAAACTATTCCTCCAAAGCAAGTTGCTCTGATCATGATTTTAATCAAACAAAATAAAAGGATGCCAGCCAAATACCATAACTTTAACCTGTAAAGAGATGTTCCCAAACCAGTGCAGAGATAAAACAAAAGCACACCTCATGAAACAATGCAGTGATGTCAAATGAGGTGTAATATTTCCTCTCACTAGAAACATTGTCTGCCTTGAGAGTAATGCCTTGGAGCCTGAAATCACCCTCCAAAATAAACTCTCCCCTTTCAATGTTGGTCTCACCAATAGTTTACAACTGGAGTTCATTAGCTTTGCTGCTACGTTATAATAAACTCCACCCAAGATGAAGAGTTGGGTAGAACATCTTTAAAGAAGAATTGTGCTTCTTATGACCATGTTTAGAAGGAATCCCTCAATTGCTTTTCTATCTTGGATGACATTTTATCATTTCCACATTTTTTCCAGTCTGAACTTGGAGAGTCTTCATGTTGGCAAAATCTATAAATTTACCCAGGGAGAACTCAGTATCCTCTTCTTTCCCCCTGGAAAGGAGCAGCCTAATTTTAATAAATGAAGCAAATAGTATTGAACTTACAGGATTAATTGTGAGCTAAAAAAAAAAAAAAAAAAAAAAAAAAATAAGACATCCTGGTGTTTGGAAAAGGGTAACCTATTCACAAGAAGATAAAACAATAAATTATCTCTAGCACAATAAGCAATGAGATTATGTAGCATCATCCAACTGTAACTGTTTTTCCACAGTGTTACATTGCCATTGATTGAGTTTGAATATTTAAAGATTGAATAATGAAGAGTGGCAAGAAGAAAAAATAGAAGGGAAGGCAGAAGTTTGCTAGGGGGGAAGAACACAAAAATCAAAAAAAAAAAAATGGAAAAATGGAAAAAAGGATGTTTGAGGAGAGCTGACTCAGACCTCAAAGAACAGAGAGTGACTAGGACAATAGACTGGGACACAAAGATGCTGGGTCAGTTCCAAGCTCAGCCACAAACTCTGCAGCAAGTTGTATAATTTATTTGAAGCCTCAACAAGCTACTGGTGAATGGGGACAGAAACCTTCCTGCCTCAGAGAAGGACAGGTTTTCATTGTGAGTCACAAGGTGTGTGTTGTCCACTGTGCTATCAGGGACACCAGGCACAGAACCCATTTGGCTCCAAACAACTAGCTGAAGTGCAACATGCAGTATCTGCACCAAAATCAGCCAGCTCTCCTCCTGCACTCCTGCACCACCCCAACACAAAATTATTGTCAGGCAGGAGCATGCACTGCAATTTAAGTGCAAAGTTTGGAGTCACTGCACTGTAGCTTCCTAAATACCCACAGTGAGGTCTGCCAGAGTCCTCATTCTGCACCTCAGCTGCAGAACCCCACCAAGTCATGGTTCTCTTTCTGGGACTTGAACTATCTGCTGTGTGATATATTACACCACATAGTAGCAAAGCCACACCATGAAATATTCAGCTCAAAGGAGCTTAGAAGTAGAATGTATTATCTCTCAAAGAGAAAAGAATTTATCACTCCAGATCCTGAGGCACTAATAAATATGTTGCACACTGTAAATACACACTCTGCTTTTGTAAGTAACACAAAAAAAAAAAAAAAAAAAAAAAAAAATTAGTTTTCCTGTTGCTCCTACAGTCCTTCAGAGTTGATATTCCTCACTCTTTAGACAATGAACATCGAAAGCAGTAGCTAGGCAGTAGGACGGAGGAGCGCACCACAGTTCCCAGGGCAGGGCATGCCCTTTCACCACATCCTGACTGCATCCTCGGATGGGACCAGTCTGCGCACAGCCTTCACGCCCATTGTCGCTCCTACCTGGCTGTCCCCAGAACAAAGGTGTGTGGTGAGAATTGTGGGGCCAGCAGACAGGCCCTGGGCTGGACACGGGAAGCCAGGACCAGCTGAGCCACAGCCAGTGTGCTTCCCTGCAGTCCCTCCATTGTCACGCACTGCGTGCTGGATCACTGACTATGGCCGTGGGTTTTGACATGGCTGGATAATGTCATTTGCTTTTACTACAGTTATTAGCATGGGGCTTTCTACTGTAGCTACAGAAATATTTTGTGAGCCCAAAAAGCCATTACAAACATTAATTAAATTCTAAACTTGAGGTAACTACTTAAATGTTCACAGGCAGACTTTCTTTTGATCGATAATTAGCCTGGGTCATCCCAATGCTGTGGGAAAACTCCTTTAGATATTCCTCACTGAGGGGAGGGAAACTGAGGCTGCCTTCCCATTATATATTTATTTTTATTACAAGGCAACATTGCAGCAATTATTTACACAGAGCTATAAGTGAGTATGGCACTTAAAATACTATAAAGCAGAGTAGCTCCAAAAATTCTTAATTTATGGCACAATGCTGCAAGGTGACAAGGGCCCCAAATTTCCGCTGAAACTATTGTGTAATAGGAATTCTCATCACCTTGTAGGAAAGGAAGGATATGCATACTCACTTAAATACGCTGTGCT
The DNA here is from genome assembly GCF_011077185.1 of Oxyura jamaicensis. Lineage (NCBI taxonomy): Eukaryota > Metazoa > Chordata > Aves > Anseriformes > Anatidae > Oxyura > Oxyura jamaicensis. The sequence goes on along the minus strand of NC_048895.1, from coordinate 31,752,228 downwards.
ATACACCAAGAGGAGGTAATTTCACCTAGGCCAGTCACCAGACTAGTTCACAAAGTCATATGAAAGGATGTAACCCAGGAGGCAATAGGATTTTTTTGGGACAGATGAGGGCAATTTTACCACAGATATAACCAAGATGCCAGCAGCTTTGTTATCTCCAAGTTTAGCAGAGGGTTGTTATCACAGCTCTGTCACTATGTAGGTGTCTGCAGAGAAGATCTCTGCCATGCAGTCACAGCACAGAGATCCTTGAGGTCCCCAAAGTTGCTCTGGAAGTGGGATCTGTCCATGTGCCATGACCAAAGTCCTGTGGATGCCTCGACCAAAAGACAGAGGTCATTAACTCAGGTCTGTTTTGACCTTGTACCTTATCAGCTCTATTAACACAAGTCCTGGGAATTACACTCCTTTATGAAAACATACTCTCCTAGGCTCCGCCTAAGAGGCCACTACAGGGGTAGTAATGAGAAGAAAGTTCTAAACACATCAAAAACAGGGTACATAACATTTTTAGAGTATGGTCATAATGAACTCAGAGCAGTATCTGACCTCTAAGTTCCAACCATTTTAAATACGGTACAAGTAAGGACATTTCTCATCCTTCCTCTTACCACAGAACAACAAAAAGTATTTTCCTGTTGATAAGAAACAAGCTGTCTAGCAGCAATGAAAGACATTTTGTTTTCTTATTCCAAATTCAACATATTAAAGTATCTTAAATCTATTTTCCTACTTTAGTCCAACTCCCTCGGTAACAACCTAACTGCAGATTTCATTAACAATTTACATGTAGATTTATACAATTTGGATTTCATTTTTAAAATATAACAAGCAGTAAATATTTAAAATTTTTCTTTCATTTTTAAAATTATTTTAAATAAAATAAGATTAAAAAACCTACAACAGAAATTACATGCAAATAAAACTAAAATTTATATCCATATCAGTAGTCACAGCCTCAAAACAAATTTAACCTTCTTTTAAACTGTAATATGGAAAGTGGTAGACAGCCATTACCACAGATGTCATAAAATATATTATAAAGACATTTCTGCATACCTCATAAATCAGCAAATTCTATTTATGCTCTAAAAATCAAAGTCTCATTTCAAAGCTTCTTTCAATATACATAGTATAAGAAATAAATTTAACTTTATATAATAAGTAAAAACAGAATCCCAAGACCTTCTGTGTCCTCCCAGAAGTTACCAGTAATCTCCAGTTCTTCTTCTATCATTTCTATAAAATGTGCCCACTTTCCAAGCCTGCCTTATTTCAGAACACCATAGGTTATGGGTTTTGGTTATCTAGGGAAGGACTCAGCTACCTGGACTCCACCTGGACCCAAACCATCCCTCCAGAAGAACAAGGTTTTGTATTGCACCTACTAGCCTTCCAGTCAAAACATTTCTGTTTTCCAATCATTTTAATGAGGTACACCATTAGTTCAGAATGTAAGAAACCAAGGAAGTTCTTTCCACTGAAAGACTTTGTCCCACCAATCCTTTAATGCTTCATGACCAGATAATTCTCTCTTCTGTTCTGGGTCTTTTGTTACTCATTGCTTCCACAGGTATTAGCTGTAAGAGTCTCAATGATACAGCCACGTTAGTTATTTATGTTGGAGTAATGACTGAAACTTTTATGAACACTATGATAACATCATATGGTAAATACCCTACATATTTTCTATTATTGTTTAACTGTAAGTAGAGATGAGTTTTAGCTTCTCATTTTCAATATTTTCTCTTCCACCGTGTTTTTGTGGATTTAGATTCCACCAGCAGAAGACAGTAGAAAAAATGTCTTTTATGAAACCAAGGATGGTATCACTTGAGAAGACACAGAACTCATAACCAAGTTACTACTGCAGCAATATCATAATAACAAAATGTAGGTACTGTGAGCCTGTGGAAAACTGTACCTATCTGAACTTAAATTCCTAAGTAAATGTGCTTTGACATCTACCACTATGCTAAGGGTTAAGGGTTAAAGTTTGGTTCCTAGAGCAATGTAAAAGCTGGATGCCATTGGTGTAAGCAGATCTTCTTCAGAACTGGTCATAATACACAATTAGAGCCGTCCAGGACAAGGCAAAGACTGGCCTTTATGTGGTTTCAAGCATTCCTAAATTCACAGGAATTACATTGCTTTCCACTGCCCAGTGCCTCTTAAATATGGCCTTTCTTCTTCTGGGCATAAAGGAGCAGATCTTCTCCAAAAGGGCACATGGCACTGGCACCATCTCACAGAGCAGTGTGGACACCCTATGGAAAAGATGCTCTGTGTATGTAGCTCCTCAACACACATAGAGCATTTCAAGAAAGGGATAAGGCAGCCACAAAGCATAGCAACTCCATTTTGTCCTTAATCTGTCACAGTCCAGCCTTAGCTTGATTTATAATCTTACATGCTTTCCTTAGTTAGGGTTCTCTGTAATATGCCAAAAAAAAACAGAAGAGATAAATGTGGTAGGGAAAACAACTGACAATGGCATAGAAGTATGTGCAAGTTAAGACGTAAAGCTTGCTTCAGGTTTGCACCTTCCTGCTAAGTATTACACTCCCTTCTCCTGGCACAAGCCAGAGGATTTCATACATTTGAAGTATATCAAATTGCCTTTTCATCTGTAATCAATTTTCATTTTTCACAAAAGTTTCCCCCAGATTTACAGCTACATGTGCAAAATGAGCTCAGTGCTACCCACTGCCTGTGGGGACGCTGTGAAGTACACACTGCCCCGTAGCACCGTGAACTCTGTGGCCTCAGGGTTCAGCTATAGCATCACCGTTGTTACAACAGTTCGGTCCAGTTTCTCAAATATTTACATTGCCCAAAAAACTAACCAAAAGAAAACTGGGCCATTAGTTCAAGTCTCTTCATTTATGGCAGCTAAATCCTATTCCTAAACCAAAACACATTCTCAGGATGGCCCATGCACTCCAGAGAGCATCTTGCTAAAAGCTGTACAATAGTATGGGTAGCCACATCTATTGTCCCTGAGATAAAACTGCTCACACCTTTCCTTTTTCCACAAAGGGAACAGAAATATCCATCCCTCTCTGTATTCCACTTGGTACAAGACATATTGTTCTTTGCCTGATCATGGAGGTGGGGATTTTCTAAATTGCACAGAGAAAAAAAGAAAAAAACAGTGTGGCAAAGTAATGAAATCCTCATCATTTTTAATTACTGCAGAAGGTGGGGAGTGAAGTCCTGCAGAAAGCACAACTCCTGAATGCAAAGGAGACAGAAAAGGAGTAAAAACACATTTGCTAGAGAAGTACCAATGCCTGCACCATGACATGAGAGAACTACTTCTTGGTGCACTGGATTGTCCCTCTCAGGAAACGGTCCCTTCTGACTAAAGAGCTGCACAAAAGGAATGCACTTTCAGTTTGCATGCACCAGCTTTGGAGACAGCGACGCAGCAACGAAAGGCTGGCTGTGCAGTGTGCTCTAAGTGTGCCACAGAGATCAAGCCTCAGGTGCTACTGGAACATGTTGTGCTCTTCAGCCTCGCTTCACCTGCTGCCATTGGCTGACTCTAGGTATCAGATGGAAATATCACACCACAGCTCGCCCAAAACTGCACCCACTCTTTCACGGCAACAGACATTTATGGCTTACTGTTTGCGTCATTTATGCCCCCTAACAACAGCAGCCTGCAAATCTGCCTGCATTTGCAAAGTAACCAAACTGCCTTATCTAGAAGTGCTTGCTTTCTTGTGGCTCTTTTAAAACAATCTTTGTTCTGGCATCTTTTAAAAAAAAAGGTGCTTGATTTCACAGGCATGATAATATTCTTTTAAGAGACAATTTGTTCATAAAATCCTCCTTTTAAAAAAATCATATTTTTAAAACTTTTTTTTAAGACGTTTTGTTCTACTGACAACAGTAGGACAGAGTTATACTCAGCATATATGGCAGTTTGATGGGTTGAGATCATTTGGACAGCTTGTTTTGCCAGTATTTGCTAAAAGTACTGGAAAATTAAAACAGAAGCCTGTAATTTCATTCCAGAGTCTAGACATCTTTAGGCACTAGTTTGCACAGGTTCTTCTGCACATTTTATTACACAGATTTTTGCCTCTTTGCTCTCATTTGCATTCCCAAAGGACACCGGTTCAAAACCTTTCTCAACCAGAGAGGAGCTGGAATCCTCTCCTGGGAGAGAGCCCTACAAGTGCAATTTGTAAAGCCTGGCTTCATAAAACCCACATAAATTAGGTAAGCCCTCCATAACCTGACAGCTGGAACATGCACCTGCTAGAGAGGGAACTTGTCCTCCTGTTTGTATATTGGTAGGATTTATGCTCACTGTGGAAGGGACTGGGACAGAGATCTTGCTTCTCCCTACTGTTAAGCAATAGCATATAAGAGTAAGTTGCCAGATGAAGGTGGCATAGGCAGCATGCAGAAATCACCTCCAGAGATAGCTCCAGGGCCACCTTTACATGGCTTTCTCTGGGGAGGATGCCTCTGAGAAGGAGAGCTCCATGCTGATATTGTCTACACACCAGATTTTCACAGCTGAATGAGAAGATACTGACAATGTACTTAGGAAGTTTTTGCCTTTACTATCACAGATACTCAGATACAGACTTTGAAAATCTGCCTATAATAGTGAGAACAGAATCCTGAAAATGCACTCCAAATCCTATTGATGCACACATTTCCATGGCAGATAAGGCAGACACCTGATTGACGGTGGGGAAGAGATCTTAGCTGGATCGGTTTGTTCCAGACAGCTCAAGAATGTCATTCAGTTCCTAACCAGCTTTTGTACAGTACCATTCTACACAGGCTGCACAAATCAAATAAATAAGGGACATGCAGTGTTAGAAATGTTTTGAGTTCTAAATAAGAAAATATCAAAGCCATGCAGAATCAATTACTATCATAGATTCAACTACAGACAAACTGCATTTTCTGTGGAAAGTTATATGCTTCTAAACCTTAAATATTTCTCTTGTAACAGTTTTATTTAAAGAACTGTATTTTGGGTACGCCTGATTTACTGAAATATTTTGTGTCGCAGTTCCTATTAGCAATTGCTTCAATCTCCCTTTTCACTGGTAAAATATGCAATCTTTCCTAATCCTTCAGATTTGTGAGATAACAACCTTATTTCTACTACTGGGCAGATGTTCCTCCAGGCACTGGAATTCAATAAACCAGATGGACTGAGAAAAAAACAGTTGCTGACCGAGACCACACCAAGTTTGCAATGTTAGAAAGAGCCCCAGGGGGACGTGGTTGTAAGCAGAGCACAGGAGGGGCAGGCAAAGATGTGAAATAGGCTACCACGTCACTGGGTGACACAGACATAACTATTCTGGGTGTAAGCCATTTCCAGCACTGGTGGGACCTGAGGATAGCTAGCTTGCTGGTTGCTGGAGCACCAGATCGCCTGCACCACCGCGCTCTGGAAAGCTTCGGCTGACTGTCTGCCCCGGCCATGGCTCTGCCTTCGCACCGCCGCTGTCCCCACTTCTCTGCAGGGGGTTGTGCAAGGCCCAGGGATGTGGGTCAGAGCTGTGGCGCCTCAGCAGTTCAGGGAAAGCCAGCCCTGAGGTGGCACGCTCATTCCCAAGCTCGGAGAAGTCTTTCCCTTCTCTCTTGGGCAAGAGTGGAAAACCAGGCAGGTTCCTCGTGCCGCTGCCTCCCCACCCAGCAGCCTCCCACACTGCGGACACACTGGTCGGATGCCTCTGCACTGTTTTGTGATGGGTTCATTCACAATACAAACTGTACAGCTAAAAATACACCATGCCATAAAAGGCTTGTGTGTAGGCCTTTCTCCTGGAAGAGAACATATTTTGAAGATGGTTTGGCTGATAAACATTTGGCAATTTTATCTGTAGCTCTAAGCAAACCACAGTTTGCTCAAACCTACAGAGCTGCAAGGTGGCAGTCCTGTGGAAGTTGCTCTCAGCAACAGGAATAACCCTTGAAATACGTGGAACAAAAAGCAGGCACAACTTTAAAAACCTTTTACCCAAGGCATGAGTGTGTATAAAAAATGGCAGTCCACAAATATCCCATAAATTTGAGAGATGAAGCTGTGATGTGCAGCAGGAAACACTTTGCAGCACTTTATAGTTTGCTTCTAGACTTTCTAAAAGCACTGTGTATCAGGAGGCTACATTTTTATTTCCCTACCAATGCCTTCATCTAACAGCTTTCTCCAGGTCTCTGGTAATAAATTTGAAGAAAAAATATGGTATTGGGATCAGGTACAGGACCTGTAAGTTTATTACATTTATATTATACCTTCATCCTTGTAAATCCCTTCTTTAATTCCCCTTTGTGCTTTGAAACTGGACTTGCAGCATTCGAGAGCTTTGGAGTGACCTCCAGGAAAGTTCACTCGTGCTCGCCACAAAGTGAAACTCGTGGTATATGAGGAGTCGAACTGCAAGCACTATCTCCACCCCAGAAGTTCAGCCACTCTTCTGGATACTGGGCTCTGGCCATTGTTGAGAAGCTGCAGACAGGAAGGCAGACCCCAGCAGCCTCACTGTGATCACTTGCCAAGCAATGGATAAACTAAATCATCTGTAGTGTGCCTGAAAGACAAACCGACTGCTGGGGAATTTGCATTTCTTTCCCTTTCTCTCATGCTGCAGCAAAAGTTCCCAAACGCTCAGGCTTTGTATGCAAATAGCCCCGGCTGTTCTCTGGCTGCAGAGCTGAAGCAGCAAGCACAGGCCAGGACGGCAGTCAGGGCTGCATAACTGGAGCTCATTGCCCCTTTTATCAAACACAGTTCAGGCATGCTGATGGTTAGATACACATCAGACTTTCAAACTGTGGTTTATAGAGCTGGTAAAACTCACTAAAACAGCACACACAAATTTCCTTCTCTTCTCTCAAATCAAGAGCCCCTGACAAGAATCGGTGTTAATCCCAGGTTGCGAGATGGTTTTTATCCGCCGCGGAGACAGTTTGTACTGCAGCCCAGCTCGGTGCGAGCCTCAGGGACCTCTTATGTAACCTACCTCTTTCACTCACCGCTGGCGTTTTGCTTAGGCTTGCAATGTGTGCTGAGAACCACGTCAGACTGGGACCCACAGGAGATATCGAAGCAAAAAAAATATGGATTACAGTTTCTTGTTTCTTCTTATATATATATATATATATAAAGGAAAAATGATGCATGCTAGGTGGGAAACCTGAAAATTGTGTGTCCATACATACCTCTGCAACAACAGCACGGTATCTACATCTTACCAGAGAAAACAATCTTATTTACTTCCTATGGACCCAACAACTGCTAGAGACCCTCTAACACAGCTAATTCTGTCTCTACTTACAACACAAAATACAGTACAGAATTAGAACTGATCAAGCTGAGAGGGGAGCTACAGTATCTCCTAGAATTTGGAAATATTTGTCTCTGTAGGTATATCCAGAACCAACAACAGAATGAATTAGACTCTGGTCCAAGTATAAACAAGGATAAGTGTACAGGAAAATCCATTCGGTTTCTTGGTTCTGGAGCTACCAGCATCACTTTCTCATCCCAGTGGTCTGGAGGCAATCATGCAGAACACACTCATCACCTGAAAAAGATTCCTGCACATTATTTTCCTTTTGTTTGTGCCCACAGGTCAGCATTGCTCGCAGCCCAGGAAAAAATATATATATCCTGCAGCTGCAAACCTCTCAGGATCATTGTTAGAGCCCATGCAAAGGTAGTGGCTGCACGTTGCTAAATTAGGAGTAGCTGTATTCTCTTGTGCCAACAGCACGGGGGGAGGGAACGGGGAGACTCTCCAGAGCAGCTGAGTTTGGACATAGCAGTGAATACAGAGCCTTCAGTGCTGACTCATTTTTTCCATTTTTAAAATAAAAACACTAGCAAAGATATTTTTAAGTGGTTACTGTGCTTTTCTGCTGCAAGCAAAGCCTTTTCATAAGTTTTAACTATCCTCACCCCCTTCAGCAGTAACAGACTTTAGTAATCATTTCTCTTATATTAAATCCTCTTAGCCATAAAGAGCAAGATAGTTTTAAATGGAGCACTTTCTAGTCCATAACCTATTGGTTTCTAAGGGAAAACTATTGTCCAGAGAAAGTGTAGGAGCCTGGGAGCCAGGATCCCTTGGCTCTATCTTTCACGTTTCTGCTGACATGTCATATTACGGAAAAACGAAACAGAGGCCTGGTTGCGAAATTAGGGTCTGAGCTGTACAAGCAGATTTCTGGCTCATTGAAGTTGACAGGGGCTCAGAAGTTCAGCCACATGGATCAAGATCCTTCAAACATGCCCTCTCCAGAGCAGGTTTACTTATGCCACATATGCCTCCTTCTAGCATCATCAACAGCAGCACTTGCAAAAATCTGGAGTCAAATTTCATTCTAAATTCATTCCAGAACTTTAATTCAGCAACATTTAATTCATTAAATTGAATTTAAATTCATTTCCAAAACAAAACAACAAAAATACTGCAGTGCTACCAGAAAGAAGGACAAGCACATGACAGGATACCACCATTAGACTTGGGCTGGTAACTCATAGAGTACCCTCCAGTTAAACTAGGAGGATTTCATAAACTGGCAACAATGCTCAAAAAGTCACAGGTCAAGCCCTTGGGAACACAGCAAGCCTGAAAATTAAGCAACAATGAACCACATCGGTGATGTACAATCTCAGACAAAGTGGAACCTAGAGAGTCCAAGAGAGGGTGAGTGGCATCTTTTTGACATTTGGGGCAAACAGCAATTTTTCACATGCTCCACTGCTCACAAGTGGTGCCTAATTTGGCAACTAAAGAAGGCTCCAGTTTTTTGAAAGTGTTCAGTACCCACAAACTTCAGGCCAGACACCTAGGACTCAGTCTTTTTTAAAAGGTACACTAAAAGATTTTGAAAGTTTGTCACATCCCCTAAGATAAAAGTAGGAGCACAATTCTTGTGAACGTGCCTTCAGTTCTGTGCTTGTGGGCTCAAAAATAGCATTTTCCCTTGAAAATAACTGCAAGCACAAAGCAACAGGCTTAAGAAGAAGAAAAAAAAATCAGGTTCTATTTAAAGTTCAGCTTAGGAAGTCCCCACATGGAAATCCCCACTGTTTTATGTGCCGTGATAACAATTTAGGTAAAATTCTCTTCCACGTACTTTTTAATTAGACAGTATCAAGAAGCCTCACAGATTAGAATAAGTGTTCCTCCTAGGGTCTTGAAATTACCAGACCTATCCAGCTGATTTTGAGAGCTTTCCCTTGCTCTCTTTCCCTCTCTTCACTTGTGTATTTGTCTCAGTATTCTTCTGCATCATATTTTTCAGTAATTTGAGAAATTCTCAGCTATTGTTTTTAAATAATATCCATTTCATGGAGGGGAAGTCTATTTTTCCTATTCCTCTCTTCCCTTCCACCCCCCGTCCCTCCAATTGTGCATTCCTCTGCACAAACAGATCCTGGAGTATGTTACACAGCATTCCGTCTCCCTCTGTTTCCCCCACAGTTCCCACAAGAATATTGTATTCCTGTTTCCCATCCTGTCCCAGACTGTCTCTGTGGTCGCCATGTACTGTTTAACAGTTGCCACATTCCACCTAAAAAGTGGAAGAATTTCTCCAAACACTCAGCAAGTGATTTCAGTTTGCTCAATACTTCCAGACCTTCCCTCCCATGGGACTGGTTTACAAATGCACTAAATGTAGCTTTGTGGTCCTTAGAATGATTGAGGTACAGAAAATGTATACTTTCTTAAGCTCGCTCACCAATTATGTGGCCAAAGGTTCAAGTCCCCCTGGGTGTCATCTGGCAGAAACTCAGGCACAATTGTACAAGTGAAAACAAAAATCCAGGTTTGAGATTAGTTTCCATCAGGAGAGAAAAGAAAGGGTTAAACAAATTGAAAGTGCATAAATTCAGACCATCAGACTCATAAAGCCTGCAGTTTCCCAAAGGATTTAACGCTATCCCAGAAGTCAAGATTTCCACCCTTGAAGTAAACACAGAACAACAACAAGGACTCGGTTCCCATAAAAACAGTGCATACCCTACCCCCATATCACATAGGTTTTCCAGCTGAAGGTAGCTAGCAAGAGCAGGAAGTAGGTTAAAGGAAATAAAAAGACTGGATCACCTTCTCCAATGCATTACATCTTGTACAGGGTGAATATGAAACAATACTAAATCCAACCATGGCATCTTGTAATTATTATGCCCTGCACTGTACTCAGGTGTATTCAGTAGAAAAGAGGAACACATATCATGAATTTTTGCCTGAATTGTTTGCAGACACAGTGGGGAAGAGAGGAAGGTGAGTTCCTCATAGGGAATCTATGCAGGGCAACAATAGCAGTCCTAAAGCTCCAGAAAGATCAAGTATTTGTCCCCTAAAGCTGTCTTAGCTAGAGACAGCTTTTATTCTTCATTACACAGCAGTGGAACAAAAACTGAAATTTGAACTTGGGGCTACACCACATGGAAATGCTCCCTGAGACTGCGAGCCTGGAGTCTTGTTCTGGTGGAATTCTATGGTGCAACATTCGATTACAAAATTTTGTTACACAGCTCTTGAACTTTTATTTTTTGGTGAGGAAATAGGTACCCATTTTAGATCGATTTCCCTCCTTGGCACGCATCTTTTGCCTTTTTCTGCTTAGCATCTCAGCTCCTTAGAGAATGCACACACACTACAGGAGCACAATCTACTCATATTATGAGGGCACTTAAACATCATCTTCTCCATATGTTCATACTTATTTCTGACCTTTTAAGAAATCTTGCTTGGGCTAAACTAACCAGAAGAAAAGCCATTGATTGAGACAGCAGGGGCCAGAAAGGGCCACAGGAAAGACCAGGAGGGGAAAAGGAGATAGAACACAAGAGAGAAATGCCGAAAAAGCTGTGTCAAGAGCCTACTAGGAAAAGACACATGCTCCAATCCATCTTGTCTAACACTGAACACCTCACTGGAGGGTGGGGGGGGGCTAAGTTAGAAGCATCATTGACATTCTCATGATGCCTCCTGGCCATGTTTTTTTCAGTTTAAGGACAGGCCACAGTTACAACACGAGAGTCTAACCAGATGTATTGTGGAACAGGATAGTGAGATACCAGGTAAGTTCCCTGAGACATCAACAGCGGGTGTTGAAGTATTTACCTAAGAAAAAAAAATGTCAAAATGTGTCAAAAAAGTGGTAGGGGGATGCAGAAAAGAGCATTTTTCAATCAGCTCTGTTGGTATTGTAGATGAACATATTCATTCTATGGGTGTTTTAAAGGTATCAGTTTCTAGTTTGCATAAGCCCTTCCTTTTCTAATTTCTAGTGACATTATCATTTAAATCTGTTCTGGTTTCTAGCATCTTCCTGGAGGTACGTAAAGACAAAAATGGCAAGACAATTCCTGAAGGTCATGCTGTTATTGACTTCAAGATAACCAGGACATTTTTTATATTTTATTTCTCCAGGGTCCACATTTCTGAGCTCTCAATAGAAAAGTATAATGTACCTCTGTTTTGCACACAAAGAACAAGCCTCTCTGGGGCATTACTGAGTTGCCACACAAAGACCAAGTACAGAGCACTGAAGTAAAATGGAATATTTTGTCATATTCTAAATGTCATATTTCAGAGACATAATGGTTCCTAAAACAGCAATATTAGACCCATTGGTATGATCTCTTGGATGATGTTGGACCCAACTGTTCTCTTCATGACTGACTTTGCTGTCTGTAAATGATAACATTGATATTGCCTGACCTTGTAAAAACACTGAGATCACAGATAAAAAGTATTATATACCTGACATGTCCTACCAGAAAAAAAGCGTCATGTAACAATTGATAATGCCAGTCCCAGTAGGAAAAAAAAAAAAAAAAAAAAAAAAAAAAAAAAGGTAAAAACCTGATGCTTAGGTAAAAACCAAAAATGCTTAGCTGAGAAAGGGATGGAAAGTCCATACTCCTTAATCCTTCTGTGTTATACACAGAGAAACACATCTTTCAGTTTGGATTTTTTTGCCTTAAAAGTTGGTTTTTGAGCTTGTGTCAGTTGGCCTTTCTCTTTTACTCCACCACAATACTTGCAACCCTCTGTGTTATTCCTTCAAGGATTCTCTTGACTACATCTTCTGTTAACATAAGGCACACAAAAGGCACACAATGATCCTGCTAAAGTAAGCATGCTTGGATTTGGTACCACTTAAGATTTTATTTTATTTTTTGGTAGAACATTCCAGTTATTTGAGTATGTTTGGGCATGCCTCTCTCAGCTATAGCAGTTTAACCAACCAAATGCTTCCAGTCAATAGCTGTACCTACTCCACAGGGAGACTGGGAGGTTCAGATGATTCTCTCTGAAGGACTGTAGTCTCTCTGGATAAAAACACCACTCACAGCTAAACATTTTGATTGTAGGTAACATCTGGCTGCTGGGTAAGCAACTGTGATATTGGTCCATTTACTGGACTATGGTTTTGTGGGTGGAGCAGATGGGCTATGGTGCTGCACAGAGGTTGAAAACTGCTAATGCAACAAAGATTTTATAGTTAATAGAAATGTCACAGAAAATATTGAAACAGGCATAAGGGAAATTAGTCTATATCACAATGAAATCACTCTGAGGCATTTCCCTAGCATGAAAGCCTTCTGTAAATACACTAAAACTTGCTTTTCCTTTTCCCAGCAACAGTAGACCCATCTCACAGCTTGCAGAATAACCTTTCTCCTGACTTTTACCACATCCCATATGCCAGTCTGATCTGACAGAACAGTACATAACACACGACTAATGGTTAAGGAGAAATTCATCAGGAATGAAATGCAGTTATACACCGCTCTGTCTTCTGTGCCTTTCTTCCCCATTCTCTTTTTAATACCAAATGTCTGCAGATTTTTTATGAGAAGATTGGGGTCATATATTTCATTAAAATTATCAGAATTTCAAACAAAAAAATCACAGTGTTCATAAAATGTGGTCATGGGTACAACTCAGGCTGCTTGTTGTGGCACTGAAACAAGCCAAAAGTAAAAGGATATAATGTATGTTAATACATATGAGGTCTCTTAACTGCTCTGTACAGCCAAAGAAGGAAATTCCTACATGTGAAGGCAAATGTCAGCTGCTCAAAATGCCCTACCACCTTTGGACAAGGCAATAGATAGCACTCCCCACTACAGACCTTTCTTTTTTAGACCAGAAAAATGTGTTGTGTGTATGGGTATATGTATGGGTATATGCATTAAATATAGGCATGCAGATATCAGAACAGCCACTTCAACTTCTATCACAGACTACTGTGACACGGATAAATAGCCACACAGGTTCTTAAAAGTGCATCATATAGGTGCTAAAATCTCAGTAGCTGCTCTCATTTTTCAACATCAAAAATAGATTCAGACATTTTTAAGATCTATATTGATTTGAATGGCAGTAACTGATTCTGAATTACTACATTTATATTTAGAAATCTCCATACACACACTTTACTGCACCAAGAGTTGCATTCAGCTATTCATACACTGGTTGTGGAAGTGCTAGGTTGTACCGACTGCTAGGATACATCATACAAAGTCACCAGGGAAGGTTTTGTTGCACTACTTCTTGCCCTTAGTAAACAAGTTCTGGAAATGAAGATCCTTCTTATATTTTGGGAAGAAGAAATCCATACATAAGTGGAAACTGAGTTTCTACCGAAATTATTTTCTTTCTAGGTGTCTCCTTTCCAATAAACATTACAACTTGCAGCTTATTTTACTTATAATCATACCAAAGAGTAACATACTATTTGCAAATAAAAGTTTTATGTACATAGCATAATTCAGGAGATCTGAGAACAGCTTCCACTCATGCTACCTGTCTGCAGAGTCTGTCTTATTTGAAGAGAAGTCTAAGAATTTCAGAAAAAAAAAAAAAAAATGTTTTCAATTAGAAAGAAGATAATCTTAGACTGAAGACCAGGAGACAAGAAACAAGAAACCGAATTACAGTGAGAAAATAAAGTCATTTGAGCTTTCAGAAGTCAGAAAGGGCTAACATAAAATAACACAGAATGACTTTTTATCCCCTATTTTAAGAACAAACCCTTATTTTGTTAATCTCTTGTCTTCCTTTGTCTTTAAAGATGAAAACAAAACATAAACAATAAGTAACCTTATTTTCAGTGTGGAATTTCACTGGAGGAGTTCATTAACCCAAACTAACAACTGATTTTTTATAAAAATTATTTAACATACATGACCTGTTTCTATATCTGCATCAATACTATAACTTGTACATTGGGAAAAGAAATCTACTTCCATCACACAAATTTCACCCATTAAATCATTGTTACCCCAGTTTTCTTTTTGTACAGAAAAAGCAAATATGGAGAAAAAACTTCTGGAAATGTTTGTTAACAAATATGTAAACAGCAAACATTTGCTGTGTATATGCTATGGCATGCCTTACAGCAAAAATGTAATGCAAAATGCATGGACACTGAGCTTATATAAATAATGGGAAACCAGCTCCTTCGGAGAGGCCCTGGAAGTTTCGAAGCAGGCATCTTACCAGAGCTTCTTAGAAATAGTAAGCCAGGTTTAGAAGCATTATAAAACCCTATTTTTTCCTTATACATAAATGTGATTCCAGGCTACAAAATGCTTCTTTATACAGTGCTGCTGTGCTTTGAGCATCTAAGAATACATGAAGTAGACAGCAGAGCCATTTGACGGCTCAAAAAACAATCGGTCCCCTCTGCAGCTTTGTATAAAAACTATGTCATGTTACAGTCAATCTGTAGAACGCCTTTAAAAAAAACAGTGAGGGTTCTCATAAATCCAGAGGCTACTGCTTACATGTTGACAAAGATGGCCAGAATAAGACAAAGACACAGGAAATCCCTTGAGGTCTTCCATGTTTCTGAACCTGAGCTAGCTTTGACGGTGCATTTTCCCCCCTCCTAAGAACTGTGGCCTGAAATACATTCACATGTTCTAAAAAATAACAGTTTACACTTTCATAGTACCTTTAAAACCAAATATTCTATATTACTTTATGAACTCATTTTAGCAACACCACTGAAATGCAAAGAAAAAGAAGTGAAATAAATTTCTAGTATAGCTCCAGTCCACCTTAAAATGAGTTTAGTCAAGATTTTCCTGTATGCTTAATCATTTAGTATTTCAAGATTCATCCTGCATACTTTCTGTGGGAAAGATTCTGCATAATATATAGAGTCTACTGGCCCAGGACACTGAAAATACAGAGCAAAGTGATCAGGAGCAAAGCTTAGCTCTACCTGGGAATATTTAGCTTATTGCATTCCTTTAGCAGATCATAGACACTCTAGTGACTCTAATAATTGCATCCCATCGACATCCAATCCCTAAAAAGACAACTTGTTCTTTCCAGAGTGAGTTGGAAGATCATTTCACATGTCTCAATAAAGACAAATATTTGCCACAGGGCTGCAGTTTATGCACAAGTTTCTCAGTTGGACTCTCAGTGGACTCTCAGACACAAGTATACAAGCAGAACAAAGCAAAAAAAAAAAAAAAAAAAAAAAAAAAAAAAAAAACATCATAGCTTCTAAGAACAAAATTATTTTTTGTCAAAAAAGATACACTACATGAAACAAAGCTAAGCGCAACAAAAGCAATAAAAGTAACACAATTTTGTCTTACATCATTCATATAAACCACTTGATTGCAAAAGTAGAGTAAGTAATATAACTCTCCAAGTTTTACCATATTTTAAATTTTATATCCCATTAGAAGAAAGCTTCCTATTCTGAGCATTGCATTAGCTCTTCGAGCATGTAAATAACTAAGAACCTAGTTTAACAGACCTTACCTTTGTATTGTCGCTGAAATGTCATGACAATGTCAACATAGTTTTTAATGTTTATTAATACATATTTGAAAGGGACATAATTCATTTTCAATTTGATAATTTTCTGTCATCAGAAAACTTAACTAAAAAAGATTTGAAAATATAGCAAACTAAAAATCAACTTATTTTAACCTTGATAACGCAACACCATTTGGAGCTGGTGGTGTTATTGTTAGCAATGCCACTCTGCCTACAAATTAACTGAAAACTAACATAAATATTTGCTTTCAGCTAAATAGCCACAAAGGTGCATTATCAGTAAGTCATCCATCCTTCAACCCAGGACAATGTGTAGCAAGACTTTGTCAAAATGATTTAGGTATAATATGCATTTTATCTTGAGCCTGTAGGACTGTTGAAGCACATCCCTGGTTACTGAAAGAATATTAAAATATTTTCTAACTCTTAGAAATGGCTTCTGACTATTACAAAAGGATACACAATCGCAGTTATAAAGTTCTATATGGAGGGAGCAGGGGATGACGGAGTGGGTTTGTGGTTTTTACAATGTGCAAAGGACTTGTGTAACGCAGCCTGGACTTGAAAATTCTCTTGTTCTCACACCTACAGAGAATTAAAGAAATGAAAGCTAATTCTTGAAAAAGAGATAGGTGACCCCCTTCTTTGATTTGATTTTAGACATTCTCAGCTATTGAAATACCAATGGCTTTATTTTCTTTTCATAGCTCTTCCAAATACAGCTTTTCCTCTTAATACAGTCCCTGTACTTCTACTCCTCTTCACAGATTTTCTGAAATTTCTGGATTTGTTTGTGAGAATGGGCATTTCTTTTGTAATTGTTGATGCCATTTATTGCAGGTCAAAGCTAAGCAATTCACAGAAATTACTTGATCAAAAAAAAAGGTCTGTTATTATTTAAATACCTATCAAAAAAAATAAGTCAGAAAATTTTAAATTCACATTTGAACTTTAGCAAATGACACTGCCACAGTCTGATTCAGCAGTTTTCTCTAACAAAGATGATTTCTCATGAAGTCATAAAACTACAGATGCAGGCTTGAAAACAAATAGACGTGAATCATTCGCATCGAGTCACGCACTTAAGTTACGTAGTGTCCACCTTTAAACCTTTGTTCTCTCAGTTTATTACCACTTGTGAAATGATTGATGTCTGTTCCTATCCAAATAAGATAGTGGAAAGAATATTTTCCTCATGTAAATAGATTTAGGCAGACTATAGAGATGTGTTGAATGTTAATTAGCTTAGGAGACAGCCTGAAATTAAAACTGATTTCATCTGTAACTGTAAGAAGGTCCACAACACAATATAAAAGAGTAAAGACATCCTGACGGCTATTAAAACTAACAAATATACTTTTACAAAGAAACTGGAACCTATAATACTTGTAGTGTGTTTTTGTCACAACTACATATAGGGAAGCAGAGATTATGTTTGCATAATTCGGTATTGAGACAGCATTAAATGAAGGCC
Source organism: Oxyura jamaicensis (assembly GCF_011077185.1). Taxonomy (NCBI): domain Eukaryota; kingdom Metazoa; phylum Chordata; class Aves; order Anseriformes; family Anatidae; genus Oxyura; species Oxyura jamaicensis. The sequence continues at coordinate 31,734,939 of NC_048895.1, read as the reverse complement.
AGGATATCTATTGTTTAGTGCATCCTATGTCCTTCATAGGAAATCATGAGTAATATGGAGCATGTAGTAGCACCTCAGTGCTCATCACATCAGACCAGAGGAATGATGCCATGCAGCTCTCTAACAAAGCAACTACGCAACAATAATTAAAATTAGATTTTCCATGAGCAATCCACATAGTAATTTTTTTTCTTTCACAACATGAATCTCTTCAAAAGATTTAATCTATTTGTAGATCCTCCACCACACTGGGGAGCAAGCTAAATTCACTGTCACTAACTGTCCTCAAGGTTACTGACTCACACACTAGAAAAACAAAGTTTAAAAAGGGTGATGAGAAGACCTTTTCTCAGCTGGTGTCTGTAAGAATCGCACGCACTCTTCCTCCCGTCTTAAGTCTCCCCTCCTCCTCTAAAAAAAAAAAAAAAAAAAAAAAAAAAAAATCCCTTTAGGTATCTATTTGACTGAGTGCAAACGCTGTCAAACACAAGTAATTCAAATGCTCCAAGTTTCAGGCTCAACTGTCAGCTGAAACAGAGAGAGCACTGGGTTCAAGCCTCCCCATTTCCCCAAATCGAAGACAGGCGAGATGAGATGTCAGACAGACACAACGGCACTGTGCTCAGTTTGAGGTCATTTTCAGAAGCTACAAAATTTATCTTTGCATTTCAGGACAGCTGGAGCTGAAAAGCTTCGAAAAACAGCTCCAAGACAATCTTGCATCAGCCATCCGCCCCCACCTGAGCTCACCCTCGGGGCACTGCGGGGGCCAGCAGCTCCCTGTGAGGGTCCACCAGGGCCCGTCCCATGTCCCACCACCCCAGCCAGGAACAAGGCACTAAGGCAGCCCCAGCACTGGGCACCTCCCCGACTAAAGGACACGTGTGCCCCTAGGGCCTTGAGATGGAAATCCTGAAAAACATTTTATTATTTGAGCTGGGCAGTCCTCTAGCTAAGGCATTAAAAAAAATAAAAAATAAAAATAAAAATAAAGCAGTGTTTTTCCAGCCATATCCCCAATCCCCGGTCTTTTGGCAACCTAACCTTTTTTTTTTTCTTTTTTTTTTTTTTTTTTGGCTCAGCTGTTGACTTTATAAAATGAGCATAACAATGTCTACTTTTGAAGAAATTTGACACCCCTGGTCATCATGTTCTGAAAGCAGTAAATATTACTGCATCACAGAACTATGAGAGAGAGGCCAAAAAGATCATATTATTTTATTGTGAATAGTTGCATCATTCATCAGAGATGTATTGCAGATGGAGAAAGAGGAAAAACATTTTGTTGTCTTTCCCTTCTCCATCTCCCCAAATTAATACATTTACAGGTGCTGTTGAAATATAATTTACATCTTTTAACCTCCATCTGTGTCATTTGAAGGAGTTATGATAACACTTCAGCAATCCGCTACTCCCATCCCCATGGAAACTGCCATCAAACTGCCAAAAATGGGACGGAATGCTTTAAACTAATCACTTTTCAATGGAAGAAGGCCTTTTTTTTTTTTCTTTTTTTTTTTTTTCTAGAGCTGTTTCCATGGGATCAGAAGCCATTGCTGGTTGCCTAATTGTTTAAAATCTTGTCAAGTGCACAGGCAAGTGCTCAGCCTTTTAAAATGTGACTCTCTCTACCAGACCTCTAAAGCAGAATTTGCAAGACTGATTCTTCTGCTATCCCACTGGGTATCAGCCATCAGAAACTCATGAACTCGGTAGAGTTTCACCAGTTTGAAACCAGCATGCAAGAAATGCCATCATTTAACTTCAGAAGAAAGTTTTCAGAGGGATGAATGAGAAATAGAACATACATACATTATTTTCACCCCATGAGGTAGCTCAACACAGTTGTGCTAGGACAAACTCATAGTCTGGTACTGTCAGCCAGCACAGGAAAATGTGATGTATCAGGAGAGCCAGGCTACAGCCACAAAGATCCAACAGATTTCCTTTGTGAATTTCTATTTTCATCTATGTTTACTTTATATCAGCTTCGCAACCTATAAAAATAGGAAAAATTAGAATACTGGGTTCTACTGAGAAGAAATGAGAAATAATATCAACAGGCAACTCTTTTGGCTAATACAAATTCAGAAGGCACGTTTTGCTGCATGATTCCTTGAGCAAGCGCTCCAATGCAAATCTCAGTTATGTCTCAATTTATAGATTATCCCTGTACTAGGAAATTTCCTTTGGCGTAAACCTGAATTTTAACTTGAATAATGCCTTCTGAGCCAAGTTTCTATGTTATTATTAAAGAGCTAGAAAATATACATATGTCTATGAGGATGTATACGACTTGGAGTGCTTCTGCTCAGGTTCTGCAAAACTCCAATCATTTTTAGTGCTAAAGGCATGGATTATCATTAATTCAGATTATGAGACTGTCTGAGCAGTCTCATAAGCATAAGGAAATATCCAGCTATACTCCAGTATTTTGCAAACAAAATATTCTAGGAATAAATGCTAATTATACAATTAATCTTTAAAAAAAGATGATGTCATTTGGAACCCACAGTCTTTTAATCAGAATTATAACGAAGTATGGCATTCCTACTAAAATGTTTGATAAATTGTGAGCAGGTCTGCAGATATGCAGCCAACTATATGATTCACCTGTATTGTAAGAGTATACTGGATTTTACTGCATATGCCTGAGAAATAGGATTTGAAAGTAATAAGTATGTGACTAACTAAATGTCAACGGACTCAAAGAAAACAGTCAGAGAAATCAATGTTCCTGGCAGAAACTGGTGGAAAGTTCTGTGAGTGTCTGGTGGGTTGACCCTGAGCTAAACCCCCACCCAGTCATTTGCTCACCCCCTGCAGCAGGATGGGGGAGAGAGCTGGATGGACAAAAGTGAGAAAAAACTTCTGGGCCAAGATAAAGACAGCTTAATGAGTAAAGAAAAAAATAAGAAGAAGAACCAATGCAAAAGGAATCACTCACCACCCCCCAGTGCCCAGCCAGTCCCTGAGCACGGACTTCTTAGGAAAAACTCCCCACCCTGTTTCACAGCTGAGCAGGATGCTACACGGTGTGAGATATCCCGTTGGTCTGATCAGGTCAGCTGTCCCAGCCATGTTCCCTCCCAGCCTCTAAGTCACCCTCAGCTTGCTCCCTGGGGGATGGAGTGAGAGACAAAGAAGCCCTTGGTGCTGCGCTAGCACAGTTCAGTGACAGCTACAACACTGGTGTGTTACCTACCTGATTTGGTTACAAATCCAAAACACAGCACCATATGGGCTGCTATGAAGAAATTAACTCTATCCCAACCACACCCAGTACGGGCTATAAACTAGCAGCCACTGTATCTTACACACCTTTTGTTTCCAAGCCACAGAAAATGAAAGGCATGAAGCTTCTTCGCTCATATAATCAAACACGTCCTTAGTTCTGAAGGCTCCTGGCTCCAGCCCTGGCTTTGGGCAGGACAGCAACCAGCACAGCCACACATTAAAAAGGAGGGGGGAAATAACCCCCTATCAACTCAAGGCCTGCCCTAACAAGATGTTAACCTCTCCTAAGAAAGAATAGCATCCTCAGCTTCCATCACTGTTACAGAATTACACCCTGCATGTTCCTGGAAGGACACAGTAATTAAAGACTCAGTTTCTCAGAGGTACTAGATATGCCTTAGTGAGACCAGGCACAATCATTAAAACCTCAGCAGTTTATTGGATAGAAGGAGGAATGAGACCAAAGTGTCTAAAACTTGTAAGTCCAACAAAGTTTTGAACTTGATGGCAATGTGACAGTTCTGTTTAACAAAGCTTTAATCTCGTAGTGTAAGAGCTAGGAGCCCCTGAGGTACTGAAATGGGGCAAAATCAGGTGGAGAACCTTGCCTGGAGCACCTCATTTGAGAGGTTAGTGGGATGTACTGGGCTTCACATCAAGACACGACTTTCTCCTTTGGATTTCCTTGAACCTTTGCACTAACCTAAGACTGGCAATTTGCTCTGGCACAAGGCAGGAACTATCCACACAGGAGATACAAAATCTTTAGTAACACCTAATTCTGAGAACAGTCTCTCCAGATTAATCCAGCACATTTTTCCTATCCCAGTGAGCCTGTCAGAGCAGTAAGTCAGTCAAAAAACATCGTCCTTGGATCGTTTAGCAACGAAAATCAAATCGCTTTCACTATTAGCCCCTTTATAACAAGTTTAATAAAGATTTTTACTTCAGTAAACACGAAAAGCTTTTGTAGGAAAGTACTGTTGAGAGCTATTAAGATGACAGCAAAAGAAAACCAGCCGTGCTCTCGTCAAATTGATGCTAAATGATCAATTTTTCTGGAGGTAAATGACGACTAGCTAATCAGGCTCTTTACTCTCTTCTCTCAGGTCTTTTCCTGGCCTTTCTTTCAAAGCCCTCATACCTTCATTCAACCTTCTTCTGAACTGCCTCTTTAAAAGCTGCTCTTTCTGGAAGGCTCACAGCAGCTGAGAGAAACTTACATGCCTGCCTTCAGCGTGCCTCTGGATATTGCCCATAAACCACCACACATCCAGCTCCGAGGCAGAAACTACACAACAAAAAGCAATGCCTTCTTTTTGCTCTCACACCTTACATCAAAAAGAAAAATAGAACAGCATTACAATCCCCTCATTGGTACTAAAAACAAGGCATAATAATCACTTCTCAATTATTCTATACCATTGCATGTTTCTGTGGTTCTGGAAAAACTTACATTGAAGTAAATGAACTTTACTTAGTGTCAGAAGTCTTGCTCTTTATATTTCTTATTATTCATCCCTATCCTTCTAGCACAAATACTGGTATTGTTTGCAGAAGTTGTTTTTCTGAGTCTCATCGCTATGGGCCCTGATATTGTTTTTATTAATTAATAATCATTATGTATCAGTGTCTTGCTCATTTGTTCCATGTAGAAGATAATCCCTGTCCTCAGATGCCATTGGTTTGAATAGGAGTCTCTTGCATACATCCAATATTTTGTCTTTCCTGATTGTGGGTTTTTGTTTTGTTTTAACACTTGGGAAAAAAATAAAATAAAATAAAAAATAAAAATAAGTAAATAAATAAATAAAAACTCTGGAAAAATAAATTTCCCCCACCCCCCAAACTGGGTTATTTTGGGTCACATTTCATTTTCACATCAAGAAAAAACTGGATGAATAGTGAATGGGAAAGTATCATTATAATTGGAATCCTGCTGTTTTATGCAGGCCTGCACATCTGGAAGAGGGTGGGAAAAGAGAAACAGAAGAGTGGGAAAGGCTGGATTTGTCTCACCAGACAAAACCAGGGAGTCTGGAAAGCACATGTAGTCTGGTTACTTAACTTACAGCGAAAGTTAGCACAGCAAAAAGAAAATGTTCAGCAGCAGGACATTACTCCCCACATATCTCATGCTCAGAAGTGCTCTTCTCTTGTTGGAGCTCTACCTTAGCCACCTCCATTAGTTACTTTCTTTGGACGTGTGATCTGTTGTCCTCCCCTGCAGGCCCCAGCGAGCACAAGGAAGGTGGCAGAGTGGCTCTCCTCCAGCCAGCCTCCAGGTTACAGATTAACAGAAACAGCCCTGGTTCCACAGAGCAATTTAGACAGGCAAACACATTCATTCATGTGATTGATAAAATATGTTTGCTTTGTGTTAAAGAATCCATAAAAGCCTTTTCTAACACTGCTATTGAAAAAAGCCGTGGAGGTTTCATTAGTGGTAAACAACTTCAGTGGCTTATCTGGGTCACTATGGTGCTGCACACATGAGTCTGCACCCGGTGGCTTTTGCAGCTCTTGGGAGGCTTCGTCTTGGACTCCAGCTGCGGGAAGGTGCAGGGGCCTGGTGAGCTCTGTAACTGTGAGAATGCCCTCCCAGTCTCATAGATGGGGGGAGCACACTGACCCCACGGATGCCGTTTTGTGGTCACTCCGCAGACAGGATGAAATTTTCACTCCACAGACAGGATGAAATGCCTCCTTGCTCCCACTCCTCCATAGAGCTCCAGAGCATGCAGCCTGGCTATTTCTACGTTAAAGTCCAGAAGAGAGACAGTGCATGCTGTTTGCTAAATATATGCTACAGGAGGAAGCCAGAAGGCTACATTACTATTCAGAGACAGTGACAGTATGGTGATGTACTGTGAGGAAGTATCACATAACCCCAGTGCTATTATTTTTATTACTATTATTTTGTCATCTCCATCTTATTTAGCTCTCCACTTAAAACTTCTCAATCCATCATACAGCATAATTACATTCAATGAATGAGCTCTCAAGTTACATTACAAAAAGAAACTCATTCTTAGAAGTTTCTCAACTGAGTCTTAAGCAATTAAAAACATCTCTGAGTGCTTCATTTAATTTTCTTGAATGGGAGAAGTCTTAGAAGTAGGTAGAAGCAATTTCCTTTGCGGAAGGGCCATGAATTCATATTATGGCATATGAATAATGCATTGTTCCATTTAAAACATCTGAAGAGCCAGTGCGGTCTGCTGAAAGCTGGACCTACTGGCAACACAAACCAGAGGGGACTGAAGTCCTGCAGACAAGTCAAACACAAGTAACGCAGTGCCAAGGAACCCTATGGCTGCCTCCTTGCTCAGACATGGGGTCCTAGAGAAGAGATAAAGTTATCTTGTTCTGACCACAAAGTTGGTTAGAGAGACGTTAAAAAACAGTAACTTAATTAAACTAGTCTATTTCATTTAGGGTGAGTTCTTTGTTTCTCTCAGCCACTTGACCATCAAGTGAGCGAGGTCCAGACACTTCCCACTGAGAACTCAGATCTTCTGAGGGAAAAAAAGTTGCCTCAGTGCTAGCATCACTGAAGCAGCATATTCATCAAATCAGCACTGCAAGATTGTATAACTAACCCTTTGTATAACTAATCACCAACCATCATTTTATAACAATATAACTCTAACTATATAGACTGGTCTTCAAAATGACAACACACCAGCTCTATTAAATACTGCAGCTGAAATTCTGACTGAGTAGCTCTATGGTACCTAATGGCACTTTGTCTTTGCTGGGCTCAGTAATTCCTGGATAACAGGTTCACCTTAAATACATGGCCAATGGAAGAGGGAAAACAGTGCCAAAGTGTGTCTGGGACTGTAACTGGATTTGGGATCTTCCCTTATTTCTGAGAAACAGTGTACTTGTTAAAAAATGCAACCTTAAAAGCAAAATCTTTGTTCTGAATTAATGTTTGCATAATCATGGAATCACTTGGAATTTTTTGTGCTCTGGTTAATCTCAGTGCTTTCTGCACAAAATATGAAGTGATTCTCCATGATTTCTATTGGCTGTCTGGACAAAAGGTTCTTTGTGCATTGCTGGACCAAAAGCATTAAATAAAGTAAATATTTGAGTTGAAGGTGTGCTACTGATAGCTTTGTACCCACTATCGTTATTTTATGTTGTTCGTGTTGCTGGCTGGCATCCCACTTTGTAGCACAGTAAGTAAATGACTGCTCAGAAAGCTGCTAAGCAGGAATGAATCTGCCACATAACATACAAATTGCAACAGATGATTGCCACTTTAGACAATAAAGATCCTATTATTTTTAATAGCTGGGAGAATGTAGGTTTCTTAGAATAAGTAATACACTGCAATGACTCACAGGCTATTTTTGAATATGAGAACAACATCTTAATTTACTTTAGCTCCACCTAGAAAGGTCAATATATAAAAAATATGACCACATCTGCAAACAGAGGATCAAATTCTCTAATGCTTATAGCAGGGTTCATCTCACTTAGCCTTAGCTAACTAAAAGGTGGACAACGGTTGCAAGTTATTCAAGAAGGAACAGCTTTGAGAGGACACCTATTACTTTGAATTTTAGAAATAGCCAAAGCAACTGCTTTAGATAAATGCAGCTGTTAGGCAGCGAAGCTAGGTGAGATTAACTCATTCCTTAACATTGCTTGTGTTTCACTGCTAAGTACCACTGAAAATGAGAAAAGAAAGATAGCCCTTTGTTAAAGAGGAATTTCTTCAATGGCATAGGGATAAATGAGTTAAGTTTAAGTTACTTCTGCCACCAACACTTACCTCAATCCTACTTTACCCAATCAATAGTCCTATTGAGATACCAGTGGTATTAGCTGGAGAGTTAGGTAAATAATGCTGGCAGTTTACAGCATGATATAACTGTATTCTTTTTTTCAAATACCACGTGAATGTGATTCCTATCATGTTCTTCTTGCAGTGAGATGCCAAAATCAAGGCAAAGATTTCAAAATCTTATTCTCTCACTCACAACTTGAAAAGGCACCCAAATTTGTACATAGTGAACTGAAAACTGAGCCATTTATTAGATCTTTTCAAGATCCAAACAAAAAGCATCCTTTAATTTCTAGCATGGATTTAATTCAGAGAATTTCTAACATATATGTGTTGGAAAAAATGTCATGCTATTTATTCTGCTCTTGTAATTTTTGCAACTTCATTTCTACAATATAACACAGCATTATTAAGAATATAAAAATATTTTCCTCTGATTTTTGCAGACACAAACAATGAGTTATTCATAAATATTAACCACTAAAATGAGATGATGGCAAATTCTAGCTGCCAGTTCAATGTAAAAAAAATATTTGTAAAAATATTTACAAATAAAAAAATTATTTGTAAAAAAATAATGTTACACATGGGGCCCATATGTCCCCCTTACCCTCCAAGATTTGTCCCAGTGACTTAGCAGAACTTTCTTAGAATAAGAATCAAAAATACGCTAAACACATGAAAATGGAACCAAATATCGGAGCAAAAAGTATTGTCACATCAGTTGATAATCTGCTTAGCAAACAGGGGATTTTTTAATTCTATCTGGGGACTTTTTCAGGAGAGGAGGGAGGAGGAGAAGAGGAGCAGAGAATAGGTGGGAGGTTTTGGTTTTACTATTAGTTTTGGAACGGAGAGTTTTGAGCTAAGCTGTCATCTGGGTTTTAAACCACAAGAATAATTAATAAAATAGTTATAATCAGGTTAGAATGCTTTAATCAAAGCTGAAATCATTTCTAAGAAGCACATGATTCTACTACAATGAAATGTATGAGCTTCCCCCCCCCCAAAAAAAAAATACACAGTAAAGCTTGGCACTGTAAATTGTCATGGCATCAGATCATGATTTAGCTTGGAAGGGATCTCAGGATGTCTCTAGTCTGTGTCCAGCTGGGCCTTGACAATCTCCAAGGGCAGAGACTGCACAGCCCCTCTGGGCATTTGCTCCACTGCCTGGCTGCCCTCATGGGGAAAAAAACTCGTCCTCATATACAGTTTGACCCTCTTTCATTTCAGTAAATGCCTGTGGCTCTCATCCTCCCACCACACCTGAAGACCAAGGTACATAACCACAATACTCCCTCTCTCCTGCTAAATAAACAAATCCCATGTTCATGACATTAATATGGTGTCACCGCATGTTAACACACATAGTATGAAGGCAGAGGAAAAGAAACTGTATTTCAGGACTGATGCTTACACAAATGTGAGGCCATCATGGTAGCTAATAAATGCAAAGTATTCTACAATGGGCAAATGTGGGTCTTCCCGAGAAGTTTCTGGTGCTGTCAGTAAGGATACTAGGTCTAATGTACTTGGGTTTTGCTCACCAATTACATGAAATCTTTCCTGTTCCTTTAGCTTTGTACCTGTACAGTGGATAAATGAGAAGCAACCAGGAGTTCACAGAGCTTCAGCTGTGTTTCCATCACAGTTCTCACCAGCATGCCCTCCATCACAGCAGAACCAACTTGAGAAAAAGGGACAGTTCATAGCTGACATATTGCAGCAGGAAATTTCTGTGTTCACAAAGTAGAACACTCTCCTAAAGGCAGTCTCTATGACTTTCTGGGCTCATGTAGCTCTACTTTGCACAGTCCTAAACCACAGGATTAATGGAAGAATTACATTTATACCCCAACCATATGTTTCTCTGGCAGCCACCACTGCAAAGACATTATTATTATAATAAAAGCATCAAAACAGAGTTTAGAGATTTTTCCCTCTCCTTCAGAGACTTCCAGAGACTCATGTGTTTGCACAGTTTTGCACTCTGGACAGAATAACGTGAAGGAGTGTTTGTCCTCCAAATCTGGTTGATAAGCAGTTAACTTCCCATTGTCTCAAACGAGCTTGGAGTAGAGGAGTATATATTGACTGTTTATATCTTTTCTCAGAACTTCAATTAGATGGTGGAGATATACAGCTGATAGCAGAGAGTATACATCAATGCTCCATTCTTGTGTGTACCCTATTTAAGTGAGGGTCCACAGTTTCCTATCTAGACAGGACCTTTGGAACATAAACCATCAGTGCTCCTGTGCGGTACCAGATCACCCTTATTTATTTGCAGCAGATCCACGGCCTGTAATGCAAATCATCAGAAAATCTCCTGCTCTCAGGGCGCAGAGCTTCCACTGACATTAGCCTTAGCTAAGAGGCTGACCACTGACATGGAAGCTCCCTTAGACAGACTGCATTAACAGAGAAGTTTCTAAAAATTTCACCTTGTTTGACTGCAGCCTCCAGCAGCATCTGAGGCAAGCTCTGAGGACCAATGAGTCTCTTGTGCTATATGAAAACATGCTGCAACTACGAGGCATTACTATTGCTATAAGAGTAGCAGGACGATTATACAACACAAACTGTCAAGTATCAGATTGCATTACCTCTTCTCAGTACCAAGAACATGCAAATGACAAGAAAAGAGGTAACACTGAAAGGCTGCTACAGATAGTAGGACTGTTCAGACAGGTACGTTACCCAAACAAAAAAGATCCTTTACTATGAGTGTAGTGTAAAGCATAATTTCACACCTTTCCACCCACCCTCTAGAGAGACTTCAGGAATCTAAAACTGTCAAGTTCCTTTGAAGGATATAAGGAATGTAATGATGAGTTTTCTAATGATAACAATTTTTTCTAGCCTACTGTACCAGATCATGGTATATATTACAATGGAAGTGGTCTTGGTGTGTCCTTTTTGAGTTCCTCCACCGCAAAGCCAGTCAGCCACCCACCCACAAGATCACCAGCTCCCTGCTGAGCCAGCCAGATGGCTTATGTGCTGAGGCAGATGAGGAAACTTCTTGCACTGCCTTCCACCACCCACTTCAAAAGTATGGTAACACGAAGCCAGGTATACAGTTACATCTGAGTTTGTCACAGTCATCTTTTCTACCATGAATATTTGATTATTATTTAAGTATAACCAAAGTATGGTTACACTTATGCCCAAAAGAACCACAGAACAACAATGAAACGAGTAATTAGCATCCTGTCATTAAGGTGCTGGTCTAAAATTTCAGTTTAACTCCACATCTTGCATTTTTTAGCCTGATCTTGTGTAAATCATTCTTGTGTCTCCGTGCATTTCATCCTTACCTGTAGAAACAATTTAAAAGTATCCCTTTTGCTTTCCACTATTTGTTTGTCATTGTCCTTTTAGACTTTCATCCCTCTGGGGATAGTGCCATCACTTTTTCCTTGTGAGATCTACACAGTATGCAAGAGTAAATCCAGTTCAGGTAGATGGTCCTTTGTAAGGCACCATGTGCCTTATGTTCTAACTCAGCCAGAGCACTCAGTCGAAGCCAACTGTTGCAGCTTCCATCTAAGAAAACATCTAAGACCCTGTTGGAGCAGGGTCTTTAGTCTGCTCTGAGCAACACACCTCCCTCTCCCCAGCACCCAGCTCTGAGCTCATACCTCCACGAGCAGCAGCCACAGTTTAATTGGCGCTCTAGGCAGTAACATAACGCAAGGTCATAGCACAAGTTTTACCTGAAGGAGGATGAATGTGGAAACACAGGATACAAACAGTGTAGCAATGGCATAAATTATCTGGTAAGTTTAACTATACGTTTATAGCCCGTCAGCATTCCACTGGTCACTTAACAAGAAAAGACAGCTTAGGAATGCTGTTGGCATTCACAGAGCCATTTCTGGTTCTGGATGCATTTTATTTTTTTTTTAATTGGAGCTATGAAATAAAGTTACTCTGCAGCAATATATAGAGAATATAATGAACAAATAGGGTGGCACGAGCAACAGGTTTGGGTGAAATATAATATTTAACACTCTTTTTATAGTCTGAGCACAAATAAGGAAAACAGAACTTAGCCAAGAAAGCAATTAAAGCTTCAGGCCAAATCTTCTGTGGGCATAAATCAGTTTCACTGTTTTATACAAGGTGAAGAGCTGGCCCTGAAATGAATTCACCCTGCTGCTGTGTTATCAAAGAGCTTCTATTCACCTCTCCTGCTCACCAGCGCTTGAAAGGAAGCATCCCATGAAGTATATGCCAGAATCCACACAATATATCTCATTGCGTTTCCTCATCATATCCCCTCTGCTGATGACCTCTGGACCCTTCCTTTCAAATCCTCTGTGTCTCGATACCCCCACTGCACAAACATGGTTACCTATTTCCTACAGAAATAAACTTTGCCCAGTAACCATGGACATAGTTTATCCAGTCAGGAAAACACACAGGACAACTGTCCATTGTGAAAAAAATGAGAACGCTCCTGTTCCCATTCAGTGACCCCATCCCCACTGACACCAGAGTGGTAATTTTTCTTATCTGAGGAAACATGACCACATGGGAGAAGATTACTCGTTGGAATATTGCAGTCACATTGAGCAATGCTTTCTTTTTCCTCCTCTGTAATCAGGGTACTAAAGGATAGATCTGACAGGATTTTATTGACACAGACTTTTTATAGATCCAGTTAAAAGGTCCCCAGACGCTCATTCAGCTTCCTGTACATATAGTACAAAGCACTGCAAAATAGTTGTTAGTGAAAATACATTCTGCTCTGAATAGGCAGGGGAAGAGAGAAGGGAAATCCAAAAGACCTCGGTGGACTTTGGTATAATATGGCACATTACCTCTGTTAGTTTGCCATAACCAAGCAGAAATGCTTTCTCTTATCATTAAGTGAATTGTAGGACATGGCCTCAGTTCTTAGCCCTAATCTATCTGATCTTTGGCATATGTCTCCCTCACCTCATTTCCCTATCTTAACAATAAAGACTGGTTCCTTCACTTCATTTATCTTGTCAAATTAGACATGTACACTAACCCTTTCACCCTACATAATGTGGTTGGAATAGTGTCAGAGAGCCCTAGAACCTCATATTGAGCCACAAAAAGGTCCCTGCAGTGAAACACAGAAGCCACAAAGCTACTTACAGAATTAACATACTACATCGGGTAATCTCAGCTGAACCTCCAGAAGTGCACACACTAACTACACCTTTCATTTTTTGCACTTTGAGATCCTTAACTGAAGAATTCAGCCAACTATCACAGCAATAGCACCAATACCAGTTAAAGTCAGAAAATAATTTCTGCTTTAGTCTCTTGGTTTCACGCATTTATCCTCTTTTGAAGCTGATTTTTTTTTGTGCTTTAGGGTAAAAATAAAAGAAAACAAAACACCAATACATCTTGCTAAAATGGGAGCAAATTCTGAGCAGCTTTTGTGCTATGGAACAGTGGGAAACAAATATACACACACACTTTTCCCATTGTAATGAAATTCTAACCATAGTTGTTTTTGAATAGGGCAACAGCAAAAACAGCTGAAGTTTGAAATGTGACACTCAGCACACACATTGTCCTTAATAAGAAGTACATGGTGTGCTGTGTTTGAGGAAGACATGGGTTTTGCTTTTTTTTTTTTTCTTAAATACTAATTGGCTGAAAAAGAATCCCTTCCCGTTTTAACAGAGCCTAATGAAGCTGTGCCTTTTCGACATCACACCAGCTACCCCTGCTTTCTTTGACAAGCCCATGGGCTGCTGAAAAGATTTCGGGAGAGGGGGAAATGTTCACACATAGGTAACTTTATGTTTTCTGATTCATAAAATGAGAGAAACCTGAGTAAAATCACCTAAAAGCAGTTACTGATCCATAACACAGACCCAAGGCTGGCTCTGAAGCTCACACTTAGTCTGAATCTCAGATGAAGTCAGAACATCCATTTCTTCTGGAAAAACTTGTGATCATCTGTGTATTTCACTGTGCCCTCAGTTGCCTTCACACCCAGCTGGAGGCCTTCCTTCCCCTTATCCAGTCATGAAAGATTTGGAAACGATGTTTCTGGATGTCCTACTTCCTTTGTAAGTAACTTCAAGGCCCCTTTCCTACTATTCTGTGGGGAGAAAGAAATGCTTTTCTTCACTGGACACTGCTACTACCACCTTCAACTATGTACAGAGTGCAACTCTCCTGCAAAAGAGTTTATACAGTACTCTCAATTCTTTGACCTATTTATGGCCACATTTATGCCTTCATCTCTGCGACTACGATTAGGCCACAGCTGTAGTGTACAAAGGATTTTCGCTGGGCAGACCCTGGCCCCTCCAGCCAGAGGCAGGCCGCAGTCCACAAAAAGGTGGATGCCAGGGCTGGTCTGATCCATCTCACTGAGAGAGTGGTCCCAAGGGAGCCTCCTTTTCCTCTGCATCAGGGATTTGGATGAGAGCAGCGTGGCTATATGTACTATTTATGTGCTGTATATGCCATGTGGACCATCTAGATCCTGGGCCATTATCAGACCAAACCACAGCTACTGAAGGGTACGTGTTCGACAGCAAGCCAAAACAATGTCATGCCCTAAACTATTTGGAGCTTGGTCATGCATAATAGAGGGACATGGCCATATAAATCTCTCAATTTACACACACCTGCAGGAAGCAGGCTAGCATGGCAGATATTCAAAGACAGATACAATTTTCAAATAGGAATAGGATAGATGCCCAAGGCATGTAGGAGGCCACAGGTCCTGATATGCAGGACCTCTGCGTATCTCTAGAGAGATCAAGGGCAACTCAGAAACAAAAGCTGATGAACATTCATCATAATCTAGATGAGTCAGAGCACTCTCTCTGGACAGAAACAGGAAAGGGGACATGTTTATGGGGTTGTGAGTGTTTACATCACTCTTATTTATTGTGCTTTAGTCATGGCCTGCACCTGCCCACTGGCAGCCCCATAAGCCTAGTGATGCTCCATAAATAGCTGTGACCTGCACCCCCACCCCACTACCACCCAACAGCATTTAGCAAACTCCCTGCTTTACCTGCTCCACGCAGCACCAGTGAAACCTCGGCAGCACGTGGTCTTTCAGTCCCAGATTTGAGCTGGTTAAAAGTTTTCAGTTTAGCAGATTCAAGAGGCTACTATTACATAATATAACGTTGCAACAAGCCAAAACCCAGGTTCTAAACCACAAAAACAGACACCTCATGCCTGGTGCCCTAGCTTTCCAGCTCAAATAATCATCTGTGACTGCCAACACCAGATGCATGAGTAAGACACTGGCCCTGAAGCAAGTAGTGCAAGATTAGTTATCACGGGTTGCAAGCCCTTCTCAGCAGCAGGGAAGGCAGCCTTCATTTTCCATTTCTGCAGGATTTCAGCAGAAACAAGCCTCTTTATCCTCACGGACAGGACAGCTTCTCAGCCTTGGTCAGAAAAATAACACAGATGTCATGTATGTCATCTATTTGATATCACTGAAGTATATAGAAGGAGCTGTTTGGCAGTGACCCACAGACTGATGGAAAGGACCACTCTCCTGTTAATAGGAAACCTCACCAGGTCTATGATAGAGAGAATGGAGACTTGCACACTTTCAGTTCCCCTGGAACAGATGGGGTGAGATAGACCACCAGTAGCCTTCACACATCACTGTTTTGCAGATAGCCTGGATGACTATCTTTTACAGCCACCCATACTTCACAACAGGCTCCAGCTCTTGGCCTTGCATCAAATCACATCCATAGGTTGTTAGAAGTCAGGACTTACTAGCTTTTGTTGCTGAGTGACAACTGTTTGGTTAATGCCACGAGCAAAGTGCTTACCACCACAGCAGATACAGAGTAATCTTAGTACAGACATCCCATGTAGGGTGCCATGAATATATTTCAGCATTCTTTAGTGAATTCTATGTAATGTTCCAGCCTTGAAACACAGAAGAAAACTAATGGATTAATTTTCTTTACAACTTCCCTATTCATCTTTACCTGGCACAAGTAAATATTCAGAGTATATTGATCCACACTGATGCTTTCATCCAACAGTGGCAGAAAGCTTCATCTTCTGCAGACCTCAAGAAGACACCAGGTCTGCAGGTATAGAGACTAGGAGTGTTATGGAAAATAGCATCCTATAATTGGGCCTACTTCTTCTGATGATGGCAGTATGTCCATGACCCAGATTGAAATCAGAGAAGCCTCGGTTCTAATGTACTGCATAAACTGCAGAAAGCATTAGATTTGTCTCTTCCTGGTTTTCTTCTCATGCTGACTGTGGAAACAAAAATTGGCCTGCAAAGGGAATCACACTTATCAATCCCAAACTCAAACACCAAAGGAATGTTTCTTCAACCAGGCACTACCGAAGCTTAGAGTCAGGAATGTCTCAGTACGAAGCTCATGCTGCAATAGCCTCTTCTCTTCAGAAGCTAAACATGTCCTTCTTTTAACACCAGAACTGCTCACCAAACTGTACAAAAGATGCAGGGCATTTCTCAGACCCCTGGAATACCGGGGCTTTTGCAAATCAGCCTGACATACTGTCCTTCATTTAAAATATGTACACCCCCACTGTTGAAAGAGAACATTCTGTTAAGGTCATCAAGATATTCTGAATGGAAAGTTCTTAGAAAGAGATATTAAAGAATAATTAAAATCTGGTGCTTCTTCTTGAACTTAGTGAGGGATGAGGATGCTCACCACTTTGCATATTTCCCCTTGTTGTAAAGACACAGCTGAAGAACAAAAGTGTGATCAGTAAATGATTGTAAAACTTCATTGTTCCTGACAGAGTTTTAGTGTATTTTTCACAGAGGGAGATTGAGGGGAAGGTTGTTAGGCTTTGGCTGAAAAGACATATTACAGAACAATGCTAATCAAACTACTAATGACTATTCCATGGATAAGCGTGGCCAGCATTGTTCATTGCAAAAAAATAAAAAATAAAATAAAATAAAGTACCAGCATTATTCAGAGACGCTAAACAAGGATTTTTCTGGCTACATTTGACAGTGAAGTATGTTGGTACATAAAACCGTTCTGATGGAGAAGGCCCAATGCTTTGGTAGTCTACCTGAACATCATTGGTGCCTCTTCACTGGAAACAAAGTATTAGCAATGGTGCTTTTTGCCAGCCTTTCCTCCTTCCAAGCAAGTGTGACAGACTGCAAGAACAACATTTGAGTCCCAGCTAAATGAGCAACAGGTCAGTTCTAAGTATAATAACTATAAGCTCTAAGCATAATAATATAATAAGACATTTCTAAACATCCAAAAGATTGTGTTTCAAGAATAAGCTGCTATAAATGCTATTTAAACAAACTTATCCACCACTAATACCAATGTTGACATTGCCCTGGATCTATAATGCATTTTCAAAGGTCATTAATATTGTCATCATCAAATATCCAGCATTTCTTCTCTGAAAAGAGGGGGCTTTTGTTTTTATATATTTGATCTGATCGTATCAAAAAGAAACATTTCACTTCTTTTTCCTGCAAACACTTTTGACTCTCCATTTTAATACAAGACAAAAAACCTACATATTCCAACTGCACCAGGCAGAAGCTCTGTTTTTGAACCAATCTTCAACTACAAAAGACAAATTGTTTTGAATATTTCTAGGACAAAATTTGAAATGCAAGTTAGCTTGCAGTAACAGAATGTTTGGTGTTATGGAAAGAAAGAAAGTACAAAATACAAAACACTCAGGCAATTTTCCATGTGCACCCCTTTCTTCCCTTCAGGATATGGCAAATACTCTGGCTCTGTCCTCCATGCTGTCACGGCTCTGTCCTCCATGCTGACACCACGTCTTCAGTATGGGGCATGTTCATCCCACCATTATCATAACTGAGCATCAAAGCAGTTGCCAGACTTCCTTTATCTGCTCCAGCTCTAAAGGAAGTAAAATTATTTCTCCTGTGGGAAACCCATCTTGACATCCTCAATCACCACCTTGTAATGCACATGGGAGTATCTCAGGGATGCCAGCAACACAAGTGATTGCCACATCTTCTTGTCAGAAGCCCTGGAGTACCTTGTAATGGTTGCTTCTGTGGCAGGTCTAAGCACAGATGATGGCATCAGGTTCTGGCAGTTGCACATTGAACTGATCCTGAACACAGACCTCTTTATGAAGGCGATATGACTTATTTTTGCACCACTTCTCGTTCTGTAATCTAACCTCTCTTTCTCTAAGAAGGCTGTTTCCATCTGGAGTCCTGTGATGGGGCATAAAGTAGCAAAGGCATAAATTCATTTTAACAACGTACATCTACAACAAGCCAGATGCATTCATGAGAGCTGATCACCAGATGGGTACACCCCAGCACAGTAAATAATTTGGCGTTATTACCCCCAGTTCTGTGGGTAGCAGTACTTACATGCAGCTCCATTCTGATCTCTACTGTGTTTACAGCAAGTAACCTTACTACTGTTTGAGATGAGTGCTAATAACATCTACAGAACACAACTAGACATAACAGATTTTTAGTTAAAATGCATTCTAAGATGTATAAGGGAGAGATGCACAAAAAGTGAGAAAATCTCTATAAGACATCCTAACAGGACTTCAATAACTCCTGAGAAGTAATCCAGCTCTAAGGGAAATAAAGTTAAAATTTGAAAACATAAGTTTTTTCCACATGTTTTCAGGTTGCTCTAAAATCAAATTTAAAACAAACAAACAAACAAAGATCTTCCTGATCACTTTGAATAGGTTAAACCAAAACATCGTGGACATCCAAGGCTTGTAGATATAATCAGTTGAAGACTGGATTCATTTTCCGGTGTTTTCCTTGGACCTAGGATGAGGTTGAAAATGAAAGGCTCAACAGCTTTGCTCTGGAAGAGAAAGGTCTGTGCAAGTTAAAGCCTAATGCATTAGATGCTCAATAAAGAGTTGTAACTGAGATGCCCACTTGACCACAGACCTTTGGCTCACTCAACAGATACTGGAAAAGGTATTACAGAACTTGCAGACTCTTGCAAAAATATCTATTTTGGAAGGCAAATATCTCAAGCTTGACACAAGTTTAGAAAAATAACTAGACCAGTATAAAAGGATGTTTACTGTATTATATTTCCTTTCTAAATACAAGCCTTCTTTTATTAAAATAACTGTATGTATGTGCTTTATCTAGGTTAAGTAATCATTCCATCAACAAACAAGTACTGTACATCCCACCCGTCCAACTTTGGAAATACCCCAAATAAAAGTAGTAAAGGAACATCTCAGCTTTATTATTTGATTTTTCTGAAGAGCATCTTTTGTGCAACTCACACGTATTGCCGTAACACCTCTGGGAGCAGTCAAGAATTACAGAATCCATCTCATGTTTGCTTTTACCTAGGTCTAATCTAAAATGCATACATTGGCATCTAAATAGCACTACGTACACCGTATTGTACACTGTACCAACTGTTATTTTCTTAATTCAAAAGGCTCTTGTGTAGTCACATGAACATAGCTCTACTTGGTATTAAGTAGGAAGGCACACACGTAAGTCAGAGAAACTCTGCTGAAGAAATGGAGTTACACCAGTTGAATTGTTGGTGTGAAGGAACAGGGTCAAGCCTTTTGTTTAAATCAGTCGACCACAGAAAACTTTGCACATAATAGTCAAGAGTAAAGCATGTTAAGAATACATTGTGAAAAGAGAAGAAATGCTGTGCTTTATTTTGAAGCTACCAAACCCCCCTTTTTCTCCTTTGTCATGTGCAAGTCATTGCTAGAAGTGCCTCTTTGTTCAGGCTAAGAAGGCTGGCATGAGGAAAGGGAGGTGCCTGGTCCCTAAACATGAGATCCCATTGATATTACTGATAGACTGTTCCTCAAGGAGATCCATCTGTTTCTTATTTGGCATATTAGAATAGTAGCTTGTTACATTTTTACAAGAATTTGTGTGATCCAAGAAAAGCAAAACCTCACATAATGAAAGAAAAAGAAAGAATACTTATTAAACAATCCCATCCATGCTGCACAACTCAAATATCCACCTCCAAAATGCCTTCGTTTCTTTGCTTGGGGAGGGAAGGGAGTGGAAGGCTACTTACTTGCCTTAAATTTTCCAAAATATGCATAAAGCAACATCGCCTAAGTCCAGAATAAAACTTCTCTTCTTGCAAGTCTATGTTTTAGCACTATTATGAAGTGCTGCTCTTCATAGCTGTATTACAGGTAAGAGGTTCCTTCAAACTCCTAAAGTGGCCTTGCAGGAATTTAAGCTGAAGATAGGAGATGGGGATATGATGAAGTCAGGTCAACACCAACATAATGATAGCAGGTAGCTTTGTTTGGATAACGTAAGTTGCAACAATTATTCGGAGCTGGATGTGGAAATACAGAAGTTGTGTTGCAAAGGTGGGAAGGAAAAAATATCTTTCTTCAAGTATTAAGTATTCAATTTCCTAATAAACAGAAAGGGCTCGTGTTCAGCTTGTAGTGTATATAAGCTTGTTCAAGTACCCGAAATAGTCAGGAGTATCATTTCTTAGTCAATGCAGACAATAGTAAAGTTGTGAATCCAGTGGTTCTGTTTTGTCCATAAAATGAAATAGACCTACTTACCAGCACTGTCCCTTCTGGCTGGTGTTCAAATCAACATTGCAAAATATACACCTTCCTGATTCATAAGGTCATTTAGTTATATTCTCATTTTCAAGGACATTTTATCTATTGACAATATCCATGCATGAGTATTTATACCATGTGTAAAATACTATTTAATAAATGCAACATCAAGATGAGGTTGCAAGGCGCAAACCTACTTCTGAATGAACAGATAGTGAGAATTCAAGACACAAATATAATCAGAGTAACAATTTAGTACAGACAGGGCTCCTGAGAGATTATCTGAATTTCAGAGGCAATATTATTTTCAACAAGGTTTTTATTTACTATAATGCCTACCGCTCATGTTATGGAGCTGAAGGTTCAGGATGCTGCCATGAGTCAGCTGTAAGCAGGCCAAGTAGATAATGCAGTTAACTGCCATTACCATTAACCTCCAAATAATCATCGTTTTTAATTGCCATATAACTGTACACAAGAAGCAGTATTCTTTTTATAGAGAAGTACTTATCCCCATAGTCATGAGGAAAGACATTAAAACTGATGTCAGATAGAAACTGCTGAAATATTCCTGAGTCTGCAGATGCTCCAAATTCACAATTAGTAAAATCAAATCATCAGGATTCGGAAATAAGAATTACCATTTAAACAAATGATTTTAGCATCAGAACCACAAGCTGATGTGCTTCCTTTTCAGTTTCAAAATGAAAGAGCAGTTAGTCACTTTCACAGTGCACAAGAGATGCACAGAAACCAAAGCTCCTCTGTCTTCAGCTGCAAACCACTTGTGCCTAAGAGAAAGAAGCATGCAGTCCTGTTCCCCATCACAAGCCTCTGTTCCTGCCTCAATTCCAAGAGCAAAGGGCAGCACCACAAGTCCCTGTCACTCCCTTACTGCAGTGCCAAAAACTCTGCACCTATCTTCTACAATGCACTGGTACCATGTCAGTCCAGAAATAACAGTAGTGCTATGCAACAAATTTAGGTTTTGAAACAATATAAAATGAACCAGACAGCAGAAGAGTGCTACTGATTAGTACAGACAGTAACAGATGAAACCCAAGAGCACTCTGTTACATGAAGGCTAATATACAAGCATGTCATTTAATTTTCATAATACATTTGGCTAATTGGATATTCTGCTAGCTGCAATTTGTGGGCTGCCAAGTTTACAATATGAATGAATGCTAAGGAGGTCTTGACACAGGAAATAGAAAAGCCCTCTGGTTTCCTAGGCTGGAAGGATAAGGCGTTGCTTCTTTCAGAACTATTGCTTAAAAAATAATGCATCATGAAGCACTGTGAGTCTCTGTGAGACTATAGAGAAGTGCTGATCCTTTGCTAAGGCTGCTGCTAATTCCTCCTGCTCACAGAAGTGCTACTGGTAATACATAGTATATATAGACACACTGAAATGGAAAATATCTATTTCCCTTCAGCAATGAGGATGTCTTGATCCCAGAGACAGTGTTAATCAGTTTCCAGTTGGACTTCAGACTCTTTGCTCTGATTTCAAAACCTTGCTTTAAAAAGGAGAGAGAGAGAGAGAGATTGTACAGAGACGGCTACACATACATGTCAATCATTTGTGCTTCAGAATAGGTTGTGCTGGAACTTTCTGTAAGTACTGTGCTGGAAGTCCGACTAAAGTCAGGCATCCCCACAGAACCTCCACTGTTTTTGACGGAAAAGTTGTGATATAAGCTATTACGTAAAGGTAACATCTGTATTGGGAGATCTCAGCTCTTTCTCAGCTAGGCGTGAAACAAAAGAGCAGAGTTATTTTCAGGGCTGAAAAGCTATGAACCCGTACTTAATTTTAGAAAACTGATGATTAAAAATTCCACCTTTGTTTCACCTGAGTTATTGCGATACAACATGTCACCGTGTCATTTACCTCAGGGGAACATACTGCAGTGAAGGTCAGGTAACAGGCAATTTCCAAAACTTGTTTTCGTCATGAGCATTGTGAATTCCTGGGAATAAAGCACAGCAACTCTGCCATGAGGAGACCTTTCCTTTTGGAGGCTAATAATACCTCATGAATATTTTTTATAAACATGAGTGTTTGCTGTATCTGGACACAGCACCACCTTCAGACAATTTGGGTGGCAGGGGCTTACCACATAATTTGACATGAGGGTGCTACATATGCTGTCAGCTTCCTGGTGCGGGGACACTGGTAGTGGTCTCCCTAGAAGTCCACACCAGGGCCTGTCCCATGTCCCACCTCCCCAGACAGAAGCAGGGCACTGGGGCAGCCCCAGCCCTGGGCATCTCCCTGGGGATGGGACATGGGCCCAGCTCGGCAGGTCCCATGGCCAGGCAGGGCAGGGCTGTGGGGAGCTGGGGCCCCCGCCCTGCTGTGGCCTCTCTGGGGCAGCGACTGAAGCCCAGGGCTGGTGTGGGGGCCGGGGCAGAAAGGGAGAGCCCCAGCAGGGACACCACAGCCTGCTGGTGCCCCCCGGGGCCTTAACACTCTAAAGCCATACTCATTAACAATGCCCGTGGAAATATAGCTGAATAGATTGCACATTTTTTCTGAGTAGGATTGTGAGCTTTAAAGCTATTAAAACTGTCAATACACTGTTCATATATAAGATAACATTTGTTTTCTAAATCTGTAGACCTTATACAGCAGTGCTGGAACAGGGAAAGGAAGAAACTGATGAAACTCAGGCCTTTTACACTTCGGTAAGGAAAACACTCATCTTACTTCTTTGATAACTTCTTATTCTTCCTTACTCAAAACTTATGAATCAACCTGCTTCTCAGAGCTCTGAATATCTTGATTTGCATTCCTCTTCTCACACTGGAGAGAAACATGAGGATTTTCATTTGGCAGTATTTGGGCAGAACTTACCCAACCCTTGGTGCTTCTGTTTCACCATCAAGGCCTCCTCAGTCTCTGGCTGCAAGGTAACATTTGTCTTAGTTTCTTCCTAGCAGAATAGATTGCCCATTCAGTCAAATCATGAAATGCATTTATTTCCAGGGTGGTGCAAATATTGACATCAAAACTGAAAACAAAAACAAAACAAAACAAAATTTCCCAGGTATAAGGGTCATGCAGACTTTTTAAAATAAGGTTCATTAATAATCCTTTGTTGAAAGCATCAGAGTTTGTCCCATCAACACAACCATTGTCATTAGTGACAGAATATTATCCTTCCAGACAGATATAAAGAGAAAGGGTTCAGTATGTTAACAAAATTAATTTCTAACATACATATAACTCATACCTACTTGTTTGCAAACTGTGAACCAATAACTAAAATTAAAACAGCACATGAAATGTAGAAAAATGAAACACAAAACTATTGCAGTCCAAAGTGCTTGTGGCAAAAAAAGAAACCCAGTTAAGACTGTCACAGTACTATTGCCTTTGTGTCATTGCACCAGTAGATAATGCAAGTTGCCCAGAACCTATGTTTCACCAGAATGCATCAACACTGCAATTGAGGCAATCATACATTAGATTTCTGGAAAGTATTGGAATCCTGGGTTTAAAGCAGGAAGTGAGAACAGGGCTTTCAAAGGGAAGAAGAGAGATGGTCACAACTGACAATTCATCATAACTTAAATTATTCCCAGAAGAACTTCCTGTCCTCAAAAAAAATTGAAAAAAAGGTTTTGAAATTCTAGAAATGTGCCATTACAACATTTTTAATACAAAAAGTCTTATTTTTGTGGTTAAAAGCATCTTCTGATGAAACTTAATTTAGTTTATATTAAAAGTTTTTTAAAAAATTAAAAGGGAAAAAAAAGGTCAACATTAAAATGAAGTATGTTTGCTTGTTTCTTAAGTCACTCATATATTCACTGAGCCCCATGCCAGGCCTAAAATTTCAAAGTCAACAGAATCCTTGTGGGATACGAAAACTGTTTTCTGTATATCCACACAACAAAGGGAACGTATTAGCAGTTCAAGTTCTTCCCAGTTTCCTAGCATTGTGGCTCAGAAGTGACCTTTGTGAACTAACTTGGTGAATGAAAACATAGTCTAGACCTCCAAACTTTCAAATGTACAATTATCTCCTTATACCACATTTTAATATATATAATATATATTATAATACTTTTAAAAGAGCTATGCAGATAATCTTTAGGGGACTAAAAATGATGAGATCCTTCAACCCAGTCAACACAAAATTCAAGTAGATTCATGAAATTGGTGTGTTAAACATACATACCTATATTTTATTATGGCCTTTGCATGACAAATAAATTAGTCACTGTTGATGCTGAGACTGTTATGACAAACTAGATAAAAATAAAAAGGATACCATATTTTAAGAGCTTAAGAGAAGTCAGGGGCAACTTCCCCTTTTCCAGCATCCAGCTTTTCCAATCATCTTTTCTCCAAAGTACAAAACAGGGTAGCAAGAAAAAAATGAACTTATTTCAATAAGCACAAGTCATAAATTTATGGAACTTAAGATCAGAAAAGACTGCTTGATAAAGCAATCTGAATTCCTGCATATGACAAGCAGTCAGATTTTACTGGGCTCTCATGCTGTGCTCAGTTCCTAGTATCTGAGAGGCACACACTATGCATTTAGCTAAAGCATGTCTTGGAGACAGCCCTCCAGCTGAGGAATAGTGGAGATATTTAGGCACAATGTGGATGTATAAAAGAAATGAGCAAGAAAGAGAGTTTGAGAGAATCACAGAAAAAAATAAAAAAAATAAAAAATTAAAAGTATATATTAACTACAGTCTTAAGCCCCAAAATCTGTATCTGGATTTGCACATATCCATCACATTTCCCTGAAGTAGCTAAAAAGCTACACCATTATGTTTTGACAAATCTTCTAGTGTTAGTTAGGACATCCCAAGTGTCATAGCTATACTGCCAAACCCACCTTTCTGGGTGGAAGTCGTACTGGCTCCACAATAATTTTGTCTTAAGATTAATGAGATGTTTTAACCATACTGAAAGAATACCTTTTGTGACCATCATGGTGATGATGATAATAGAATATGCTATACATATAACTTGAAGTCTTTTTTAGTGTAGGCTTTTTTTTTTTCTTTTTTAAATCACACAAAGTTAAAAATGAAGTTTTAAAAGTGATGTTCGAGAGCTATCATGAAATGGCACAGTCTTCCTTCTAAGCATGTAGTCACTAAATTCCTTCTTTCTTTATAGAAAATAAAATACTTCTAAAAGTTGAAGAACTGTTTCTCTTCATGCCCAACTGCTCAGTCAGGTATACCTTTCCCAAACTTCCAACTATCCCACTGTATTTAAATTTTGACAGTGAACAATGCCCAAAGGTGTTGGAAATCTGGTAAAAACAATGGTTTAGCTGTTCTCAACTGGAGGACTGGCTATGGGAAAGGGTTCTCTTTTAATCAGTATGCCAGATCACACTACAAGGAGGAAAAAATGAGTTTAGCTTAGAAATGGTCTACATTAATGAGAAATATCTTAGAATTTCCTGCGTGGATTGCTTTTTATTTCACGGAGTGAATCTTGCATACTTATTTCTCATTGTAATGGCTGAAATATGTATCAAGAAAGCAGCAGTATGCATGCTTACTTGTTTATATGCTCGTTAATGAACTGAAGTACAATGAGCTCTTTCGGGGAGAGCATGAGTCTCTTTAGTCCTCAAAAAGGGATTTCTAATGTTATAAAATTACAGTGCCCCCTTATGATAGTAAAATGACCATGTAGTGACAGTGCCATGTAGAAACTGTATTATAGGTCTGTAATTTCTCAAAATACTTTAGAATAATCAGGAGTTGCATTTAGATTGTTGCCATGGTCATCACTACATCTGAGGAGTTCTTTGTAATGGTATTTGTGAAATTATAGATCCATAGCTCTTAAGGCTAGGAAGGACCACATAGAATATCTCATGTTCCCTGCTCTTTAGTACAACCATATAATTTCACCCAGCTGTGTCTCCATTGTTTGCTAAAGCATACCATCCACTCTGTCTAAGACTTCAAGAAATGGTAAGCTCGCTGTTCCTCTTAATAATTTGTTCCAGTGGCTGATAACTTCATTGTTAGCAACTGAGAAGTTTAATACTAATCTAGGAGGCAACCAAAAAATACTGGGAATATCTCCACCTGTTTAAACGATGGTATTCCAGATAATTAATATCCTTCTAACCAGGTCTGTTCATCATAAAAGCAACAGGGCTTTAAGAATTATTTTTTTTTTTTTAGTAACCACTACTTCTGTGATTTTTTCACATTTGTTTCTCATCATTTGAGTTTCTAGAAGCTTATAAAATTTGGAGGCAAATCCCCGTTCTGGTTTCCATCTTCACAGGCCACAATGCTTTCAAACAATGGCCGATACTTTCTTCTGTAGCTTTCCGTGATTTCCATGCAGCCTTTTTTCTTGATAGAATGGAAGCCTTCTTCTCACAATGAAATTATTCCCAGATGGACTCATTGCTGAAAATTCATGAGAACTCCTGCACATGCACAAAAAAGGAATAAAAAATGAGAGTACTTTTTGGGATGCCACAAAACATATTTCCAGATAAATTGATAGTCTGCATTTTTGCAGACCTTTACATCTTCAAAGCACTGGACATGCATTCATCATCCGAAAAGATTAGTGATAGTAAATGCCATAAACATTATTTTTCTAAGGTTCTGCTTCACCATCACTGTCAGGTTTAGCTGCCACAGTTCAAGGGGTGATAAAACTAATATGTATGACTGACAGACTTCGATTCCATAGAGTACACAACTTTGACAAGTACATCGCCAGCAGAATTCTTGGAAATCTCACTCCCTGGAATGGGGTTAGGATACAGAAAGAGTACGTCACACAAAGACTAACTGCTACCATATATTAAGACCAGGTGGCCTTAATGGGTGGGCTACAACCCTCTTATCTGCCCTCCCCCTGTAAATCTGTACTCACTTTGAAGCTTTACCCTTAGAAAGTTCTGAGTCCTTTATTAGAAGCTGAGGCATAGCAGCATAGAGGATTAGCCTTTATTGTCTTACTTCATGGCCCGGCCTTTCAGAAGGCCCTTTTTTTTTTTTCTATGAGAGGTGCTTATTGATGGCAGAAGTTCTGTGAAGGGTAATTCCCAGAATACATCCACGCATGGCAGTGGACCACAGTGCAGAGACTCCTGAGCAAAACTGACAGCTGAGATGGTCACACTGCACACTACAACATTTTGCAGAGAAGCTGTTAAGGTCCCCAGAGCACCTCAGCCATGTTTTTATGGCACATCACCCAACCAAGCTAGCCCTAGCTCGAGTTCACAGTCATCCTGATCCAGACCTGCTAACTCAGTGCCCATCTCACCACGACTGCAGCACCACCTCAGCAGTGACAGACAGGGAGGAACTGTCCACAGCAGTTTGGAAACTAATGCAGAAAAATGCTCTAAAGAAGGCAAGAAAGTTCTCACAAGTTTTATATTTATCATCTGTTACAGTGACAGAGAAAAGCTCAAGTTTGACTGATTTGATCAAACTAAGCAATTCAAGCATCTTCTACCTAATTTTAGGCCAAAAAAAAAAAAAAATCACAGCAATGCAGAAGCAGCTGATAAATCAAAAGCAGAAAATTAGGAATTAGAGCTCGGTTCAGGCCTTTCATCTTTATTACCCTTCTTTATGTGCATATGGTAGGTGTTCAACACGTTCCAAGTCCGTATGATACTCCTTGTGCTTCGGGAGCTTTAAGGCTGTAGTCGTCTATAAAAAGGCAACCTAGTTTCCTGTGGCCGAGAGTTGAATGTGTTATTTGTTACCAGCTGGTTCATGGTTAGATTGAGCCCAAGTCTTGGCTTTAAGTGATCAGACTTACTTCAAACCACTCACTCATGGGGTGAATTCATGTACAGAGAGAATTCTGGCTCAATATTTTATTTCTGACTTATGGCACATGACTGTTTTTTTCTAAACCAATATTAAAACCAGAAACTATAATATGCCAAATGCAAACTGCATTTTTTGGAAAGCTGATACCAAACGTAACAGTAAATGAACCCTTTTGAAAGGTTAAAGTTGCTTTCATATAAAACATTTTTTACCAGGAAATGGAAGTGGAATGTTGAACTAAACATTTAACTTGAAAGAACTGTGCACAGATTCCAATGGTTGCATTACCCTTTAAAATAAGAAAAGCCAAAGGGTTTTATGAGCATATATAGCTCTAGTTTCATAAAAAGATTACTATGGTGAGGAGGTAAAATGAATTCCAGTATTTTGGATGCTTCTTTTAACCTTCCAACAGCTCCCTCCTTGTGCATTAAGCATTCTAGGGTGAGGTTTCACAGTATGGCTGAATTCATCGAACAGTCCTGCTCCTTACACTTCTCCCTGCATCCTCCCTTCCCTGGCATGCAGGCCTATTGCTTCCCTTCCACCCTCTCTGACTTTCATGTCAACCTTCAATGAGCCCGTTTGGATTACTAAACCAACACAACACTACCCTTTTTTTTTTTTTTTTCTGAGTTAGTTTTCTACCAGCTGGCAAGGTGAACCAGCCCTAGAGGTGACACAGATACCAGAGGTACTGCAGAAAAAAACAGTGTCTGAGAACAGCCCTCCTAGATCTACTCTATTTGCCCAGGAAACCTCAAACCCTTAAAGTACCTATTCTAAATAATGTGACTGCTTCCTACATATACATCTGCAGGACCCACTGAAGATTGTAGACCCATTGCACCAGCTTCTGCAAAAAGCTAACGGAAGAAAGTAATCGTACCAAACAGATTTGCCACTTACAGAGATAACAAAGACAAAGGGCCAACAGATGCACCATAGGATGGTTGTGAATTCTCAGGAGTAGACACTGCTGGATGAGGGCAGAGATTTGTGCATCTTCATATTAAGCAATCAAAGAATGCCCTTTTGCTGGATACAATTTTCTGATTGGGGTGGGAGGGAGCTGATTTTACACAGTTTCCTTGGCTCAGTCTTGATTCCTTCATCATTCTGTGGAAAGAAAAAAAAAAAAAAAAAAAAAAAAGCCATTCAAATGAACTTGGCACAGGGAGCTACTGCTGATTTGCCAGATTCCAGTGTCCTCAAGTGTGACACAGCGTTATTATTCAGTGTCCTGTATTTAAAATCAGAAATGATTTAATCTGGCTTTCTGCCATCCCACTTGCTGACATGTTGACACCATGTAAATAATACATAGCTCTGTGGCCACACTACTTTCATGCCACACGCTGAGAGAAATAGACAACACCTGCTATTATTATTAGCCACATCTTAGATACCTTGGAAATGTGCAAAAAGAACATCAAAATTAATTCAAACATGTTGTGGTCTCCAGCTCCCAACTCCTTCATTAGGACTGAAAAGGAACCCATGCATGTACTGTAATTAAAAACAGAGATTGCTGATTTACATCTCACACCCTTTTAAAGTCACCATTCTGAGACTGTTGCTAAATAACTGAGTCTGTTGAATGACACAAGAACTTAAACCAGCAAGGTATTTCTCCGTACACCATTGAAAAGGCCACCATTTTAGAAGAAAGCTCACAGAGCAACAAAAGCTCAGTTCGAGGCTGCAAAATTCTAGCTGTGTAATTAATTTCAGACACTGCCTCCCCTGCTAACATTAGCTTGTCTACTTCTACTCTCCTGTTCATGTCAAAATATAAACCTACCAATGTCATCAAGGCAGACTCATTAAACCGAAGTGAAATTATGGTTTTCACTGGGGAACACTGAAAAGCAAAGATAGCACATCTGATGTGTCACCTACTTCCTATAAGAGCAGCTTTTATCATCTAAATGTCATACACCCTCAGTCATATTGGGAACAAACAGCAATATATGCTGCTTCTCAGAGGACATATAACAACATTGAAATTTGCTGTCTTTCAGTGGTCCCCGACCATTGCTACATACACCTCCTTTTCACAGACTTGTGACAAGAGGAAGTGGATGATTATACTTTACCTTTTCATAGCATAGACCAGAAGAAAACTTGTTCGTCCTCATTTCACTGCAACTGTGCTGTCAGAGGAGGGTCATGATATTTGTCATTCTTGTGAAAACAAACGAGTAACTATGAAGTCAGAAGAGACAGCAAAATATAACAAACTTGATGAAAAATAAAAGTCAAGTGTTTATAGTTCAGAAGCTGGGAAGCATGCATTGTTGTGAACTCACCTCAGTCCTCACTCTGTGACCAACACTAGGGAATTACACCTCCATAGGTACCTAGTTCCCTACTGACTTCAGATTCCTAAAGCCATAAATAAAAGAATCTCTAGCTCCAAACCTCTGAACTTTGCAACTAGATCATCTAGATCACTTAGGGGAAATCAGATATACAGCTTGAAATGCCTTGCCCAAGTGAATTCCTCTGGAAACTTTGGAAACATGCAAACATAAAAAAGAAAGGGAGGGGTTCTTTTCAGCTCCTATGAGACAGGCAGAGCACACAGAAATTTAGTTTATTTCTGCTCAAGGATGAATACATTGGACAATATTCTGTACTTGTCCAAATTGTTCAAAAGGATCAGCATTTTGACTGTCCCAGACTGAGACCAATTCTTTCTGTTTTATCCATTAAGAAGACCAGGAATCTTGTGGTCTCTTTTCAAAGGAATGTCTTTGTCCAGAATTTTGCCTCAGAGATTTTATTTGCAATATGTTATTTAGAAAAGAAAAGAACACTGGAATGACTTCCTGATTTCTTTACTAAATCTGTTCTCAATCTACTTTATTCCAAGCTTCTTTATAGACAGTTCCGTACAAGATATTCTACTCTGACACTCCATAATTACACACACACTGGTCAAACTTTCTCTTGACTGGAAAAGGGTTGTGCTAACTCCAGTAAATTGCAAGACAAAAATCTGGGGGAAAGAGTAGGTTGGTTGAGAGATAACTCACTGTTCAAGATGTGTTTTCTGTTCTTACAGTTGCTCTGGGTAATGTGAATGCTTCTCACACAGAAGTGAGAAAACCTATCTTGTGAGGTTTTGTGCAGTTTTTGTTTTGCCTGGGGTTTGGATTTCACAAGGCTAACTAGATTGCCCTTGTCTAGGAAACCCCGGGGGTAAAGCCAGATGGTGTCTGCATGCAAGCTAGAAAGAGTGAGAACTGGAGAAGGGTAGTGGCTGAAAACTAGGCAATAAAAAACACTGAACTGGACTAGCAGGTAAAATATAAAAAGTTAACAAGAAGTTATGAAGTGGCACAACAAGGGTAATGAAGTGTGCTCACCACAGGCAGAAACGTGTTTCAAGAGGAACATCAAATGTGTTTGGACTTTTTTTTCTAAAGTTCATTCAGAGCTTCTTTTGGTGAGGATTTCTTTCTACCTCCTCAGTGGAAGTCTTGCAAGAATACTGTTAGGTCCAGAAAATCCCCCATATTCTTGTTGTGTGATATATACCTGTATATAAATAAGTTATTCCAAACAAGTAAAAAAAAAAAAAAAAAAAAAGCACAAAATTAGCACAAAGCAGCACAACTTGCACATTCTTACTAGAAGCCAGCAGCACTGCCTGAATGGTGAACTGTGATAGCCTGACTCAACTGTTTCCTCTACAAAAACGTCCTATTTAGGTGACAAATCATACAGGTAAGGCTTGTCTTTTGTGCAGCTGAATGTGCATCAGCACCAGAAGAGCAAAATCTGGGTAAATGTGAGCTACTGACAGCAGCAATGAGTCTCTTCGAGAGGAAATGGTGCGCTCTTCCTGTCGTCGCGGTTTCCTCTCTCGGTGGTGGAGGGGAAGCAATGAGGGAAACAGAGACTGCCGCATTCAAAAGCAAATGCTTCCAGCACCGAGGCCTTCTTGCACTTTATCTGACATCCATATTTACAAACTTGAGCACATGTGGGTCCAAAGAAATGTTCAGAGGGGAAGACAGCAGCTGTGAGGGGCCCAAGCGTGGCCTGTTCCCTGTGGTGGCTGAGCAGGGGGTGCTGGAGGCCAGGCCTGGCTGGTGGGGCAATAGGCAGAGCTGTGACCCACCAGAGGTAACGTGGGGGGCTGATGGCAGGGAAATACTGGCACAAAGCTGGGTTGGGGGGGCACATACGTGCATGAGGCCAAATGGAGGTCAGAGGCATTTAATTTCCTTGTTCATGTCACTTGCAGAACATTCTCAAACAATACACAAAAGTAGCGGGGATTTTTGCACTATAACCGTTATAGTCTCATCCATACAGCATTTTGAACATTTTCTGTGATAAAACACTACTATTAACATTTCAGTTTTCACTTCTAAAGGCACACACTATTCCACATGGAGGTGTAATCTTTGCTTGATTGTTTACAATTCCAGTGTTATACCCTCTCTTATCTGTTCTCTTTGGCTAATGTGGCTTGATGATTTCACTCTGTGTTTTCCCTTTTCAATTGTATACATCAGATAGCAGATATTCGTACTTCCCTCCCATCATATGACACATTTTCATTATGCAGAGAGACAACATGTCAAGCTTACTTTTGCAAAGAATGATCCTTGATCTATTCTATGGTATTTTTCAGAAACTAGCACTCGATTTTACAGTATAAATTAGGGAATGCAAGGTGCATACAGTGCAAATATTAAATTCTGTGTGTTACATGTCTGCAGAAAATTGGTATTCACTTAGTCTGAGGATAATGCATGTCTGAAACAGCCTCTTTAAAACTGTGTTATCTGCTTCATCTCTGTGCTAGCCTGCTCTCTCTAATATGACTGACGCTTTGGAAGACATTGCCGTGAAAGGACACTATGCTTACAGCAGTGCACTTGAAAGCTAATAAACTGCCATCCATCTTCATTATACAGTATGCGCTGGGATAAATAATGGGGAAACCAGAGGCTTATTGAGGCTGCATTGAAAAGTGGTGAATCAGAATTTCATTGAAAATGTGTTGAGGACACTAGGCTGCAATTTTAAAGGTGTTCAATGTTCCAGATAAACGTCTACTTAACTTTCTGTACAGAACCTAAGTACCTGAACTCCACTTAACTTCAGCTTAAGGTGAGCACTTTCACACTCCACAAAACTGTAATAGGCAGCTACTTGCATGCTAAAGGATTACATACCCCCAAAAATCTGGACACCAGTTCTTGATGATCAATAGTGTTAGCTTACTAGCTCACTTCAGGCTTGAACACTGAATTGTTGCCTACCTACACACTAGGAGTAGGCCATCACCACCCATCTGAAAATTAACTCAGTAGTAATGAATGAGAAATAGCCCTCTTGGCCTCTGTTTGAACCTGTGACATAGGCTGAACAGCTACCCATACCGCTATAACCATCCTAGCCCTCCAGTCTTACTATCCTGCATACCACTAATTAAATGCGCAGAAAAAATAAATGTTTTCTTGACAGTCTTTCCTCAGGCTTGGTATGAGTGATCAGAGGATGTCCAGAAAATTGCTATGAAAAGATATTGTGAAACATTTCTTCAGTCTAAGAACTATTTTTGATTACACACACACATTTTCACTAATTTCAAGAAAATACAACAGCAGTCTAAGCTTAGATCGATGTGTCTGGAAAGTACAGCAAAGTTTACACGCTCCAGTTACAATAAACAAATTAAAAAATAAAAGTCACTAACAATATGTTGTGGGTTTTTGGGGGGTTTTGTTGGTGGTTGTTTGCTTTTTTTTATTAAAAAAAAAAAAAAAAAAAAAAAAAAGAATTTATGCTTTTAAGATTACAACAGTGAAAGATTTAGCAGGCCAAAGTGCCTTCCTTTTCTATTCCAACTAAATCGTACACTATTTGGGGTAGAAATTTGGCAGGGAACTCAGCTAGATTATCCCTGCATTGTGTTTGGACTGATTTCTTTATCCTTTTTTGATAGATGGACGTCTAGCCTATCCCTGAATATCTTCAGTGGTACTGATTCCACAGCTTCAGTTGGCAGCTGCTTTCCTTGGCTAGGAGTCTTATATTTATAACTTTTCCCTGATAATATAATCCTAATTTTACCCTCACAGTGCTTAGGGCTACTTTCCTTTCTTTCCTTCTTTGTTATTAATTAATGTGAATAATTGAACATTGCCTCTTTTTAGTTTCCTTTCTATTGTGAACAATAAACGATGTCACTTTAAACTTCCTGGAATTAACGTGATTAATTCTCTCAACATCATACTGTGGGTCTTATTTTGCAAGACTACCATCACTATTCTTCCATATCTCAAGATTCATCCATTTTTTTGTTACACAAAATATCTAAAACCACTTACAGCAATTCAGCTCATAACCATAAGCAACATTGAAGTTCTCCCTTCTCATAATATATATTTTAATTGATTATTCTCATATAAAAGGTTAGACTAGCTGATTCTGTGGACTCATGCAGAAAATGTACAAGTTTCTAGAGCTGGAAAATATCAATGCTGCAAAAAGAATGATGCTCATAGTTGAGACAACAGTCGGAGAAACTAAATCTCATCAGAAAAGAAATAAAACAGTAGTAGGTCAGTATCAGTGTTAATGCCACTAAATTGGGAGGGTGATGTCTATGTAACCATTGCAAGACAGTTAAGTAAGGCCAGAGAAGGAGAAATTTATCTTTACAGGGAGTAAAGACAAAGTGAGAAAAGAAGCAGTGGACCACTAGCACAATGAAAATCTGCAGAAAATCAGATGCTTTTAGAAGCTGAAGAAGGGCCTAGAAACTGGCTAAAAAGTTTTGGGGACCTGTTTTTTACATTGTAAAGCAATGGTAGATTATGTTAACCATGCCATGCAAAGCAGTGTCACTCAACAACAGCTCACGGCTGCGGATCCTGGGAGGTAGAAGGTCGAACTGTGTCATGAATGCAGAGAAATGTGCAGTAAACCAAGTCCTAGCTTTCCTCTGAACATTTCCTACCTGCTAGCAGTTTTTTCCTCAGTGTGCGCCTGAGTTTTGTGCATTCCCTCCCAGGAAGCTCAGGCTTGTTCCCTGGTGGATTATAGAATCCTGTACATCTTTCCTTGACAATTTCTATTATGTGTATTAGAATGCACAACTCTTTTGGTGGACCAAGCCCTGGGTTAGAGTTTCACAAAATCACCATAAATCAAAACAAGTAAGTACCTTACCACTCTGGCAATCTCATCAGACACCTATTTGTGTCTTTGAACAGCTGGCTTCAAGTGCCCCAGCTGGCCATTACAGCTTCAAGGATCAAACAACAGGATGCGTGAACACACACACAGAGATGGATCACGACAGTATGACTCTGGGAGTCTTTTCTATTAACAGGATGACCACTTGGTGCAGACAGTGTTTGCTCAAGCTTCCGGACACATCTCATCCTCATCAAACATGCTCATATAACTAATGAGAGCTTTAGCAGAGCATCTCCCATGTAGACAGTAATAACCTTTCCCAAGACATTCTCACACTACTACCTGGCATGCATGTTTCTAGGTACCATGTAATCATGTACATTTTGTCAGTAGTTACACAGTATGAAATGTGCCATGGCCATTCAAATGCTTTTGACTATTTTTCTAGCTCAGTTCCAACCATAAAAAGTAACTCAGACAATTCAAATTAAACAAATAAAAATAAAAATAAAAATAATAATAATAATAATTAAAAAATGTTCCATCTGGGCATCCGCCACTTGTAGTGACAATTAAATAAGTTGCTTTAGAGTAAGAATGTTGTGGCCACTGAGTAGATAAATCCCAAAAGGCTCAGAACTGACCTCGTTTGCCAAGTAGCTTTTAGCCACTACACCATTTCCTCAGAGCTGTGAGCCCTTCAACCCCTGCATGTGCATCTGGATCAGCATGTTAAAATGATGCTCATTTCTGCATCACATTGTCCCTTATCATCAAACTGTGGATTACCAAGTTCTTCTTTCTACCATAGGACTGTCACTTTTAGTACGTGGGAAATGTGGTTCCTTTTTTAAATAAAGGAAGTCTGAGTAATTCTGTAAAGCCACGAAGGCTGAACTCTACATACACATTTATTCCAACAACTTATATCATTTCAGTTTTTACAGCTCTGACATCCAAAATAACTTCATTAAAATCAGAGTTTGTAGGCAAATCAAGCCACTAATTTGTTGCTAAGCATTACTACTATATTGTAATGTTTGTATGCTATATAAACCCTTTGGCAGCACAGCTTCCAAGTTGCAGACCCAGTAGATTTAGTCTGACTTAGGGAAAAGTTCTACTACACCCATTAGGAAACCAGCAGATGTACAGGAGATCCATAATCAATTAGCAAGAGGAGGTAATGGGATGAGGTGGCTGAGTGGTTAAGGTGATGGACTGCTAATCCATTGTGCTCTGCATGCATGGGTTCGAATCCCATCCTCATTGGTGTGCAAACATTTAACTATTGGAGAGTGCCCAGAGAAGGGCTACAAAGATGGTCTAGGGCCTAGAGGGGAAGACATATGAGAGAGCGAGCGGCTGAGGAGCCTGTTCAGCCTGGAAAAGAGGAGGCTGAGGCGACACCTCATCATGGCCTACAGCTTCCTCACGAGGGGGAGTGGAGGGGCAGGCACCGATCTATTCGCTTTAGTGACCAGCAACAGGACCCATGGGAATGTTGTCAAGCTGTGACAGGGAAGGTTCAGGCTGGATATCAGGAAGAGGTTCTTCACTGAGAGGGTTGTTGTGCACTGGAACAGGCTCCCCAGGGACATAGTCACTGCACCAAGCCTCTCAGAGTTTGAGAAGCATTGAGACTGTGCACTTAGTCATATGGTCTGAGTTTGGGGGTAGACTTGTGTGGTGCCAGGAGTTGGACTTGATGATCCTTGTGGGTCCCTTCCAACTCGGGATATTCTACGATTCTATAA
Source organism: Oxyura jamaicensis (assembly GCF_011077185.1). Lineage (NCBI taxonomy): Eukaryota > Metazoa > Chordata > Aves > Anseriformes > Anatidae > Oxyura > Oxyura jamaicensis. Next base: position 31,697,601 of record NC_048895.1, on the reverse strand, counting down.
TCAGCTCATCAGTGGTCCATATACAGACGTATAGACGTTGAATGAGCCACAGGTCCTGGGACAACCTGGCAAAACCAACCTCAGAAGAAGATATGGGTACAAGTATGCAATGCTGCTCTTCACTTACTGACCAGGACACCTTTTAGAGAGGATTATAGTGCTCTGGAGAGACAATCCTCAAGTCTTACTTGTTTACTTAGAATCATAGAATCACCTAGGTTGGAAGAAACTTTCAAGATCATCAAGTCCAGCCATCAACCTGACCTACAGAGACCCCTCACTAAACAATGTCCCTTAGTGCCACATACCCATGTCTCTTAAATAACTCCAGGAATGAGGAGTCCACCACTTCCCTGGTCAGCCTGTTCCCATGCTTAACAACCCTCTCTGTGAAGAAATTATTTCTAGTATCCACTATAAGCCTCCCAATAGTCTATGCAACTTTAGACTATTAATCTTATATCCTATAGTTGGTATCTGAAGAGCACTCAATCCTAATTCTGTACCACATTTCAGGGCAGTCAGGACTCTAAAGCCAGAATCCCCTATTGAAGAAAATATGATAGACTATTAAAATGTTTTTTGAGATTCAAGGACTATGGATCTTGACTCCTCAAGACCAAAAAAGTGAAATATGGTGATATTTCAGGCATTAACTGTTTTTTTTGCTATGGCTTTAAGAATGATGGAAGGTATGCTTTTTAAGTAGATGAGGAATCAGACCGACTAAATCGTCCAAGTACTTCCTAATACATCTCTGGAGGATCAAGTTCTGATTTGAATGAAGTGTCACGGAGACTAGAAAACTTGTTAATGTGAATATATAAAGTCAGAAATTTAAGTGAAAGCAATCATTGACAACAGTACTTTGAATTACAAAGCTCTTTATAGCTGGGATTTTAACAGGACTTAGTCTAAACCTAACTCCAAACCATTTAAGTCTATGGCAAAACTACTGACAATTGCAAAGGCAGGCTGAGGACTCACAGAATTATATATATAAATATATATATATACATACACATATATATTTAAGAATCTTTAAACTTTCACCTCACTGCTTTAAAGCATTTTGCAAACATATACACCTTAGAGGTTTTATATAACTGGTGAGTAAGCTAAAGCATATGGGGAAGAAATAATTTGTTCCACACCACAGAAGAAATCTGTCAGAACTAAAATTTGTATTCACAGAACTGTTGCTATTCTGTTCTCCTCTGTGGCATGGGAAAGTCTCCTCACTGAGCTTTCAAGCCCACAGGGCAGAAATGACACTATCAGCGAGTTAAAGCTGTTCAAGTCCTTACTGAAGGAAAGTGGCCATGATAATACTTGTAGCTCTACAGATTTCATTTCCTTTATATAAAACAGAAGATAATGCTTTAAAGGATCCATTCAGGCTTATTCAGTTTTAGCTCTCAACGCACTTTAAGTAGAGACTATAGAAAATGTAAAAACAAATAAACAAACAAAAAACGTTTCATCAGATCCTTTTCAACTATCATGATTAAGTATTTAAGGCAAGAGTCAGTGGACACAATAGAAGTATACCAAAAACGTTTCATGTTTGCTTTCTATTTTATGCTGTAGAAATCAAAAAGGCAAATAGATTCTTCTTCCTTAAATGCTTACATTCACTCTGAAAAAAAATAGTGTATTTAAAGCTACACAGCTGATTTTCAGCATGTGACCTCTGATAAATGTCAGTTCTGACCTCTGATAAATGTCAGTTCTTTGGACAAATGAAGAATCTGCGTTTTTTTTTTTTAAAAAAAAAAAAAAAGAAGAAGAAAAAAAGAATAGAAACAGAAAATAGACAGTGACAAAATGGTGTTGAGGCAGATTTCAGGAAATATATTTTCTCTTCCAATGTTACATTCCAAGATATTTTTATAACACAGATATTGAAAACAGATTCCCATACAATTCTTAATCAGTTACAGTAGCCACTGGAGTTAGTGGTTCCTAACATGTGGCAAATATATAATATTTCTAATTCAAGCCATGCCATGGTGGTATTTCACCAACATTCCTTATGCTATTGTTACAATTCCACTAGTTTCACAGTATTTGATTTTGTTCTGAGAACATAGCATCTCCCTTTCTGATATTAACGGCAAGCTGTACAATCATAATAGCCATGGTTCTTTCCATCCTAATATCTCAAAATAATTTGACCCTTACCTCCCAGTTTTGTAGATGGAGAAACTGCAACTGCAATATGAGAAGACTCTCTGGATTCAGCCAGTAGTAAGCTTGTTGTAGGGCCTAGAATGGAAAATCAGCAAAAAGCAAAACACCCCGAACTTTACATAGCCTATTTTGTTTCATAAACAAAACTCGTCCCCCACAGTGGCCAGGGAGAGGGATGCTCCACTGGAAATGGATGTCATGGTCCTTCCACTGTCACTTGGCATTGTGAATCTGGAGAGGAAGGGGCACAGCAAGGTACAACCTGGCGTGAGCACTCCTGCACACAAGCCATGACAAGCCATGTGGCACGTGCAAGTCCTCACCCTGTCATTTGCATCAGATTCAGACATTAGGAATCCACATGCTCTGGGATGGGGCGCTAAGTCTCTTATTAACACACTACAAAAAGTATTAATCGTCTGTGAGATGATCATGATTATTTAGGGAAACTTAATGTTTATACAAAACACATTGAAATAAATCACATTAATAAAATCTACCTGATTTCATAAGCAACTTGTACCTAACACTTAATATTTTAGTAGCCATTAAATACTTAATTTACCAATGGATTAACTAGAAAATTCTGAGATAAAAGCTGTAAGAAGAGACTTGAACTATTAATTGAGTGGTGAGAGAGAGGTCTTGAAAAGCTTGTGGCAAAGCTATATCAAAGTGTGTAAGGGAAACCATTCCAGTTTAGCTATTATGCAGCAAGTGAGAGTTTCATATGAAAATTCAAAACAAGTTGCTGTCATCAGTCAGAAGAAGCTGAAAAATCCTAAAGAGGTGCTGATCACAACCCTGGATGGGCTTTTTGTTCTGCATCAGTAGCACTAAGAGTACGAAGTGGCACATTTTCCTAAGCAAAATTATTAAACTGGACAGAAAAAATGGTGATGGGTGAAAAACATGAAATCTGGAAAAGCTGGTAATTGTATTTCAAAGTTGACCTACTATTTTTACATCCACACAAAAAGAATTCATGTTGATTTTTTAAAAATGATTTCAAATTGATCTGAATTTGTATTTTTCAACACTTTCCCTTGAAGTTAGAAGTAAGAAAGCACAAACCACCACCTAACCAGCAGTAGGGAAAGGCTCGTTCCAGGGCTCACAAGGATGGTTATCTCCCTCTTGTGTACAATACAACAGTGGCTAGCAAAGTACTGCTGACTTATCTAAAGCAAATGCTGCAGGCAAGTTAAACATTTTGAAATAACCTTTCTACTTTACAACAGTTATTCACATACTTCAAATGCAGATTTTAGTTATCTTAATCTAAAATCAAAGTTCCTGAAGAGCAAGACATATACCTGGATTAAAAATTGACATTCTTTTTTAATTGAAAGTGCATTTTAAAAATGAAATGCTAGATTAAAAATTAGACATTTGAATATGATCTGATATTTGAGAAATTTCACCACCATAGTCACCAAATACACAATTACAAGAATTTGGCCTCTCTCTTTTTAATGTATCATCAAGGAAATTTGCAGAAATGAAACAAGCCCTAAACTAATGGTGACCACTGCCCTTCCAAGCTCAGTGCATTTGTTTTTTCACAAGGACATCAGCAGTATATTTAGCACTAGGGTGGAAACAGGGGAGGTTGGACTAAAAGACTCATATTACATGTTGCGGGTCTCATATTCCCACTCTTGTGCTGCTCCTGGATTTATGACCTGCTCATTTCATGGTTTCGTTTGAAGCATTTTGACAGACAACTGCTTCTCTGCCGAAAACTCAGTAACAGTTTTAATGTGATATCCTAGATGTGCATGAATCATGGTTCTTCACCAGGAAGGAGAGAAAGCCTCCCCCAGAAAGTGATACTATTTTGCTAAAACAAGGTAGTGGGATTTTGCTGGTTTGGTTGTCTTTGGATTTTTATTTTTTTTTCTTTTTAGGTCACATCATGCAGATGAAGCAGCAAGTGAAGGGGGGAATTAACTGCATGTACACTAGGTGCCATCATTGCTGCTGCATATATTCAACCTAATTGTAAGAGAGAATTGCTCCACATGAGATCAGGTGAGGCCTTAGACACATACAGAGTTAAATATAGAGACACTGATGAGATACTAAAGCTGAGATATTGCTGCTGACCACAGAGCGTAAATTAAAATTAGGTACACATGCTTCTGGGAAGTTTGCCAAGAAAAAAAAAAAAAAAAAAAAAAGGAGAGGCAGTCGTCATTGCTGCTTTGCATATGCTAGGTAAAAATGGAGCTCTAGTTGCTGTTACCAACCAAGCAATTGTGCTCAGAGCACGAAGCAATCAGTGCTGATGAGACAAATGAGGAAACCAGCTCTGAGAAAGAGTTCAAAGCACAAAACCAGAAATGCTTCAGCATTGTTGGCTTTAGAAGCACAGCACTGGGACAACTGCACCACTGCCAGCTGTTGGTGTAGCATGGTGGTTTGGTTTTGGTGTGTGGTGGTCATGGGTATGTTCCCCCGCGACCACAGACATAAAAGCAAGTGAAAAAAAAAAAAAAAAAAAAAAAAAAAAAGGTTCAGGTGTAGAGTTACAGCAGGAGAAAGCATGGATATTGTAGAAGCAAGAAAGGTTTGAGCAGGGCTTTTGCCTTTCATAAGGAGGTATCAAGATCTGAAAGCAGTAAGGTACACTGCTGAGCGCAGACCAGAATCAAAAATATTTGTATAGAGCTGAATTTCTTCAGCAGGCAAAGTGGAGGGAAAGGTAATAACACTGGCCACAGTATACCCCATAACAAGAAAAAGATGAACAGGATTCCAACCTCTAACATCCTGTACTAGACTCAAAATTAAGATTTATTTTACTAGGTGACACAAATTGAGAGGAGGAATGAATGGTAAAAGCTAACAGGAGCAAACAAAGGAACAGGTGACCTACATTATTTCAGTTTCTCTGAAAGGAATCAAAGAAATACTATCTGATCCAACAATAAACAGACTATTATGACTTTTTAGTGAGGTCAAAATATCTTCAGAAGTTCTCCACCAGTCTTTGCTGGTAATATTGGTCCACATACTTCCATATTCAATATTCAGAGCAGATGTGGCTGCTGCCTGCAACCTCAGCATGGCCAGCAGTGTTGATGCATTTCTGCCACTGTAACCGCGGTAGCACCTAACAGAGAGGGGCTCTTCAGAAGCAATCTTTCCTGTAACCTTGCAAGCAACTCATCTCACCAAATGCTTTCTTGCTTGCTTAGCTTTGTTCTGGATCTTACATTAGCTCCGGGTCTCATCTCTACTATCCTGGTTGTTACAAGATCTCTCTTATGTAATTCTTGTTATCATTTAAATGTGCGAAGTTGTCGTTTATAAATACTAAGTTAGACTCCTCTCTACACCTTTACTTACTACTTTACTTACTACTCCTCTCTAGACCTTTATGTCTAGCATTGGATCAAAAAGCCTCTACATTCTTCTCTCTGAGAGAAAAGTCTCTTCTGGTGTGAGAATAAAATTTTGGGAGTTTCATCTTGCATGATTTCCAGAGATCCTCAGTAAGCAAAGAGCATTCATACCCTTGTCTCACCATCTCAGCCTCTCACAGGGCTGGGCGTCAAGGCTGTACCCAACCATTGCTAATCCGAAAAAAAGAATCACAAGGGAACAAAACAATGCAGATGCAAAAGCCCAATTGCCGGCATTGTATTTCTATATGTGTTGGTAGTTCTTTTCTATGTCATTTTTGGGATAATAAGTTGGACCTATGAGGTATCCTCTTGGGAGATTTCCTTTCTTGTTCCAGCCTCCGCCAAAACGTTGGTGGCAGCACTTCACAGGGGTCTGTAGTCCAAGGAAACATCACAACCTACAGAAAATAATGAAACAACTGGCTACAGAGGCCAAATTCATTCATTAGTCCGAAGTCTCCTTTTACCTCAAATAATGTTTGATGATGAAGAAAAGTTTGAGACCAGAATTTACTTAAGAACATAAACCAATATTTCCATGTGGTTTCTATAGACTTGTAATCCAGGAACAACATTCAAGGGTTTAACAGCATAAAAGGCAACATCACCAACCGCTCACTCTCAATGACCTGCATTAACACTGAGTCTCAAATCACCTGCAAAAAAAATACCATGGTGAAAAAGTAATCAGTCCTGATGTTAATGCACATTTGTCTGTGTGGTATTATCAGACAGTTTTGAAGTTTGAGCAATTCTCTCACACATAAAGAAAGCATTAAAACCAGTCTGAAGCAGTCAAAGTACATGGGGGAACACGTGCTTCGCTGCTTGCTGGCAACAATCTTTTCCATGGGTGTTTTGCCAGTCTGATCAGGCTCAAGGCTGCAGGACTGAAAGAGAATCTGATTAAAATATACATGGACACGTGTGTGTGTGTGTGTATACACTCACACATTTTTAAGTGCTAAGGAAAGAAAGGATGCATGGAAGACTCTTTTTTAAAGCTTTGGTGCAGAGCAGGTTTAAGGAAGTCAGGGACAACTGCTCTGGATAAGCTGATCTGAGATTAAGAAAAAAAAAAAAGGAAATGATCCGCTTTGATGAAGGAGTTTAGAATAGGTACAGCTGCATTGTGCAGGAACAGGAACTTGATAATAAAAACTCTGATGTGGCGTTTACCCCAAAACATCAGTGAGTAAAAATACAGGTACATCCACAGAGTTTAGGCTATTCTGGTGCAGTTTAAATCACTTCAGAGCATCACAAGATTTGGGGCTTGCTTGAAATTAGTCTTCTGGTGATTATTTTGGGTTGCTTTGACCAGCTACTGGACGTTTATGTCTTTTTGTAGTTGTGTATAGTGGGAGCGGGATGCAGCATCTGTAGGAAACAAAGTTAAGCATCAGGAACCAGTCATTTAAGGAAAATTACTGCCCTGAGCCAGAATCCATATCACACACAGTCTTTGTCAGGTTCATCTCTTTTGCTTATTAAGGCTATCTGCATGGGTTGCTACTGTCCTAAAGTCACACATACTGAAGTCCTCTTGTTCTTATTCATTTGGGAAACTTTCTTCCAGTCCAGTACAGCTGTCAGTCAGGGTGCAAACTCTTTGAGAGCAACAAATGAGCCAGATGCATAGTTCAATGGCCAGACACTTCAAGTCATAACAAGCAAGTGAAGCGAGCTAATTTTGCTTGCAAAAGAATTAGCTTTTATTAGCCACTAATACCACTTTTTGCCCTTTAACCAGCTGCAGCTCCATTGACATCACATTTTGGGGGGATTACTAGTGGCACGTCTGGATGTGGAAAGCTTAGAGGGCTTTCTAGAGCAGCCACCTCTGTACTAGTACAGCAGAGGAAAGGAGAAACTTAAATTACCACACTGTAGATATTCACATGGCATAAATCTTGTAATTCAGACCACAAATTGTGCAAGGCATTTTTGCCCGTGTCTAATTTTTATCATATGTTAAATAGGTACATGTATAGATATGCAGTATATGGCATGCATATTAATAACTTAATGAATTGAGGCCAGAGAACACGTACAGAATTGCATAAATACATATCTATGTGTCATATGTATAGTTGTGTGCGTGTGTGTGATCATGTTTAGTCCTGGTTCTGGAAACAGTGATGAAATACCATTAAACTGTGTTTTTCTATCTTCTCCCTTTCTGTAAAACTGAGGTGAGTGAATAGCTTAGCTGCATTCATAGACTCTAAGTTCATATATATTTTATATAAATCACTATGATTTATAAACCCCAGCTAAACCCCCCAGTGTAGTTACAATTTTTCCTGTGAGTGTCAGACTGCACTGATACCTTATAACTTTGTGATACTGCTGTAGATCAGAGATCAAAATCAAACTGCTGATCTCAAGGATTAGACCCCCCCAAAAAAATACCAAATCTATTTTAATCACCTATGTTATGTCCTACACAGAAAACAGAAGAAGCTCCTAAGATCCCAACCAGTTAAGTACAGGCAAACTAACTTTATTTCATTTGAAAGGGTTCAAAGTCCAAGTCAAGAGCAAAGATATTTTCTATTCTGAAGAATGTCTAAAGAAACAAAGCACAAGGAAGCTGCATAGGTTGTACATGCTGAGAGGGAGAAAAGAATCTCAGAAAAATAAATAAATAAATAAATAAGTCGTTAAACAAACCACTTGCAACTTTCCATTAATCACAGCCAAGCTTTGCAGAAGAGGGAGAAGGGTGAATATCACGGGATCTCTGTAAAGGTATTTCGGTGGGGAACTCAAACTAGTTGCATTTGTTAGTAACTTATCACATAAAAAGGCTCATGAAGGCAACTGATGCCTGAAAGGGGGTAAAAAGGCAGTAAAGGAAGCCAGTAAAGGCAAGGCACAGAGAGAAACTTACTTTAGGGTTGCCTACCTCAGAAATGATGGTGCAGGCCTCTGCACACCAAGAACGTGCATTAGCCACTGGACGAAATATCCTTGCTGTTTCAGGAAGCACAGCATCACCATGCCTCTCCCATAGCAACAAGCAGTCTCCCAACAGCTGGGCTACAATTTCCAACCCCATCAGCCTTTTTATCCCTAGAGATAATCTAATAAGGAGTAGGTCCTGAAGCGATGCATTTCCCCTACAATAGAACAGCAATGAGATACAGTGGCAAATAATGTGTTCTAATATAGCTAGGATGCTTGACGCTCTTCAAGCCCAGAAGAGCAAAAATAACCAAGGAGTTTGTGTGATTTCCTTTAACATAAGTGACATTTTCTGTCAACCGGATGCATGACTAGCAGCATTTCTAATATCAATTTTCAATCACTTAGAAAACTAGAAAGAAGTCTTCCTTGGGATTGAACTGAAACTTCTGATGGGCATATTTGAGTATATAGCAGCTGAAACATGGAATCAGACCCTGATTTTGCTGTTACAGGTGGGATGTACAAAAGAAAGGGAGCTCTTTCTTTCCAAAAGCACACCTGAGCAGAGGAAGCCAACCTAACCACACTCCAGGCTGTGCTAATAGAAAAACAAAATCATGCGTAACTTTTTGGACAGGACGAGGAGTGGGGTTCTCCTTCTGCCACATGCCAGCTTGGCTTTGACAAGAAAACCATAGGTATTCATCTCATCAGTAGTTGCAACAAAGAGCATTTGTCTTTGCCTTTCCTTCTGATCATGTCCTTGAAATTCCAACACAATGGATTCTTAATCTGGAAATTCTTAATGAAGTTGGAATCACCCACTTTTTATGACTAGACTGGACAAGTTCCTACATAGTATGTAAAAGGGCAACCCCTTAAACATTTATCTGGCACAGTGCAAGAAAAGTTAAGAATGCAGCAGACAAAATCCTGAGCATCTTCAGGGAACACAAACCCTCTCCCACATTAGCAATACCAACTATCCTCAGCATCATGACAAGCAACACCACCTTTGCATTTTTACTTCACGTATAACCCCGGAAATACCCGTGTGAATGGAGGACTGGTTTTCTAACTAGCTAACTGCTTATGCGCCCCAAAACAGATCTAAACAACAGGACAGCTTGTGTCCTCACATTTCCTCTGTTGCTGTCAGGTGCTGCCCAGAGAGGACAATAATGAAGGAGAAAATAAATTATGTACAGGGAAAGCTGCAAGGAAATACCTACCTTGTTAATTTCCCTTGCAAACAAGCAGTAGCTATTAAAGGTTATACATGTTTTGTCCAGTATATAGAAAGGGGGAAAAAAATATTTTAGAAGGGACAATTGCTGCAGCATAGTAGGAGCAGAGATTCCCATTAACTCCAGTGAAGCTCATTTACCACTGATAAATGAAAAAGGAAAACACCCTTCTTAGGAAAAGCAAAACACAAACAAACAAACCCACTTGATAACATGGTTAAAACATAGGTGAAGGCAAACATGCTTTCTATCAGTGCAACACCTACAGCAGAGGAAAGCAGTAGTGAAGCAGGGAAGCCACACCAATACATGCCCGCTGCAAAGACCCACCCTGAGAATACACTGCCATGTACCACAGTCAAAATGTCATCTGCACTCTGTGACGCTGCCAGGGATACTGGTGGCCTCAGCAAGTTTGTGGATTTGATGTATCAGGCAGTGAGTTGCCATTGACCCACATGGAAAGGACAAACCTGAAAGGAAGGATTATGACTGGCACAGGCAACTTGGATTAAATTTGTATAATGGGTTAAAAAAAGGGGGGGGGGGGGAAGCTTGAATTTTTGCTTATACTTCCTCCCCCATCCCCAGCAGAGCTGTCATTATTAAAGAGTTGAGAACAATGTCAGATCTCACGCGGAGAGCCAGCACAGCACAAGAAGGGGAGTCAGCGCTAAAGCGATTTTATGGATATATGCTTTCAAATGAAATCAAAACGTCCCCAGTGTTGCAGCCTTTCTGCGGCTCCCAAGGCTCTCCCAGCTTCTGGGGGTTGTTGGCAGTTGTCTAAGGACATCTTTTAAAGGGTAACTTGAAAAATACCGCAGCCTGGATCTGTCATAAACAACTGGTCGCTGTCAAACGTGGGACGCTGCTCTGCTGGGGAATGAAGCAACAGGAGGGGTTTTACAGTCCCCTTGCCTCCCATGCAGTCAGCTCTTGGCCACGGAAAGCATGCAGTGGTGTCTAAATTGGGCTGTGGGATGGGGGAATTACCATTAAGTGAAATCTCCACAGAGAGGCATCCTGCCCACCACCGGGTAACAGGTATCAGGAGTTATTTGTCCCTGGTCTCACCAGCAGAGCAGCTTGCCTACCAGCTGCTGAGGATGTCTGGGGGACATAGCAGAAACTGTGAGGCCTGCAGAGCAGAGCTGCTGCCCAGCGAGCTTCGCGTGCTCCTCCCCGGCCTGCTCGGCCATCGATGGCAGCAGGGCTGGGGAGCAGCATCAGCGCACCTCAGCTTCTGCCAAGGCCTGCCCTCCTCTTCCTGGGGTACCGTGGTGCTCCTGTGAGGCACGCTTTGCCCTAAGTTGTTCAGTAAGGGGGGGATTGGCAATGGTTTCGTGTTACTGGGCTTCTTTTTATATCCCCTGCTGCCTCTTTCAGGCCCTATCCACCCGCTTCTTGCGACTATTAATAAAGTGTCCCTTCCTCCAGCTGTGAGAGCAGGCTTTGCAGCCTGTTTTTAAGCTATTGTTGCACTTTTAACAATTAAGACTTCACAGCTTACACTTCATTACTTTCTTTCCTTGAATCTAAAGTGCATTTTTAAAGGAGCCATGTCAGCTGACATCTAGTCTTAAAAATAGGCATTCAAAAAGCTAAAACCTATAGGCATGCTTTCAGGGCTTTTTTTTTTTCTTTTTTTTTTTTTTTTTTTAATTCAACACCAGTACTTCTTTTAAATGAACTTTATTCTGCAACACAAACAGTACTGCTCTGTACTAGGAAGAAAGAATGTGAGGGAAAAAGGTAAGTCTAAGCCAAGTGTCCTGACAGCACCCATGCTCATGCTGCCCTTGTAAAAAACCTGTCCTCTTGTTACCCTGCATTGGCCTGATTCCCCTGCTTGATGGACAGAAAGATGGAATACATAAAGTATGTATTATAATACATATTTTATATCTGTCATATCTATTCCCATCTAACACAGCGAACACCCATCTTGCCACCATTGTAATACCACACAAAACCTAGATAAAGCCACAGAACCAGGGGGAGGTAACAGCAGAGAAGTCACTTTGCTGCTGCCCGCAGCTTGCTCCACAGCAGAGTACGTGCTCAGGGCTCCCACATCGCCATGCCCAAATCTGCTGGCCTCAGTTCTGCAAACTGAAGGCCAGACACTGAAATTGTGGAGAGTAAATGAGGATTTTCATTGCTTCCTTTTTTTCCCTTCCATTTTTTCCTTCCCATATTGACACACCACAGACAGCCAAGTTTTAGAAACACATGCTCTGTGCTCCTTTAAAGCCACCCTTCTCTAAAATTTCTCAGTTTTAAAAAAAATGGAGGCACTCAAAATAAACAATCACTTTGAAAATCTTGGCCTATATCCCAGTAGGGAGTGAATCTAGTCACGTACACAACCACCTTCAAGCTACACAAAAATGAAGCATTAAAACATTAAAACCACGACAGACAATATGGAAACAAAAAGTTCAATATCATGCAGTAGCTAAGATCATGTAGCTCTTACTTATCTACTTCAATCATAATTGTTTATTACTTGGTTTGTTAGCCCCTGCTATGAACCAGAACCCCAGCAACTTGAACAGCAAACCAAAACACACTTCCTATGTGACTGAGTTTAAAATATGTGCAGTCAGAGCCAATATTCTGTGTTACATTTTACCTGTGCTGCTTCCTTGTCCTTAGCAAATCCCTGAAGCATAGAAATCCCAGATTTCTTTCACTGACTGCTGCCATTTCTGTCTTTCTGAAGTGACTTCACCTTCCGGAGGAGTTGTTACCTTTGCAGTTCTGGCATCATTTTTGTTCTATTGCGAATGTAAAGCTGTACACAAAAGGTATACACTTGATTAGTATTCTTCTTTTCTTTAAGTGTATTTGTTCACAAAACCAAAAAGCATGGCCAGAAGTAGCAGGAAGCGTCAGTTCTTGAACAATAAAACTGCTGAAAGAAAAAGTTTTACAAGCAAGCTCTGGTCCACAGAACACAATGTAAAAGCTGTTAGATTAATCTATTTTCTAGGGTGGAAAAAGGAAGGAGAAAAAAGAAAAAAAAATAAAAATAAAAAAAATCCTTGTATGCTATTATCATAAAAGATGGTGAAAAAAGATGGGTATTTAATCCTACATAGTATTTCAGTATTGAAGCTTTGTTTCATAAACTGGAAATAGGTACTTCTTTCAGATTTTTTTAAAGTAAAAAAGCAAAGCTTTTAGAGTATTTTGGGAAGAAAACAGATTTTCTACTATCCATTATTTGAAAAAATTTGCTGGGTTCTTTCCGTATTGCAGGCCAGTTCTCATGAGGGACTGTCTTCATCCCTCATCCTCTTATAGGGGATGATGACAGCCATAACATACCAAGCTGCTCAAAGAGATCTAAGACACTGCTACTTAGTGGCAAAATACCAGTTAGCTAGCAAGCTCAGACCAGCAAGGAGACTGGGAGCAGCAGGCACAAACTATAAATTGTATAAGAAAATACACCATGAACTGGAAATGCAGAATTGACTCAAAAACTAAACAGCCCCAAAATGGAAGGCTCCATTTTATTTTCTCAAAACAACAAAAACCCACAATATTGAAAAATTAAGACAATTTTTTCCTTCTTTTTCATAGCACATCAATTTTTCAGAAGTTGCATTATAATGTCATCTTGATGGCAGATTCCTGTCCTGACTAGAGCTCTCTGAATCCCCAGTGTTCCTTCCATATACCCTAAAAGATAATACTATTATCAAAATCACCTTTTAATATGAGGCATAATGAATGTTAGGGCACCATATTGAAGAAGATCTAGTAATATTTTCTTCAGATAACTGAATATTTTATTCAGGAAACTCTGCATTAAGGAAAAATATGGAGCTTGGGCTCCTGAACATACAGGTATCACAATGCTGCTGCAACGCAGGGGAACAGAGTTGTTTGTCAGTTAATGTATGGAGCTGGCCAACAGGTCTCCTAGCTTCTTTGCCAAGCTCTGCCACTGACCCATTGCAGCTTTGCAGAAGTCATTTTGACTGTCTTTGAAAGGTGTAATAGGATATCTGCTCCCTTGAACAAGATGTGTAACTTATGTCTGCATACTACTTCAGAGATCCTCATTAGAGTCAGAAATGGCCAAGGGAAATGGAAAGTGGAAGCATATATAACAAATGGATATTTGATCCCATTCTTTAACCCTCTGTTTTATTAAATAGCATGCCCTTCCTCCTGCAACTATATTTGAGTGGCTGCACACTGTAGCAGTTCCATCACATTTGACTTGCTATTCACCAGCACATTTTGACATTATTTCAGTTGTAAAGCAATGTTTTTAAATACAAAGACAAAACAAACTCATGAGGGAAGCTTTCAAAATAAATACTCCTCTTGGGTTTTCTTGTTTTCTTCAGAGGGACCAGATTGCTTCACGCCCCCACTCAGCACAGGAACTGAAGTGATGGACATAAGAGGAGCCAGCTTACACCACTGAAATGCCCACGGTTGTTTCAAACAATCTGCAGGCCTGTTGAGGCTCAGGGCTGCTCTATTTTTCAGTCAGATGAAAATGCTGCTTGAAGCTGCACAAGGAAATAGCTAGATGTGCTCCAGCTTTGCATTTTGTGCTAGGGAAAAATAAGTGAGCAGGCATGGATGGGTATAACTAGTGTCCTGTTCTCCAGCATCACCTCAAAAATCATGATTATGGCACTTGAACAGCCTTTCCTTTCACTCAGCGCTTCCCCACAGCATTTGCAGGCAGCATGCTCCTCTGTCACAAACAGCAGAAGAAGGAAAATTTCATTCGACTTGCCTATGGCATATGCACCATGCAAACTCATTCCCTTATGTACTTGCTCCTCCTAACAAACGGAAATTTTTCATTTTCCTGTATGACAGGCAGGGATCTTCACGAGCCCAAAGCACAGATGGCATGCTTGCCTTCATAATACGGTTGAAATCTGGGAGAGCCCAGTTGGAAGAGCCCACAATGTCTCTTCTGAAGCACAAGCTGTGTTGTCCGTGGGCAAAAGGCAGGCAGACGGGGTCTCTGATTGCCAGTGTACAAAAGGAGCCTGCATGCATGAGAGCCCTTATCACTGGCAGACTCCAGGACCTGCAAAGTCAGAGCAACGAAGCCCAAAATACATATATGCAGAAGGAGCAACAAACTTTCCACCCTGATGAAAGCACAATGAGGAAAATCTTTCCGACAGATTCACAGCTGGTTTCAATCCACAGCCTAAGCATATCTAATGGGCCGCCTTTATCAGAGAAGCTCTCATAGGGTTCTGGCTGCTACTGAGGGCAGTTTGCCACCATGCAGACCCCTCAACAAAAGTCAGAGAGGACACAGTGTACTTGCAACGCGAACTGAGGCATGGGGTAATAGAGACCATCTGCTACAAATTCTGGCCCCTCTTGCACCTTTATTAATCCATCCCAACTCCTAAGATCTTACTGAAGTTAATGTAACTGCCCTGTTAGAGTACCAGGAAAACACAAAACATACCTTTCAAGAATCCTATGACTTTTTGCATTGCTCTCAGGGGTAAATTAAAGGATTCTACTCATGTGAACATAGAGTATCACATGGTCCCAAAAGCTCTGGGGTGAAGCCCTGGCTTCTCTGGAGATGTGACAAACTTTTAGTTAAGAGAGGTTAAGCAAAGCTACCAGCGTTCAGCAAAACCAAGACCTTTACGGCACATACTATTGACAAAAAAGTTCAAAACCCCACACCCATTTATGAAAATCTGCACGTTGGGAACTTGCTGAGCAGTTATTGTGTGCGTGTCATGTAGTAAGTAAAAAGTACTTCAAATATACATAGCTTTATTTTTCACCCCAGTGGCTTACAGATTTGTCCCGGGACAATAGAAGTTTACAGGGAAGGGAGAGATGTCTGTGATTAAGGCGGCTTTCAGCTCTTCTTCCTACAGATACCCCATGGATATTGCTGTATTCTCCAGAATCTGAGCTTCCACTTAAAAAACAATGAAGTTTCTAGCCCATCTGGGTTTGCGGAAGCAGAATGTAAACAGATGTACTGTTGTCTTATTTTAGAAGCTGTAGCAAGCCAGACTGAAACAATAGCACTAAGAAATGTCAACTGCTCCCATTCATCTCAGTGGGGTGGGGTGTTAACTTTGAAGCCTAATTGTGACCACTTTAAAGCCAACCTTTTAACCAGTTCACTGCTGTTGCCACACCAGAAACTCTAAAGTAATGAACTTACCAGCCTCTGGATTTGTATGCATCGCTCTGAGCTCTCCCACTCACTTGAAAAGGACACTGCATTACAATCGAGCTAGCTTGAATATTCTTGTGCTTAAGAAGTTAGCTGAATTGTTTGCTACTGTCTTTCAAAATTAGGGTTAAAAGAAAGTCAAGGGTGAAAGGTTGGCTTCATTGTTGATGTTCTCAAAAGTGCAACACGTGGGGTTTCGTGCTTTTCGCTTTGATCAGGGTGCACGGATGACCCTTAATTTCAATAAATTAACCTGAGAATAATTACTATTGAAATTACACAGTAAAAAGGAAAAAAAAAATGTAAATGGTAACATGTATTTGCAACAACCGAAATGGGGGAAGACAGGAGGACAGAGTCTTAATTTCCAAGAACCTGTGGCAGACATTACCTTAAATCTAAGGTGCATCAGACCTGATTCTGAACACACAGAGAAACTGCCCTTCTGAAGATGTTTTACATCTAATTTCCAAGAAAGAAATCGAAGCATTCTGCGTCAGTTGTCACTTTTAAGCCAGCACATGAATTTTCCTTTGGGACTAACTGAAGACTAGCAGCTCTCCAGGCACATTTCTGCAAACATGGTTTCAGATGCTCACAGGAACTCATAGTTGAAAATTATCAGGGCGAATCACTCCAGCTCATGTTTCTGAGCATCCAACGGTCATTGAAAAGTCAACACTAACATCACCACAGCACTACTCTGGCCATTGTTAGTACATCCACAGTAGGTACCTTAACCAGCAAATGATGAGATGTCTCAAGAAGCCCTGAACATGTTTATAGCTACCAGCTCACTGGGACTGAAACAGGAAGGGGAATATCTCCCAAGTTAGCTTACAAGTTAGTTACATGGCTGAGATAAGGGAATAGTATCACCCAACAGTTTAAATGAATAGTATCATCAGCAAAAGACCTTAAACAAGCAGCTCGGATGGGAGTAACACCTCTAGTTCAGGAAGTGGCAAATGGAAGAAAGCAAACTAGAAGGATTGGCATAACCCATGCTATATTTACAGAAGATAAATCCTTGATCACACAGTTCTCATGCCTGAATAAAGCTGTCTTTACTTAGGAAGGTCTTGAATTGGTATGAGTGCCTACGTGTGGTAAGGAATAGAGTTATTCTGGTAGAAAGGGGAAACTTTCCTGTCTACACAATGCCTAGGTGTTTGTGGAAACAAAGCCCTAATTCATGCCATTCAGGTTCTTTTGCCTGCTACAACAGACAATGCTCTGATGCTGTTATTAGCAAGTTATGAATGCACAACCCTTCCACGTGTAACTTCCACTGCAAGCTGGGCATTTAGGGTGCTTGGAGTTTGTCCTGACTAATAAAAACACAAATGCAAAATACTGTTATCAAACATTAGTGTTTCCTGAATCTCAGTCTTTAAACCACAATAGAATATTTGTAAAACACTCGTGATAGAAAAAAATGAAAGAAACCTAAAAGCCTGCAGACACTGACTTCATATGAGAAAGGCCTGGTAAGAGAGAGAGACATTAATTTTCATTGACTTCAATCAGCTGCTGCAGGATGATCAGTTCTCTGTAGAGGTGCTGAATACGATCACATGTACTTTCACAGAAGTGTCTGAGTGCTGTTGAACACATTTTTTGCAAACGCTTAGAGGTACAGAACAAAGACGGCTGAAAACAGACTTGGTAAGTTTACAGTTTTACTTTATCACTGCATTAAATTCCCATTCAACATCAGTCAGGCACCACACACTTGTTACAGAAAGAATAAACAGCCTCGTAAAAATTAGACTCTCCACTCCTTGCTTTGCTTCACAGCCCTCCTCAGCTGCTGGCACACGAAACACCCCGCTGCTGGCTGTGCAGAAGCCCATGGCTGTGATGTGCCCCGCTCCAGAGCTACGCTGCCGGCACGAGCGGGCGGCGGGCAGGAATGCTGATGCTGGCAAGGCTGCTACCGCGTTTACTTAGCACTCATTTCTCTCAGTCTGCTTCAGACCAGAAATGCAGGCAATGAAAACCTATTCAACCTCTGAGAACCTCGGCCGCTGCAGGGAGCGGAGCGGGGTCTCTGCAGGTACAAGAAAGAGGCATTGAGAAGACGCTCCCATTCAAAGGAGGCAGAGAGCAAGCCCCCAGCTGTCTCTGGTTACCTTTTATTGGCATGAAAGGGGGGAGGCAGGAGGGGAAGGTTTCAGGACAAGCGAAAAACAAGCTTTCTAACATTCACTGTTCAGCCTCGAAACAAAAGCTCGTCGAGTTTAAGCTAACAGAACTTAGATCCATTTCTTTCCATTTAGTAATTTATTATATTGAAGAGAATGAAAAAGCTGTTTCAGGTAATGGATTAAATATTACCCTGAAACAGAAGCAGAGTGGAAAAAATATGCTTTATGAATCCAGCAAGTTTCTCAGGCAAATAAACAGCAATCATCAAACACATGAGAAAGTGTAGTATATTAGTAGGTATCCAAGGATCATTGGGTGAAAACATTTACATCGGGATGATAGCTGGACAAAACAGCTGTCACGGAAGCCTTATTAAGCAGAGGGTATAATCTGTAAACACTCACCAACCAAATTAAACTGAGGCCTATTGAGACAGGACAGAAATGCCTGGTTGCAGGGCAGGGCAGCTGCAAGAGTGGCCCTGGTGGGAGCATCACTCCCTGAAAAGCCCCCAGCAGCCGGGGAGGAGGCATGTGGCCAGCAGACACCCCAGGCCTTCTCAGCCCATGTGGGCATGCAGCCCACAACATCCCAACTTTGCTACCAGCTCAAACAAAAACAAGTTTTGTAAGCCTTGTTTAACCTGGCAGACCCTCCCCCAGGCTTGGTGGATGCCCAGTGGGGTCAGTCCATGCCATACTTTAGGAGAAAAGATCAAAGCTTCCCCGCAAGCATTAGAAAAACCAGTGCTCCTGTGTGACCACGGGCAATTCACCTACAGCCAGTCCTGCTGGAGACCAGGGTGCAGAACAGGACCCTGAGGCAGCTCCAGGCACCTGATGCAAAGAATAAAACAGAAGCACTACTGCTGGGTTAGCATGCACAGAGTCTCAGTTCTTCCCCTTAAACAAGGACCATATCATGTTCCAGCTTTGAAGGATCTCTAAAGAAACATGAAGTCCTCAGATGCTGCAGTGGAGCGGACTCCCCAAGTATAGATCTAGAGTGCCTGCTAAATACATTCAACAGTAAATTTAACAATTTAACAGATTACTTTGGTCAGGAAAAGATAATAATCATAAAACTTAATATTTACATACTTCTCTATGCAAACTCATTTTTTCTGTAGAGGTGTACAAATATAACTAATCAGCCATCTGAGGACACATGGCCAAAGCCTTGGCTTCTTGATGAACTGCAGAAGTCTTTTAAACTATGACCATACGCTCCAAGGTTTGTTGCACTGAATCTAGGCAACGCAAGTTTAAGGGCACTTGAGTAAATAGCTTGAGTCAGCTCAGAGCCCTTTATAATTTTAGGTGTTCTTGATGCCACCTAAATTCAGGTGGGTACAGATACACATACAGACACAGACTGAGTCATTAGCATCTTTCATAATTTTTGAAGAGTAGAATTTTGCATCTAGGTTATCAGGTTTTGATGCAGTTTTAATTTCATGCCAGCTTATCTCTTAGAGGTAAACGAGCCAGAGAACAATCATTGTATGCTAGCTACCATCTTAACACACAATGAAATACAGAAAAACAGGAAGGATTTATTTGGAATCCATTTACCGTAGAATTTGCTGTAAGGGAAAATACCCAAGAGTTTATGTAATTTCTTAAATCTTTGAAGATGTTAAATGGATAACTTAGACAAAGTTCTTAGAAACTTCAGAAGAAAAAATATTTTACTCATTACAGTAAGTTGTGATTTTTGTTTTTTTAGATCATTCTCTTAATATATCTTCAAGCAAACATGGCCTGCCAAATATTTTAATCAGACTACTTCTGATCTGTAATCTCTCCAATATGGAACATATCTTAATAAATCATCCTACAGACTAGAAGAACCACTAAGAACAAACTACAGCACTCGCAGATGGGGCATACAGTAGTCACTCAGCATTATTCTAGGTGATATGAAAGGATAGAAACAGTGATCAAAATTAGGGTTGATACATGGATGTTTAAAAGTTGTTGGGTAATGTCTTGATTCCTATCAGGTGCAAGGCACACTCCTATAGAAACTTCAGTCAAATCAACAGGAGTCACCTCCACTGACATGAACAGGATTTGGTCAAGTCCTGGTGTTTAGTGATGTAACATACATGTCGAAGAGCTAGAAAAGGTCAGAAGAAACAGCATTTTAATCTTCTGGGCTTAAAAGCTAGATTTATTCTTTTGTCTCGTATCTTCCTACAAGACACACAATACATTTTGGAAACTACATTAAATAGATGTAAAGAACTCAGCCTTACTTCCCTAAAAAGATCATTTACTGACACCTTCCTTTCATCTCGTCTCAGATTTTACATGGGTGGCAAATTTGCAGGTGGTAGGATAAATACTATAGCAGGCATCTGCTAAACACAACGTGGTTGTGTTGTGCCATCAACACTGCAGTCTCTCCTGTGTGCTTGGTGGCGTTCTCTGTTTTAGACAGCATTCTGGTTTATTCATGTCCCAGTACTCCCCTCCCAATTAACACCAGCTCGTTTTTCATTCAGGTCCTCCTTTCCCACCTGACTCCTTGATTGCAGAGCTATTTTAGCACTAGTATGGGCAAACTACACTTCCATTTCTACTTCTACTGTTAGAGGAAGTGTATTCTATCCCCCTGTACAGAAAGGACACTGCTCCTGTATCTGAGCTCCTACACATGTAAATAACATTGACAGAGTGTTTAGGAGAGTCCTGGTTCACATTTCTGTTTCTGGGCCAAGTTCAGTTCTGATATGTGCTACTTGACTCCTCCTGCTTTGTCCTTGATCCCATGCCTTTCTCTTCTACTCCCCACGACCCATGTGGAAAAAGGAGCTGGTTCCACTAGAACCAGCAGGATTCTGTCCAAAGACTACTCTGAATCCAGCCCCACATTACCACAATAACCCTACTATTACCTTGGAAGTGTTACCATTTCTGGAGAAAGCCTACCACTTTGGTAACACATTGGCTAGGCAGAGAAGTAGCAGTCTTTGAGGATATATTTTTTTATTATTAAAAATGAAACTTCTTTTTCCCCATTTAAACATATGGGCAGTTGCACCCTTGTTTTAGCATCCCTCCTAGCCAGGGCAGAACAAACAGAAAGCTTTCCAGGAATGGCCTTCAATGAAGAAACAAAAGTGACTTAAGAAGCTCAAAGCCACACAGAAAGTCTCTTCCCATCCAAGAACTAGAATAATGAAAAAGAGAAATCCTTGCAGCAACATTATTTGATCATGAACAGAACCAAGCTCCTGACACATGGCAGTAAATGCGGAAATGACAGTGCCTTTTAAAGCTGCTTTTTCCTGCAAGAAATCTAGTAATAAATAACATCAGAAAATACTAAATTATTTTAAAGTTTTGTTTCAAGTATCATGACCATTACTTTCTGATATCACTGGTAACTCACATATGGATCTTGCTAGGAAGGTTTCATAATCTGATTCCCAAAGAATGCAATGAGAAGACAAGAAAAGGTTTGAAACTGTGAAATAAAACAAGTTATCATCAGAAACATTGCATGGACATTGAGCAATGATATTTACACACCATGAGATGATAGCTGTTTAGGGGTGTTTTGGTAAATACTTTACTGACTCACTTCTTAAGGGCATTTCTGAAGTAGCTGCTCTTGAAAAGGAGACAGTAGACAAATTTTAGAAGAGCATGCAGAGGTAGTTGCATCAGAGGTAAAACAGATTAATGAACAGGGTTAATGAAGCTTCAGATATCATCAGTTGTTTATCCAAATGTCTGCAGTTTCCTTTGGTTTAGAAATTAGGCTTACAAGAACATACTGTATCTGTCAAGCCAGACATAAGCATCGAACTTTCCCACCTTATCTAGACTCCTCCACCTCTTTTTCTATATTTGAGTGCTAGGCTGTATATGAATGGATTTTATTTTATTTTTACAAATCTTATGGAAAAAAACACCTCCTAGTTTGAGTAAATCCTTCTCTATCTAGATACATTTACACAGAGTCACTGAAATCCAGTATGAATACTCTACTAATACTGCGTGCTGCTGCCACAGTCTCATAGAACACACTGAGGCTTTACTCACAGCTTTAACTCCTATGAAGTAAGCATGAGTTATACAAAAAACTTCCTCCCCACCATGGAGACAGAATGCCCTACCAATTAATTGCACGGCACACAAAAACAGAGCACTTTGGAAGAGGAAGCAAGGATTACAGCATAACTGTTTGATGCTGCGGGGGGGAGGGGGGGGGGGGGCAAGGCATAATTTCACTTGTTCAAAGCACCTGGGCTGAACACTCTGTTCTTATCTTTTATTCCATGTAACAACTCAGCCAGCTGATCTTTGTTTGGATAAAGAACTTTGATGACCTCTAGGTCCACAAAGCTTACCTCCCTTCTATCAATCATTACGTAGACTGAGAACTGCAGAGTTTTATGAAGTCCTTGGGAAGAGCTTTTCCTCACAAATTTTAAAGACACCCAAAGTATTTTATCTTCAGAAAAGGTGCAGTGACCTTTCACAAGAGACTTTGCCTCCCCGTTTTCAGGTGTTGTGTTGTTTTTTTTCCCTGCAAGGTGACACTAGCAGGATCAGTTTCAGGAAAAAAAAAAAAAAAAAAAAAAAACACTTGTAAACACTGTGAAAACACAATGTAAATTAGAGGAACTCAGATTCAGTGCACACAGGTTTTGCACCCCTTTACAGCCCTTGCTAGGTTACAGCTAGCAACCAGAGATGGAGGTCTGTATGCTTTCTATTTATGGTTGTCCAAAACCACCTAGAAAGATAAAAAGATGCAGCTGTGATGTACAGTGGGTTGGAGTTTCAGAAAAATAACTCCACTCTCATATCTGTGTAGGGTCACGCTTACACAACAGGAATGAATGGTTTGTAATTGAATCAGCTGAACTGGCCTTGTGTAAACAAGACATGATGAAATTTAACTTTTGTCATATAACTTCCAATATTCGGCTGCATCTTTTTCTAAGAAATTGCAATTCCTGGGAATCATGAATCTTCCATGAGGCTTCTGAGGAACTGTGAGCACACAGTGAGAGAATAGGTGACCAAAATTAATTCCTTTGTCCAGTTTGGCAATTAACTAGCTCAGTATCAAACACTAAAGTTTCAGCTGGCCATTAAATCTGCTAAAGGTAAGCTATTCTAAACACTAATTAAACTATTTGTAAATTGTTCTAGGATGTTTTAATGTGTTTATATGCCTTGTTCACAAACGTTTCCAGGATTTTAAGTAGTTTAATATCCCCAGTAAAGACTGAGCCTAAAGGCAATACATGTTGATGTGATAAAAAGTCTCTCTTCCTGAATGAATATACAACTCAGTGCTATATAACTAACGCAATGAAATCAGCTCTGTCAAGTGGTGTAAGCCAACAAATCACAAACCCAAGAGAAAGTCCACAGGTAGAACACCCAGCTGTTCTTCCCAATATCATCCTGCACTTGTGACCAGTATTTCCCAAACTAAAAATAAAATCTCCAGCTCCCCTTTTGCCCCAAAGCAAAAAAAGTCAAAAAACATTATAAAAGGATAATATGCATATAATCGTCTATCATTAACTCACCTACCAGACTACATAAGCAGAATCTCACTTCATATTAGGTCTCTGTTTTTTATTTTTCATTTTTTTCTTGTCCACAGTAGCATTATTAGTAACAATATTACAGATGGATCTTCTAGAAAAAAACACTCACCAGAAAGCATCAAAGAAAAGTATTTCAGCATTTAAATTAAGCTGTCTTGCTACCAGTTTTAATAGTATCTAGGCTATATTCTTTCAGGTTTCTCTGGGGAAAAACAAACAAACAAACAAACAAACCTAAATTTCTGGGACAAGGGGGTGTGAACAACTGTTGGAAACAGAAACAGAGACTTTGCCATAAATATAAGAAGAGGAAGGATGCATCCCAGAGGCTCTTCCATTTTCACCACTTTAGGAAAGGACAAGAAGTAAGACAGCTCATGTCTGCGCTGGCTTACTTTGTACATTCACTGCTGTTTCATTACTTTAGCATAGGGCTCAGTAAGAGGTTTCTGCTTAGGACTCCATATTGGTTATTACCAGTTAACACCACAAAGAGATAAATCACCATCAGCAAGGCAGTTATTTCATCAGGAGAGAAAAGGAAAAGAAACAGGTGCCAGAAAATCTCAAGACACCTACCCAACACAGTGAGAAAATCAGTGTGAGGGGCCAGTGGCCATTTCCCACTAATAAAATAAGTAGGGCATTGTCTAAATTAAAATATTTCTGACAAAATCACTGTTTCAACACAACAACATTAACTATGAGACCAGCTGGTATACTATATCACAGAATCACAGAATTTCTAGGTTGGAAGAGACCTCAAGATCATCAAGTCCAACCTCTGACCTAACACTAACAGTCCCCACTAAACCATATCCCTAAGCTCTAGTGGGGATATCTGGGATATCTGTATCAGTGAATGAAATCTGTTAGTGGACATGTCTGAGGACTGTGGCCAACTGTCCTCCAAATGGTCCATGCCTAGGTCAGTAACCTCTCAGCCTGCGAAACTGGGTGGCTGTGTGCAACCTGTCTCTTGGGGATGATCTGCAGGATGCCCTACCTCTAGGGAGTGCTCTAATGGGCCACAGTCAGAGATGACAAAGTCCCAGCACATGGGAACATTCCCAGGCAAGGGGAATTAACTCATCATATATATGCAGCACTAATGTCTTTTTAAACTACCACACAAATACCTTACTCTCTGGGGCATATTCTACTTTACATCCACACGTGGAGTCATAGGAGGCAGTCACAAGTGACTGGCAATCCTCTGCTGTTAGTAAGTGGTATCTACAAGGAAAATGATAGAAGTCCTCTCTGCTGTGCCCAGGGAGAGGCTGCAGTTTTCAGGAGCAAGGTACCTGAGAAGTAGGTACACTTCCACATCATCAAAACAGACAGAGACCCTGGAATGGACTCCCTACAGAGCATCTTAAGATTTTGTCTTACAGGGCTTTGTAATACCAATCTTTCAAAAGTTTCAAGCTGTAGCACATGCATTACAAACAGTCTCTCACCAGCTATATTTGCATTCATTGTTGCTCCTTAACCTGAAACCTCAGGTTTAAGTAACTGCCAACTGATACTATCAATGTTTGGTTTATGAATCATCCAGCCAGCACATGGGCCAAGGAAGAAAACAGCACCTTTACAAACATGTCCTAATTTTTCTGGGCCATGCAGAGCAGGAGCAGTGGGAGAGGGGACAGGAAGGATTTAGTGTCTGTACCAAAATACATGTCCCAGGCTTGGGCTATACCTGTTAGGCACATGTAAATTCACAAATCAGGTCACAAAGAGAACAGCAAGACAACAACTCTGGGACATTAGACCTAATGTTTCAGTATAGTTTCAAGTTTCAGCAAGAAACTTTCTGCTAACCTTTTTCCTATTTAAATTTGCTCCTTCACATAAGCCCCAGATTTCTTTAAGTATTACTTTTTCCCCCATGGGGTACCAAACATTAGAAAAGAGAGAAGGGATAGAGAAATTACTGCTCAAAGCAGAGTGATTTAAAGAGGAACTGCCTACCCTCCCACGCACACCTGCTAAGGACAGTTTTGCTAAAATCAGCATAGCATTTCCCTTATGGAAAAGCACTGAATCAAGTCACTCTCGTGTTTTTGTTGTTGTTGTTGTTGTTTGTTTGTTTGTTAATTTTCAGCCAAATTCGGCACCACCCCAGAACCCAGCAGAGTCTATCTCTAGGGGTGCTGAGCACCACAGCTGGCCACTGGCTCTGACAAAAGAGGCAGAGAACTTGCAGTGGAGAGCAAGATGCAGCTGCCAGCCTCACTCAGATTATAGAGATACACAATACGCCCAGACAAGAATCATCTGGGATACATTAGGCTGGGAAAGCTCTCATCCCTGCTAGCATACCTGCTTTTATTCAGGGCAAGCATCACTGCAACAAAAGTTATAAGTTAGGCTAGGCTGATAAAATTGTCTGTCAGAATCTGGGCTGGCTGCTCTTATCTTGATACTAAAATTAAATATTTCTACAAAAATTAGCCTTGACTTTGCAAAGTAAATCAAAAGCAATTTGTTTTGTTTAAACTAGTGGATTGCAGATATCTGAACAGAACATAAGGAGGGGAGTGGAAAATTTTGTATTACTAGGCAATTCATTATATTTATCTATGCTGCAAAACAACTTTCAAGGGTATCACAGTCTCTGTAAATTATTATAGCTTCTAAAACCCGGTCACAACTTGTACCGGAACAAAACCAGAATGCAATTATTGACTTCATTTTTTGAGATCAGATCCTGCTAGCAATCATTCTGGTACAAGTACATCTATGTTTCAAGTGTTTTTCTTTATACCTGCATTCTTCATTCAAAGGTATGGACACTTACACTTTTGCAATACGTGGTTAATGTTTGGGGCTTCAGTCTGAGAACAACAAGGCATCAGCTTCTTTCATGTTTTTTGTTTGTTTGTTTTTCAGTACTTCCTTGTTTCAGCCTAATCAAAAGCATAGGCAGCACTATGTTACTCAGACTTCTCCCATGGACAAAAAGCAGCCCCAGAAAGTTGCCTGGGCTCCCTGTGTGGTCAGCAGCAGTGGGCAGGCCATTCCCAGAGGCACTTATTTCCACCACCTCCACTCCCACCTCCCCCAAATTAACACAGGTGGGATGAACTGCCCTCCAGACACGCTTATTTATCCTTGCTGACTATAAACAGGGCTTAGGTGACTACATGCATTGCTCAAGATAGGCAAGATGCATCTGTTACTGGAACCAAGCCTCAGGAAAAAAACTCCTTCAGTCAGAATGCGTGTGCCTTTAACACCAGTAGCCCTACCCTGCTCTTCTCTCAGACTGGGGTCATCCAGCAACAGAAAGCTCTACAACTGCCCTAGCTTCCAGCTATTGCTGGCACAGGTCTTGAAGCTGGTTTTTGACCTTTCTGTGTAAGGTAACAGTGCTTGCTCTCCCCCTCCCTGAAATGTACAGGAGATTGAGTAAAGCAGCAGAGTGAAAGCATTACCAGCACTCTGTCAGGCAGGAAAAGAGCTAAAGATACGAGGTTCGGGAATGCTGACTTTCTTTAGGAACTCCTACATTTTCAGCCATTTATTAGAAAAGGACTTATATTTCTGAAGTAAGGTCTGTAGTTCCTCTCTCTTCTGAGGCTATAGGTTTCTCTGCCAGACTATGATGAAAAGGGCCCTCCCTCACCCATCACAAGCCAATGCTGAAGTCATCCTGTTATTCTTTTTCACCTTTCACATAAATTGAGGCTTCTCTGTGGAAGCCTTGCTGAGAGGTACATCTCTCATTGTCCCTTGTTCCTCTTTGCTCTTGAGGCCCTTTTTAATCCCAGATTCCTTTTGCACATAGTTCAAGCAAGAATGGTTCTTGGATTTCAATGAAGGAGGATTCATACATGCAAACAATGCTGTTTTCATGCTGCACATGATCACCTATCAAATGATCACCTATCAAAACCAGAAATCTTTTGTCTGAAGCAGGTATTGTAAAGACCTCTAAGTAGGAGGTCTTACCTCTTGTTTGAGAGCTCACCTGCTGTGCTTAACTATAAATAATCAAAGCATGAAGGTAGGAAGACAGGCCCCTTTCACACCACAGCATGGTTTGGTAGGTTGCTGCTTTCAGCAGGTGGATGTGGAACCAGCCACAAGGTGACATGGTTGCAAGAGCCCCCGTCCTGCCTGCAGCACTCAAGAAATGCTGCAAAGGCTCAGGCATTGCTCACAGTACCCTTACTTCCATCAGGGAAAAGCAGCAGAATCTACCTCTGCTCTCAGTATTAGGTAATGTTCATCCTTGAGGCTGTACTTAAGGATGTATTCAGGGACTACCTAGATTTTGTTTTACCTGCTGGTAAGCATTCTGGGCTGACCTGTGCATGTCAGGGCACTGCAGAGCATACATACCTGCAGAGGGACTCCTGGTGTGTTCATTTCCATCTGTCCTCACAGCAAAGGAAGGGTCTTTTGTAAACCGTTGTCACTGTCGCTTGCAGGAGGAGGTAGGACTCACAGGCAACCTGAACTTGGTGCAGCAAAGCCACGATGAACACTGCAGGCTTCAGACCACTCCCAAGATCAGTTCAGATACGATGCAGGTGTAGCCACAGGCATTCCTTGCGGGAAGAAGAGAAAATTGGATAGCTGCATGTTATGTACCTGTGGGGCTGTTAGCACGATGAGAATAAAGTGAAGTAAGATTGAGAGGTGTATCAGGACATTTGGGATGGATCTTTTCCACTCAGCGGGAAGACTTTCCCACTGAGCTGAGCTGCTGGGGACTCCATGCAGGGGCTGGTATTTGCTGCCACAAACAGTGCTGTTTTTTTGTGCAAGGCTGAGCTATCAGGGAAGGTATCGGTGCAGGCTGTTGCTACTGATACCGTAAAAGAAGACGGGAACAGTGGATCTTTTGTTTATCAGCTCCCCACAGTGTACAGCCCCTTTGTGAATAATAAGCCACCTTTCCGCAGCTCTTGTATAGTGCAGTGCAATGTTTTCAGCTCAGCTCAGCTAAACTGAACCTGCAATCACCTGGTATCAGTCAGTTAAAACAGTGCTGATAAGAAAATGTCAGGACAAGAAAATTCTAAGGAGCACGGTGCAAGAATAAGTTAAACCAGAGAGGACATGTTCCTTCTAATAAATGCAACTGACTTTTGGCAGGTCTTTGCATCTCAGATTTACCGCTCGTACTATGGGAACCACTGTATTGCCTCATCACAGGGCTCATGTGGAGCTGTGCTTACTCATGCTTGCAAAGCTCTTCAAGATCAGAGACGGCAGGGTCGGTAAAACCATAAAGGATGATTCGTTACCATTATTACTTGACCACAGCAATGGGAAAATATCCTTTTAAAATGCTTCAGTTTATGACTACCTTTTAGCAGCTACAAATTTAGCTGAGAACCTTAAAGTAAAAACCAGCAAGATGCAAGGTAGCAGGTTCAGACTTCATACACCTCAATACAGGCCTATTTTTTTTGCCTTGCTGTAGCTGCTGCTTACTTTTAATACTATCTTTAATCCAAAGGTAACACGTAGATGCAGAGGTAAAGTAAATGCAAATGAATTCTGGACTCACCCTAAAACATCTGTCTCAAAATGTTACCCTCTGGCCCATATCCCAAGTTGTTATTCTTCTCCCTGCATAAACTTTTGGGGTCTCATTAACACACCGGGCAAGTCTACACAGCAAAGGGCTGTTAGAGATCCCGAGGTAGCTTTGAGGAAACTGGCTTGCCTACACGGCACATTGCAATGCCATGCACTGATGCTAGCTTAGATCCCAGAGGCAATATAGCTGTGTCTGTATAGCAAAGCACCCACGCTAATTAGCCCAGCCCCTGAGGATGCTGCAGAAATGGGGCTAATTAGGTATGCTGAGAGGCACCCCTGTTAATTATCCCAGGGAGAACACAACAACATTTACAGAGCTTCCGATCGCGGTGTTAGTGCTGTAGTGTGCACGGCTGTGTAGCATAGCTGAGCCCACACGCCTTTTTTGAACATCGTCCTAAGAACTTAACGATCTCCTCTCAGTCCAGTCTCACTATCTGACTCTGCTTTTGCAAGTATTCATATTCTTCACAGTAGGAAAAATGCGTAAATAAATAGATTCAAAAGAATGAAGAAAAAATTCAGCGTAAACCGCACTGCAATAATCTAGTAATATACATATTATTAAATACAGCTACAGGTAGCAACACGCCTGTAGGGAAGCACTGGATATTCCTAACCCATCTTGATAAAAGGCATGCTTTGGCTAGTGGGGAGCATTTTGCAAGCAGTGTATCTCTACAGGTACTGTTAACTCAAGCCAACTCAGCCATAAATACAGATCGTGGTATATTAAATTGTAATCTTGCAAGATTTTCCATTACGAGCTCAGGGCTGAATGTAATCACTTAAGCACAGGCCGGCACCTAGGAAGGATGGAGCTCCCGAGAGAGCAGCGTTGTCCCATTCCTTCTCCTCCTGTTGCTCCATGGAAGAGAGCGCGGCCACTCTGGCTGCTCCTTCTGCCCCCACAAAGGTCTCTTGCCCATAGCTTTGCACAGAATACAGGAGGCTCTCCTCGCCGCTGCCATTATCTGGCCTGGAGAAGCTGCCAACACAAAGCAATGTAGGCAGTTGTGCCTCTAACTTCCCTGGCTGCTGCAGGAGGACACGTGGGCAAATAGCAACCTGCCTCCACTGCAGTGGGCACAGGCACGAGGATGGCGATGGGCCTGCTGCTGAGCAGCATTTCCAAATTCCACCCCAACCACCAGATCTCAGATACACGTAAAAACACAGAGCTAATGCCTTTCAAATGGAAAATGTGTATGCTTCGTGTCATTCCAGGACTTTTTTTTTTTTAAAAAAAAAAAAAAAAAAAAAAAAAAGGAGCACAGTGATTTCAAATTATCTCCCAGTCATGTGCCGAAGAGCACCCAGTTCTTTCCCATATGATTCAGAAAAAATGTTTTTACACGTGGGTAACCTCTGAATAGGACCTAAGCCCTTAAGTCCAGGCTTCAGTTCTCTGCTAAAATACACAGTGAATTTTTAAATCAGCCTTAAGAGCTTATAACATGGAACTGCTGGAACGTTTGAGATAATCAAAAATTTTAGAGTGGATATATGAAATTATAAATATCAGAGGAGACAGATTTCTTCTGGAATTAATGTAGTTCCAGTAGATATAATACTTCTTGTTCAAGATGTCTATATTTTAGGTTTATAAAAGCAAAAATAAAATCAGGCTCCATTATCTTTTAGGTACCCAAGAATTTACTATGTAGAATATGGAGGCTGGGGAAGGGGGAAGAGGTAATATATCTGAAAAATCAAAGTCCACTATTTAATCTTTACTTCGTATCTTTTAGGAAAAAAAAAAAATCTTAAAAGCATGGTTTCTGTTTATGTAGTTTTATGACACTTGTCAAAATAAAATAGTGTGCTATAGCAGTTATTAATGCAAACTGGGATATCTCACACAATTTTGACTTTACAACATGGGTTCTGGATGTATACCAGATGCACAAAATAGTCATTAACCTGATATGATATGAGAAAGGTGTTGAAGTGAATAACTTATATAGTAGTAATAGTGGTTCTGCCTATGGACATTTTATCTTGCTCTTGAACTAGGAAAAGAAAAAAGAAAAAAGAAAAAAGAAAAAGAAAAAAAGAAAAAAGAAAAAAAACTTTAACAGGCCTTGTCTCCAAGCAAGTTTAGAGCGACCTAAAGACTTTTCAGTTTCAGTTTGACATATGCCTCTTCAGTTACACTTGGCCAGTGCTCAGACCAAATCTGCAATACATCATGTCATCTCACAGAGACCTAAAAAATAGGAGACAAATTCTAGGCAGGAGCATCTCCTGGCTCTATAAATGTCAATACTGTGCGCCAAAGTAATGAAAATGCCCCAACTCTCTTTCCAACTGTATAAATAGCTCAGATTTTCAGCTTTACAGCTTTACTTGGCTAACGCTCTTTACTTTGTCCATCGACTTTCACATCTACCAATAACTCTTTTCCCCTCTTCTGTCTATACAGAACGAAACCTGACGCACAAAGGTTATCAACTACCAGAACCTCTTCAGCACAGGCCGGCCCATAAGGTCCCCGTCAGTGAACAGCAGCTCATCGTTCATTCTCGTTATACTGGCACATAAATCTTCTGAGTGACCAGGGAAACGGGAAGCTTGCTACCCTCATAACATTCCTCGCGTGCCTGCTGAAGGCACAGTGTCTATACATTGCCCACGATTCCCAGAAACAGAGTTAAGAATAATTCAGGATATGGAACAAGGAACGGGAGGGAAAGATGAGCTGGATGTAAACCCCAGCAAAAAGTCTTCAGAACCAAGTGCTTGAGGTGACTAGGAAGATAAGACTGACAACCATGGCAATATTTTTTCCCAATTCTCAAAGACTGATTGGGCTTAGAATAGTTTTGCACACCTTCTGCAGAAAAAAAAAATGTGGTTAACAGTAGAACAGAGGCTTACAGCTTGTTTCAATTTGGAAGCCCTTAAAATTTTTCTGTAGAGGTGCTACATGGAAAACTGAAGTCTATGGACAACACCTTTACATTTCTTGAGTCACCCTGGACAGACCTCTTCCAAGAACCCACAGAAAACAGCAGTCCAGTGTGCAACAGGCTGAAAACCATTAAGCTACAAAGTCATTTGTGGGACAAGGAGGTTAACGGGGCGAGCAGCAGTGCAGCTACAGTGAAAATATGGCATTTCCTGAAAACAGCGTCCTTAAAATCTCCCTGGCACATCCATACAGAGATAGCCTTTTTTTTTTTTTTTGTACAAAGGAAGAGCTGGTATTTCATATAAAAAAAAATAAACATATGTCTGCCCTCCAAACTCCTAGAATTATAAATAGTTTGAGTGACAAATATTTCTGTCACAGTACTCGGGATACCTTCAGAAGATATCCCTAGCACTGTATGCGATTAACCATAGCATGGCAGAGTTCATTCTTATAAATAAATTCTAGATAAGCTTGCTGATTTGAACACAAATTGTGTCTGTTTGTCTCTCTCTGCAGCAGGCAGGTAGGTTCTGGCAGCCACTTGCACACTTTTCAAGCTGACTGGTATAGTTTGATATCTGTGCTTTGACATTAATAAGAGCATTAAATTCCTAAATGTTGTGTACTACGTTGCTCAACAGGTTTTATCACAGAAAAACTGAGTAGTCTTGATGAATGAAGTTTCACATAGGAAAATGTTAAAAAAAAAAAAAAACTTAGACATTATTTGCATAGATTGCACCAAGTCACTTGTTTCCCACCCCTCCCAAGCACCTGAGTACCTTCGAAATAAATTATAGTCAGAAGGTTATTAAAATCTAAAAAAAAAAAAAGTCAATCTCAAACCACAAAACAAAGCAAACACTGTTGTAGCCTTTTTTTCAGAGCTCCCCAAAGGTATTCATACTTCAGTTGTCAGACAAACTACCATATACCTCCCAGCCATCTTCTATCCTGAAATATTGCTATGGTGTGCTCCACAGACACATTATTTTCTCTTCAATATGTTCAGAAAAAGTCAAATGTGTTTCTCTTTAAGAAACAGTTCAAATAAATAAGGAGAATATTCCTTCATTAACAAAGTCATGCTGCAATTTCAGAACTACCTATCTTGGGAAAGCAGTAGTATTGGTAGCAATGTCACTGTTACAGAAGGTAGAAATAGTATTTCTAACCCTTTTTTAATCCTAGACTTCCTGGGACAGTGTCTCAACCTATATATAAAGCAGTTTTTTTGCTAAATTCATAACTGCATTCAGAAACATGTCACTTCAGGGAAGCAAAAAAAAGCTGTTCAAATGCTCCTTCAAAAATATTTATTGTCATTCTGACCCAACTGGAAGAAAAAGGGAGATGAAAAGTTTGCAACAGCAGCTTGCCTCAGTTGGTAGAGGCTGAATGTGGGATTTTGCCTGGTTTATTTTAAGTCTGAGCAGCTAGCAGCTGGAGCATGTCCCACATGCTAACACTTGGAATTCCCCCAGGAGAAGGTTTGTTTCAAATGCAGCGTTGGCCCTCCAAATCTGGTCCTCTTTCAGCTTCGTTAAATTTACGTTCTCCATCATTGCTTCAAGTTTGGTTGATAACGCACCTATTCTGAGCAATCAAACCTCCTCACCTACTCAACATGAATTGGCTTTTGATTTGAACACAATCTATTAACAATATCTGCTTGCACACACATACACACCCCGGCCAGATACTGAACAGACGCAGACTTGCAGACTTGCATAGCAGCTGTGACAACAACTGATGTCACCTCCTTTGCAGAAATTTCCACAAACATCTTCCAAAGGCCAAGTTAAACGAGATAGAGCTTATCAGTTTCTTTAAAGTGCTCTGGATGAGCCCCAACCACGTGAGCCCCGGCGCGGCCGTGGGGGTGTGGTATGTCACAGCTCCCGTATCAGCTGGCACATGTCGCGGGAGATATGAGACAGCAGAAAAGTCGTAGTAACAACATCACCCTGACCGCCGAAGACGAAACGAATACGCTGAGTAACTTCAGGCTGCGCGCACGCACTTTCCGAAAACAGGTGGAGGGCTTTTCAGCCCTGGCTTCTGCCTGCACATCCCACTCAGCACAGATGGGTGCTAGCACTGCCAGCTACTCCTTAGAAAGGCCACTGCTCAGTAGTATCGTGTTTACGCCTTTACAGCGAGACACAGTTCTGCTGTTTGTTTCCACACACACACAGAGTTTCCCCTCTTCTGGGTATTCCTTGAATAAAAAAGGAAATGAGTAGCAAAGATGTTTTTCCAAAAGCAATTTCTTAAAATAAAAGCCCTTGCCTCAATTCTTGCATCAGAAAGAGTTTCAGTAGATAGCTTCTTCAGCTTTTCGGGTGAAACTACCAAATGTTTCAGGTTTCCTTTGCTGCCTTTTCATTATGATTAAATTATCAGTTGCAAAGAGTTAAGTTTTAAAGCTTTCACAGTGATTAATTTTATTCAAAATATTAACTGGCCAATAATATATTAACAAAAGCACATGTTTAAACATTTGCAAAGGATATCATTTAATGCTTTATCCTTGCTAGGACAAAAAGGCATCTTTCTTATGGTACTTTAAAAACATAGCCGTAGTATTAAGCACCGCATTCAGGCAGCTTGCAATTTCACCCCAGGGCTCTCCCAGTTTCCCCACATGGGCCTGTTAGCACAGAGGACAGCCTTAAACTCTTACCTCCAACTCGTTACCATATTTCAGTTAACAGATGTTGGTAATGCACCTTTCTTCCTAGTGAATATGCCTGTTCAATTCCTGAATTTATATGCACTTACCCCTCCTGTCACCATTCCACTGGGCTTCATTAATAGTTTCCCATAGTAAACATTCCTGATTTTCAAATGCTGGAAAAATGTTGGGGAACCAAAAAAAAAAAATCCTCTGAGCAAAGACAGGCACCTTTCAGACCTTGTTATATTTCAGAAGCTAGTGGATTGCCTTCCTCACTGCAGAACAGCCATTTGCTTTTTGCTGCACTGTACCTCTGGATATATTACCTCAATTTATTCTTTTTTTTTTTTTTTTTTTTTTCCTTCTCTTCAGGTCGTGATGACAACCTGCTCCTACAGATCCATACTCTGCATGACTCAGAACTCACCTTACACGGGGACTTCTTGCACCAGCACAGTACAGTTACTCTATTACACTTGTGCTTGTCCCTTGTCAATTGTGCTACCAGTGCAAGATTTACAGATTCTGGCACGCAGAAGCACAACATGTAAATTCTGGCTCTAACACAGCAGAGAAAGGTTTTGTATATTGGTACACAAGAATTTGGTGGCAAAGATAGTAAGAAAAACTGAAATTCAGTCTTACCCTTTGTTCCTGAGGTCCTTCTCTTAGCCCAGCTACTGAGTGTGAATTGACAACACTTTTTTTTTTTTTTTTAATCAAATTTTCCTTTTTAATCATATTTTCCTGTAGCTCTGCCAGACTCTTCCAATCTTATTTCAATCTCACACCTGTTAAGGATATCGCTGGTCTAGCCGGCTCATGTGGGATGAAAAATGCTAGATTACCTTTACCCATTTCCTCTTTCAAAGTTAAGTATCTGCAGACAGAAAAAAAGCTTTCTAGGATGTGGGCTCTCATCTCCACTGTAGCGTTCCCTGCAAAAAACAGTGGCTGGAGCCTAGCTGCTAATGGCATCTTAAATAGTATTTCTTCAGGTGCTGCACAGTGTTTTAAGAGATAGTTCCAGCAATGAACATATTTTGGAGTAGCCACGACACGGCTGCTCAAACCAGTGGCATACAGCAGTTACATATGCAATGAAAAAAGACCTTATTCAAGAAGATTACTGAGGATAACTGCAGACCAGTCCTCTTCGGGTTTCATTAGCTTTTTTTCATCTTTCTGCAAGCCAACCCTGGCTAAATCTTTAGAAAATTATTAGACCAGAGATCTGTGTGTCACTATACCCTCTCCAACTCTAGCTGCAACTTTTTATCCATGAAAGCCCAAGGATTCATAATCCAGGATAGAAGCCTTCCTATCTCTGATATTTCTTTGGCATGCTGGTTATAACCACTTCTCCCACCATCACCAATTTCTGAACCACCTTAGGGTTCATAATCCTTGCTGGAACAGAATAAACAGCAGCATGGATCACCAGACCTAAAATCACTTGTGAGCCCTAGGCTATGGCAGACAAAAAGCCTTTCAATATTCTTGCCAACAAGTCTTCCTCTCTTCCACAGAGGCATAATAAGTTCTGTGCCCAAGTTCACTTTACCTTTATGCCCTAGTGATGCTCTAAATGGTCCTGTTATGTACAGGTCATCTGTACTTATATGTAATCCTTCCCTTACAGACCGCAAGATGCCAGCT
This sequence comes from Oxyura jamaicensis, assembly GCF_011077185.1. Classification (NCBI taxonomy): domain Eukaryota; kingdom Metazoa; phylum Chordata; class Aves; order Anseriformes; family Anatidae; genus Oxyura; species Oxyura jamaicensis. The sequence continues at coordinate 31,661,074 of NC_048895.1, read as the reverse complement.
ATGAATCAACAGAATTTGTAAAGCTTTGCCATAGCTGTGAGTTGCACACATGGGTGCTTTAAATACTAAAAAGGGCTCTGCTTTCTTCACACCTGAAATACAGGCTCCTGTAGCCCCTGCACCTACAGAATCTGCAGGCCAGTGCTTGATATCCCACGCAAAGTGAATTTTAAATGCAGACACATGACTTCAGACTCCACTCATAAAGGGCAATCTGTACTGCAATGTTTGAGACTTACAAGTGCAAACACAGCAGAGGCACTACAGGGCTTATGTGAAAAAATAATTATTCCATGTAGAAAGGAAGTTGGCTTGCTTTGAGCAGAGGTGTTAATAGACTAACCTTTTTCCCCAACACCAGCCAGCTTACCTGAAAATATGAAAACATCTCCTGACGCAGCGTTGAATGTATTTGAGATGGGTATCATATCCCACACATGTTAAATGTCTTGCTGCATTTCAGGCTAAGATGGTAGTTAATCTGAATGCCAGTTATAAGAGTCATTTACTGAAAAATAAACCTCGGACAACTGCGCTGCAATTTTACTAATTTGGGGGCAGAGAGACGTGCACATCATAGCATACAAATAGGGCTGAATTTTAAAAAGAGCAACTTCAGAACAGATACCTTCCCCCCTCCACCAGGTTCAGGATAGTTAATGAGAGCTGGATCCCGAATGACAGCAACAAGATGGGGTAGGCAGAGAGCAGAGCTGCTACACCACAAAGATCCACCAGAGTGAGGCTAAAACCTGCAGCAACTGGAGCGAGGCAAAAGGAGGAAAGACCACAAAGACCTACAGAAGAAAAGGTATTCGGGTCCCTCTCAAAGGCAGCATATTTTTTCCCTGAACAAGCTTTGGTCTCCTCCCACTGTCTGCAAGATGTTTCAATTGCACTTTATGGTAATTCCCTAGCAGTGGCAAAAGTGAGAGCAGTTATGTAGACATAGCGTTAGCAATTTAAGCACTGGGCTATCGGCTGATCTGGCTGTACCTGAGCAATGTCCTCCTAGCCTCTTGTCTTCCTCTATCAGCAGCAAATTAGTTTCTTCTGCCAGCATAAGCACACATGAAGTAGGCCTCTAAGCCTATCAAAATGAGTCAGGCCCGAAAATGAGGAATAAAAGAACCCATGGAAAGTGTTTAGCCTAAGCCCTACTGAGAGATCCAAGCACTTGTGCAGCCATGCCAGCAGGCTGGGTGGGATCCCAGTGACATGAGGGCATGGGACAACCTCTCCACCTGGTTTCTTTCCAGCCTGAACTGCAACAGGCATGAGCCAGAGCACAGTCGAAAAGTATACATAAGCTGCTAGGCCATTCAGTGGAAACTGGAAGATGCTGCTGGTCAGCTGCTAATCTGTGAGGCAAGGGTTTCCTGGGCATCCACACTTCAGAGGAAGTCCTCCCATAACTGCTTCCTCTGTAGGAGGAAGTTTGTGTCAGCATCTCTGCAATAACTCTGTGACACAAGATCTAGAAAAGAAAAGCAGAAAAATAAATGGAGGATTTACATCACATACTCCTGTCTAAGTAACTCTTACATCTGCTTTGATAAATTGGTCCATCTCCTTTGCTCCTCCCAGAACTGAAACTGTCCATACCTGAGGGAGACTTTGCTTTTGCTCTGGCTGTAGAAATAAGTGTGGGTATTTGGGTGTGTTTGTTTTTTTATTATTGGTTTTATGCACTCTAAAATAAGCAAGTTGCAAGTCTGCTTGCTTTATGAAAATATGTAACATAAAGAATAATTTCTCATCAATAGCCCAAGGCAGATCATGCGAGGCCATTTACTAAGATGTTAGACTGCTAATATAAAGTATGCATGGGCACCTTTTACATGTATCACACACACCTACTTGCCTGGAAGCAAATCAATAACTCCCTACACCAAAGCTTGCATTTATCTGCTCTTATTAGACATGGGATGGTGCCCTGGGGAGGGCCACAGGCATTCCATTACCGAGGATCAGTGCCTGAGCAAAATGGAAAGGCTGCTAAAAATAAGCAACATTTGCTCATTGGTATAAATAACAAAAGTGAGAGAGAAAGAAAAACAGAAAGAGAACAAGACGAAAATGAAAACTGGCCCCAGACCAGGGCTCGCAGAATGACTAGTCACCTCCTCATTGCCAATTCTGTCACTATCTCCAGTATGGGCAAGGTACTTTCCACTGCCAAGTGCCCCCAGCTTCTCTGCCGGGAGGACCATTACTTGCAGATTTGCAGTGGGCCTGAGCACAGGATGGAGCTCCCACAGCACACGTGATTGTCCCTAGGAGTTTCAGGGCTTGGGTGCATTGAAACAAGGATGCGGCATTTCACATGTCAGCACATGACACGAAAGGGATCCCTGCAGTAACTTTTGAAGCGAGTATTTGGTTTATCTCTGTTTTGTTTATAAAGGGAGCTATGGGGGAGGAGGGAGGAAAGGAAGGGTCTCCGTTTCCATGAACCTATAATCATTAAAAACTTTATCCTCTCTTTATTAAAGTAAAACTGTCTTCTGGATTCCCATTTTTCTAACAGACTTCCCCAGCAAATAGCTTCCAGGGCACACTTGGCTGCCTCTTCTCAAGAACTAAAGCTGAGAAGTGCCTATCTATATTTGGAGGAAAATAAGAAGACTAAGCTAATAAAAAACTCACCCTTGCCCTGTATTCCTAAAAGCACTGTGCACCCCTGTGGCACCAGACCTTTCAGGGTGGGCTGCCTTGTTACAGAACTGCAAAATTTGAAGCCAAATATGCTTCTGGTTACTTTTCATTGTAGGGTCTGGTTAACAAAGAGGAATAATAATTGAGAACCAGCTCCCAAGTAGCACACTCAATTTTACCTCTGTTTCCACTTCATGCATTTTATTGTAATAAAACACACAAAAATTCTATCAGCCCTACAATTAAACAAATAGTGGTATTAACAACTCCCACTCACCGCCTTAAGCAGGTTTAGCTAGGAGAGCTGAAGCAGCTGTCTCTGTCCTGTGTCTCTGCCAGAGGTCACCATCCTGTAGCAGGATCAGCTGATCCTGCTGGATAAACTCCTGAGCAAGTGCAGTCTGCAGGCTGCAGCATTAACATAAACCACCTCCAATTTCAGTTTACTCTGGCAGTAACCTCCTAGAAAAATAAAAGGGAGGAAACCTAAGGCTGGTAACTGTTTCATCTCCTAGTATCAGATAAATCCACCTCTGATTACATTTCAAAGCCCTAAAAAACGGAACAGTCAAGAGGTTTATAATAATGTTCTGGCTTGCCATGAATTAACATGAATTCTTGTAATGGAAAAGGTCACTAGCATAACCATTGAAACACACAGCTCAAATAAGGGCTAAAAAAGGTCCTCTAAAGTTTATCCAGGTACATGCAGACTTTAAACATTTTCAAAAATAGCTACAGCTGCTAAGTCTACGAAATTAAGCCCCTTCCAGACCTAGAACTAGGACAAATTTGGGTATCTATCTCTACCAACAACGGTGTGATTTACAAACTGTCATAGCTACAATATGAATTCTTGATACAGTAGAAAGACAAGAGGGCAGGGTTCCTACATCAATGCGGCTTTTTTCATGCTAGAATAGCAGAGGATTGGCTCAGAAAGGATCAATGTCTCCTTGGCACCCAAAGCAGAGATACAAATACTTGTAATGGGTTTGCTTACACGTAACTATGGAGAAAATGGCAGGTGGTTACAGTTAGGTTTCTGGGGCACACATTTCACACTTTGTCAAATTCACACGAAATAGAGAAAGATGCAGTTTTCGAGTAACTATATGAATGAGGGGAGTGCTAAACAGCGGCCACACCTTGAAACCAGGAAAATGGTACAAAAGGAGTGCCACAGCCTCTGTAGCATGGGACGTGTGCAATAAGAGTAAAAATGAGGGCAAGATTTATCGTGCTTATTCTCAAGTTTGATGCTAAGGAGTTTGAGGCTCGGAGGTGGGGGAAGACTGAAGCGACGAACTTTTAAAAGGAGGATGATCTGTGATATCTGAAAGGGTTTTGCTTCACGATGCTTGAACCACACTTACGTAGCTGCAATACCACAAAGCCCTGGTATAGGTGCCTCATGTTGAGATGAGAGGGATCCTCTGTTGTGGCTTTCACCACACTTGTCCTAGCCTCCTACACACAGCTTGCGCTGACACAGCTCCAGCAAGCCCAAAGAGACCAAACCCTGACACAGCCACCTCCTGCACCCTTCTCATGCACCCGTCCCACCAGCACGGGTGAGTCCTTCGGGAGAGCAGTACCTGGCACCTGACCGCGCTACATTTTCAGGACTATCCCACCTAAATGACTCACAACTACGGCAAGCACAGGCGAGGAGGAGTGGCAGCTCCATGCATGCTGCAGCCCTGCTGGGCCAGCAGCTTTCTCAGGCCAGCACCACATGCTCAGAGATGACTGTGAATGGGCAGGGAGAGCATTTGTCTTATTTTCCCCTCTTCCGTCTGCAAAGCGAGGTGGAATGCACAATGATGATGGGAGAACTGCCTTTTTCTGCTCTTGAAAAGCAATCCAGGGACAGGGCGTCCACTGGTTTGTTACCATGCGACCATGTTTCTACCACAAAATACTCTGTGGGTGACCAAAGAGCAAATACGATGACATCACCACAAGAATCAAGAAAGAAAAAAAAAAAAAAAAAAAAAAAAAAAAAAAAAAAAAAAAAAAAAAAAAAAAAAAGATTTTTCGAAAGTAAATTTTTTAATCAAATGAAGGGGGAAAAATACATCTTGTTGATTGCATTCTGCTAAGAATTGAGGAAGATCTGAAAATACATTCAGAAACAAAGGTTGCCAAATCTGACCTTCTGTATTGTTCAGCCAGAGAAACTCCCTCCACTTACACTTTTGTGTATGGCTCTCACTTGCTGTAACATTTTTATTAAATATTTCAGCCAACAGAAGGAAATAGCAAAACCAGAAGGGAGACAAGACATTCTTTTTCAGGGAAGCTGGAAACTGATTCAGCAAAGTGGGACAAAGGAAATGCTGGGAAGTACAAATCCATCCTGAAGTTTACCTTAAGCCAGTAAGTACTAGTCTTCACACAGTTTTATAGCACTTAATAGATGGCTCAAATTTGGTTTAGAAATCAATAGACAGAAAGCAGAACGGTCACCTAATGTGGATAAATAGGCCAGCATTTAGGACTCAAGAAAAAGCTATGCTAATACAATAATATAGTGACAAACACTTCTATTTACCAAAGATCATAATAGGTCCGTTTCCAGCAAGAAAGACCTGTTTTGAGAAATGCAGGAGCCCCTTTTCTGTTTGTCCACTAAAGGTGCAGGTTAAAGAGAGGTGACTGACAGCATGCAGGGCGAGCTCAGGCTGGAGACTAGGAGAAGCTCTAAGCCACCTCCTTCCTTCAGATGATGCTGATGGTGGCTTTAGTTGCAGTACTAGGGAGCAAAGAAGTCCTCACACACAGCTGGATTAACAGATTGTAAGCAAGATGCAATCATGCATCTGTTTAGTGCTCAGACAGGAGGGAATAGCTAACCCAGGAGAAAATTAGAATAAAAGAGAGGTACCAGAAGCAAGCAGGGGACGGGTGTCTGCTGGCTCTGGCACCCCCACCACCCTGCAGTGTCTTTTCAGAGCCAAGCTCCCTTGGGGAGCACTGCGAGCAGCTGTAGGTGCATTAGACAGGTGGGGAGCTTTCATCACAGGACATTTTGTCGGACTTTGTGATGCTCCATGGCCACATCTTATGCCAGGTTTCTCCCTTACAGCAAATTTCAAGAGTTTACAGTAAGTAAAATCTTTGAAGGAAAAGCGCAAGTATCGAGAAGGATTGTTTGCAGCCATCAGACTTGTGTCCTTTTTTATGACTGTAAATGTAATGTAAATTAGAGGTGATTTGGCAATGGTGTGAAGAGCCTGTCTCTCTGAAACTCCAACCTTTCCCTCAGTTTCAGGCCATGCCATGCCTCCTATTTTACTTTTGAACAGCTAACTGGCAGAGAAACCCATGATGTAAGCTAGTAACTACACAAAATTAGCCCCTGCCAACTGTGAATTCATTTGTTCTTTTCTATCTGCAGTCTCTCCTTTGCTGAAACATAAAACTTTGTAGAGTCAGCATATTTCATCACATTTAAAATTATAACAACAAGGGCAAAAGCACAAAGAAAAATATCACTAATGCTAAAGATGAACAAAAATCCAGCCTAGGGACGATCACGGCAGCAGAGCAATTCAGTATGCCTGAACTACTTTACTGCCACCTTTCATTTTCTAGTTCCAGTGTAGCCTTTTTCCAAAAAGAAAATGAAAATAAATAAATAAATGTAATCTCTTCCAATGGATGATAACAACAACAACAAAAAAATGTAACCATGCTCATTTGCAGAAAAAAAGACTTTTTTTCTGTAAGCTTTAAGTACCTCTACATGATTAATAGCAAAATAAATAGCACTTTCTAAATAAATCTGCCCTAATCTAATCTAACAACACCTAACCACTCTCTGTTTCCCTATTGTTATACCCCCATTGAATGATTTTCCTAGCCCTCCCTTAAACCCATCACTTCCTGTACCTCCTGCATCTCAAAGGTATGCAAATGTATGCTTGACAGCTTTTCCCCCTTCTTTGACACACACTTTTTTTTTTTTTTTTTTTTTTTTTTAAGCAGGCTAGAAACAAACACACGTATTTATTTACATTGTGATAGTCTCCAAAGGCTCCATTCAGCGCTGTGGTTAAAGCAAACAACCAATGAGAAAGGCAAGTCCAGAGTTCAAGCGGCAGCAATCAATGTGCCGAGTTCATATGCCGGCGAACGTCGGTGTGTGGGTACCCACAAAACAGAGAAGTGCTCTCCGGACTCCAGCAGCACTGCGAGGTATAGTTGCTTCCTCCATTAATTTGCTTGGTATTTGACATATGGAAACGTATTTGCTCTTGAATAGGGTTTCTACCCTTTACATTGTCATTAAAACTTGCTTCTGTCACCTTTGTCAATGCATATGAGTTACAGCGATGACTAGGCACAACCCTTATGCCCAGTCAGTTAAATTACGTGGGCAGGTCAAGCGTTATTAGAACACAGCCGGAAAACGCACAGCCAAATGCAAGTATGGTTTCTGTACTTGGATAAGATAAAAAAGTAAAGGGCATCATTTTCAAACAAAAGGGCAAACAGGCCCCTAAATCTGTATTTGGACACACTAATTAAAGCCCAGTCTCTCATTAGGAATCTATTTCAGTTAGAAGGTCATTCTGGTTTCAGAAGATCTATTTTGCTTAAATCCCAGGAACATAACTATGAAGCAGTTCGCTAACCCCCAAGAGAAGAGCACACCACATAGTTACACCAGGACTGCGTACCGCAGTAAGCTACAGGGCTCTCACTGTTGGCTGAGCTATATAACTGGGTCCCATTGCAACACAGTCACCTTGTGAAAAGGGCTCATTCTTTGCCACTCTTGCCAGGGCTGCCTTTGGCAAATCTTACTGCAATAATCAGCCTACACTGCCTACTTGGCTGCGTAAATTGGACTTCTACATCTGTCTGAATAACCATGGAGTCACTTTTTCTTCCCATTTGTGTGATACAGCTTCTGAAAATACATCACTTCAGGACAGGAACAAAAAACAAAACAGAACAAAACAAAAATAAATAAATAAATAAAATGTTTTTAAAAATAATAAAAAAAAAAAAGCAGCAAGGCTGGCTCCAGCACAAACAAGAGAACTGCCCCTCCTAGTCTCCACACTATCACACTTTGCTGTAAAAGGTGATGATGGCCAAACAGCAATAGCTGTCAAGGGTTGTTTTTTCCGTGGGGTTTACCTAGTGGGAGTCTTTAAAAAAACAAATCCAGGCTTCATGTCAGGATGCCAAACTGTGTCAGTGGTGTTAGGCATAGGTCATCGAGATGCTCCTTCCATGCTCAGAAGAATTTAAGTTTGTATTTGCATTGGAGGAGGAAGAAGGCTCCCAGAAGGTAGTAATCTTACAGCTGAAAACAGATTGATCCTGAATTTTGAGGCCAGGAGATGTCTACCATCTGAAAACGAAAGACTTCTCCCCCCCTTCCTTAAACAATCAAATCAAGCATTCCAGGAAAAGTGGGCACCTCCAGATGTTCTCCTGAACAACCTGCAAATATCCTAGCATGTTTAGGCCGAGCTTTAACCACGTGGCTGGCAGAATCACCCTGCAAGCAATTCACTGTGTGGCCTTAAATAAATCACTTACATGTGATCAGCACTAGAGGGGAAAAGGGTTTTCTGTTCCTTTTCTTTTCATGTATAGAGGCATTATATGAAAACAGGCAGAAGTATTGGCTGCTAGCCAGGGGGAAGGAAAAAAGAAAAAGTTGGTATGTCTTTATTTATAGAGAATCTTCATTTTCCTACTTTTGAAAGAGAGAGTTTTAAATAAGATCACTGTATCACAGAAGGCCACTACAAGTAAATGTGAAAGGGGAATTTTCACTTGGACCTATAGTGACAGGTATTAGGGTGTTATACCAAAATAACACAAATAAAAATAAAAATATCAGAAAAAGCATTCATTACAGAATATAAGGGATTGCCATAGCTCAGAAAGAAGAGAAGCAGCCATCTAAGGGTTAGACAGAAGATATAATGTTCCTCCCTTCCCTTTGAAGGTCACCTTTCTATTTGGTGAGGTTCTCCCACTGCAGAAGGCACAAACGACGAAAAACACATCACATACATCTGTTGAACTCCTGTACGGAACTAACTCTTCCATACGGTTTCCCTGTTTTCCTCCCACCTATCAAACAGCTATTGGTACTTTTCTTCATGTCTGGAAGCCAACTGATTTGTATCAGTAGAGTGGGTCCATGTCAGTAACCTGGTCTAACTAGTAAAAGAGGGCTCTGTCTACCAAGGATAGATAAAAAGAGAAGGAGAGAAAAAACCTGGGTGAAGCACAAGGATAGCTGGATAAAGTGAAACTGCATTTTGTGTGGCCCCTTTCCCCTTACACCCAGGGCTGTGCCCCCCGGTTGCATCTGTAACTCATGCCCTATAGATCCTCTGGAGCTGCAGCACAAAGCACAGCTGGCAGCTAATTTGGACTTAACCATTTCACACTTGCAAGCCAGGGATTCAAAGACAAAACCCGGGCCCCCTCCTACTTTCCAACACAGAAACAATTTAAAACAGATCTAACACCTATGTAGTACTGATTTGGTTATCTTCAAAATCCCCATTGTTCTGTTTAAAGAGCATATCCTCCTAGAATAGCCTCCTTTTGATAAACAACTCCTTCTGCATGTCAGCTAAACAACAGTTTTGGTCTTTATCACAAGTGGACCAGCAGCAGAAACAGCGTGTGGTGAAGCAGGGGAGGAGGGGATTTTAGCTGAAAATAGAGTTCATTGTCAGCTGGACTTTGGGCTCAGGTTTTTAAATAGGTTTAGGAATGTGGATATGAAGCAGTTAAAAGAACCTCACCTCCAGCCCTTAAAGAAGAAATGTCTATTCATGCTTTTAACAGCATAGTAGTACCTCAGGTAGTGGGGCTGTTTGTGTGGTGTACACAAAAGTTCCTTGTATGGGAAGGGCAAAATACATAGGAACTGAAATATGAATTCCTCAGAAAATGAAAACTTTCTTAAAAAGAAATACAGAACTTTTTTTAAAAAAGTTTTGTTTTGTTTTGTTTAAAAAAAAGTTTGTGAAGTTTAATTGCGTATTTAAAATAAATAAATAAATAAGCATTTATACAATTTTTAAAAGTTGCCTAGGCCAGAAATTCCTGTAGCTTTTACACAGTTTGTGGGAAATGTATGGAGGTGCTACAAAAGATTCATATTTTTCACATTCCAGATGTGTGCTTGGTGGAACATGATCACTTTTGAAGTGTTTATTTCATGAAAAATAGTATTTATTTTCAGTAACATATCTTGGATGTGATTCTATAATGAGACTACAGAATGTGATTGTATACTTTATCTCAAATATTCCCTAAGCACGGCCGAAAAAGATATTACTTCCTCAGTTCTTTGGATCAGTGGGTATGGGTGTGTGCCATAGGCGCCAAAAAAGCTGTCACAAGAAAATGTTACTTACCGTGTTTCTCCAGTGCAAGCTACCCTAAAAAAAGCTGTGTACATTTCTCAGAAATTGACATACCCTCAAAAAGCTGACATGAGGGGTTTCAATAATTGTCAGCTTGTGTGTCAAACATTAAAAAGGAAAAAAAAAAAAGTATGCCAAAACACTAAGTGATGACCAAAGTAAAATACAGGCAAAATCCCATTTATATTCCAGCTCCTGGAAACCACGTTGCTCTTGTAATATCACTACAGTTTGCTGGTAACTGCATAAAACACTGCTGTAGTTTGAGGCAGTAGTCCTATTGCATTCTTACATTAAAAATTCTTAGGTACACAAGCCACCAGCAAAACCACATCACTTTGTTCTAAAACTCTTGATGAAAAGCCGTAAGTGGCCTAAACAAGAGGAACATCACCATCTCCAGCAGCGCTATCTGCCGTCGGGCTAACTGGCAGCACAGCCGGGCTGCGGGGTGACCCCGGCCTGCACAGGCAGGCTAGGCCTCGGATAAGACAGTTGAATTTGGAAAACACGGGCGGTCACTGATGCCTGGTCTCTGGGTTTCCCACAGATAGAGCATCTGGGCAACGTTAACTGTGGCATTCTGTAAACACTGGCTGGACGATAACGGAGTGTAACGCCAGCTACAAAGTGGCGGTGGAAGGCTGTTTTCCTCTGTTTTGGTGGTAATCAGATGGCATGGCCAAATGTTATGCCTGTGGAAGCAAGCTCTGGAAGTAGTTAAAGAAGTGTTTACAGTGCAGTCTGCCACAGATAAGGAGACAAGATGCTCTTCAAAAGTCAGAGAAACCCATCCAAGCATAAGTTTTCTCTCCTGTTCAACACCAAGAGCCTCAGATACCTCAAACACAACTTCAGCCAGGAAACAAGGCTGTCTTTTTGGAAGATTTGCAGTGCTAGGAGCTCGCGACACAAGACAAAGTCTCAGTCCATTAGCACCAATGGCAAAGCTCTCCACTGCGCAGAGAGGTGACAGCATTTCTCCAAAAATCTGACACATTGTGCCATCAACTCTTCAGGTTTCACCATTACAACGTACATAGGTCAAGCAGACTATATGCATGTACATATATTCAAATCATCAAAAGAGAAGGGAAAAACATCAATATAACTGTTTTGTAATTGACAGGAAGGAACCATCGGTGATTTTACTAACAAGTTTTGCTGCGGCTTGGTAGCAAATGTAAAATATTGCCCCAAATTTCTTTTCTGAAGAAATACAAGTGAATTCCATTCATGCAAGTCTCCACACTGAGAAATGATTGACAGCAAATATTCTCCGTTGCTGAATTTATCTTCTCCCCATTTGTGACCATATAACTTTCTTTGCAACAACTTCAGCAATTGCTCCTGCAGAGAAAAACTGTTTTGCATCCGTTTTGGCTAACCTTTGCCACAGTTCAGTGGCTGAATGGAGGAGGATGACTTCTTCATGTTACCAGACTCCAGACGCCCTACCTGGTCTGCCACTGAGCACTTGCCCACAGTACGACAGGCTGGTCTGTGCAGCTCATTAAATATTTCACAAATGAGAAAAAAATGTATCAAAGGAAAAATAAGTAACTCATACAAATAAAGCAACTGTTCGCGCCTGTAAAAACCTAGAAATCTGCTGTTATAATAAGAAGAGTTGGTATTTTATGCTCATCTCAGGTTGAACTGTATAAAAAGATACAAATGCTCTTGTGGAGACTTTGTTTTCAAGAGTTTGGTTTTGGGGCAGGGTTTTTTTTATTGTTATTGTTGTTGTTTTTACCAAAATAAGCTACATACAAATTAAGCACGTGATTGTTTTCCATGTAAAGAAAAAGAAATGCTTTCCATCTCTAAAAGTCAGCTAAAATGGAAAGGAGCTTAGAGACCAAAAAAGGAGAAAAGCAATGGATTTCTTTTTAAGGAAAAATAATGGCTTTACCTAGTAAATGAATGATTAAAATTTAAGGACTTCGAGCAGTTATTTCCAGAAAATAAAACATCCACCTGTTCAGTCCATCATACTACAGACAGATAAACAACATGCATGTAGCAGTTCTGTGCAGCTATGTCACTGAGAAAAACTGTTGTAGAATTAAACAGAGAAATGAAAATTAGCCACCAACCAAAGGGGGGGAGGAACTGAAGCCAGTTTTGTATGTAAAGCTCCGACAGCATGCTTTCAATACTCAGAATACAAACTCAGGATCATCAAGATTGCTGTGAAGGGAATCTAGGATTGCTTCAACAGCATGGAACAACTCTGTTAAGGAAGTGAAATCATATTGCAGAAACGTGGAGGCCCTTCAGATAGCAGTGAGAGTTACAGAAAAAACAGGGTCCCCTGTTTTAAATGCAGCTTCTACAAAATAAACATTTTCCTCCCACTTTCCTTTTCTTTTCTTTTAAACATATTTTCAAATGTTTATGAAAAGAAAACAGAGATGAGATTGCATCTGGCTTGTCTATGGCGCCATTTGTTGCTATAGGGAGACTACTTGGAAAAGGTGATGAGTGGTAAGTTGGTGAATGATATTAATAGAGAAACAATAGACAAATTGCCATCAATGTTGTGGTTAACCCTTCAGAGTTCACATTTTGGTTTCTCCCTCTTCTTTTTAAGCCCCAAGGAGAGGATAATGATTAATTACATTTCCCTCCCTGCACAAGCAGCTAATTGCTTTCCCAACCAAAATGTTAGTATTTTTCTCCATTTCATTTCCACAAGCACAGAGTATGTAAAAGTAGTTTTAGAAACAGGGGGGAAGCGATCCACTGAAATGTAATTTTTTCCTGATTCAGGTTCTCAGGCAGAACTGATCAACATTTCAGACTTCAATAAGGATGATTTATACCTAGAGCACAAGCCAAACACCACCTGTATTTTTCCTGAAAGTATGGAGAATGCAGAGAATTAAGAGTAAAGCACCACCTTTGATACCACTGAGCAGAAAGCTGAGGCATTCATATCACTAAGTACTTACTGTGAAGATACAACTTTGTTGAATGCAAAGAACATCTCTTCAAGAGCCTTAATAAAGAAAAAAAAAGGCCACATAAAAATGATTTGCAGTTTCCCAATGGGCACATCAATTTACTTAATTAAATATTACTTTCAAAGTTTCAGTCACAATAGCTCTTGTTCCTTGCCAGTTGCAGTGAGAAAGATACATTGAACAAGGATGTCAGCTGAATACTAGCATTGATGTTAATGCCAACTGTCCTCAGCCTTGCCAAGTCACTGACGTTTAGAGCGAGGACTCCCTCATTTTCAGCTCTTTTTAAGGCTTTGTCAAAGTAGTGAAATTCTGAGAGCCCATTTTTGTGCATTTTGCAGAGGCATATAAAAGCCTACCCTTCCAAACAAGAGAAGATCCATCTACTATGCTTAGATCTTTCAACAGAGGGTACTTGTGTCACAAATTGTTGCTCTTTCCATTGTTGACTACCAGATTTTGGTTCCCACATTTTGTTTCATTATATTTAAGATTACTTTGCAATATGAGTGTGCTTATATTGCAATTCAGGTTAAAAAATAATATAAAACCCCTCTTCCTTCCCCCAAAATGCCAGTCCTTCTCTGGAATCAATTTCCCGTATTCAAATCACTATAGCTTGACATCCACTTTTTTTTGTTTGTTTTTGTTTGTTTGGTTGGTTGGTTTCTCATTTCTGAATGGGACGTAGAAACTCAGATACATTCCATTAATTAGATTTCTGTTTTTCTGTTTTGCCTGCATCATCAATTAACTCCATCCTACTAAATTTTAGTGGAAGTTGTTTTCTTCTTCATCTGGAAGCTGTTTCCAAGTAGGGGAATAATCCAAGAAGAAAATCAGTTTGAGAAATGGTGTCTTAGTGTCTTTCTGGAGCTTTCTGAGCATCCGGATTGAAAGGTAATGTAGTACAAAGAGCAGTGAGACACAAAAAACGTTCCACAACCTCCACCCCACCCCCCACCTCCCCACCCCCCCACCCGTTTTCTTCTTTCAGTGCTAAACGCATAAAAAGGAGTAAAGAGGTGCCTCCAGTGACACTATTGTTCAGTTAGCACCAGGCTCACCTTCCATTCCTCTTTAAAAGAAATTGCATTAATGACGTGTCTTGTAAGAGGGTGCCTCAGACCAGACTCTTGGTGGGGCTATCTTGCTCCTTATGGACTTTTCAGGTGAGATGCATAAAGAATTGGCCACTGATACTGCCTAAGTGCTCTCTTTGTTGTCAACTTCATTCCAGAGCCAATTGCATTCTAATTTTAACATACTGAAGACACCCGACTAAGACTTGCATCTTCTCAAAATTAAGTGAACAGAATTTTAACATTTTCCTCTGAACATTCTCAAAATCTGCTCTTGCACTGTCACTTATCTAAAGTCCAATCTATAGAAATCATGCACAAGATATAAAACCTTGTCCCTCTGAAGTTATATTCAAGAACTTCTTTTTCTATTTTTTTTCCTTTTTTTTAAAGACACATGAAGTTAATCCTACATTAATGCCTAGTATTAGGCAAGTGAACTTCTTATTTGCTTGAGCAAAAACCAAAATATTTTATAACATAAAGTCTGATCCATACTTGGTAATTTATATTTTAGGACACATCATTTGTAACTTACTGAATAATGTTTTTCTTTAAAGAGGAGTGACCTCCTAAAAAGAATGATGTGTCAAAATTCATTTACAGTCCATTATATTTAAGTGTAACACAAAGACCGACCATGCCTAATAAACCCAGCAATAGAAAACTAGAGTTAAAAAAGCTCCAAATCTAGTCCTGATTCCCCGTGACACACATAAAGGTCTTTAAAACAACATATCCACTCATTTGAAGCACCAACTTATCCTCATACCCTTATTAACTTTCCTGGAGTTAGTCTTTTAAGCAGAGTTAGAGTCTTCAATCCCAAATGTTTAATCTAAATGCAACCTCAGGCTTGGAACAAATGTCACTGTGATATAAAGTCATGGGAGGGGAGGAAAAAAAATCTGAACTGCCATTCTTTAGACCTACTGCTGTCAGAAGGAGAAGAGGGTGCTGAACACCTCATAAGCCCCAGTTCTGCAGTCTAATTTAATTACAATCGTATTTTTACTCAGAAAACAAAAAACAATAACTGAATGTCTTCTTCATGATTCCCTAGTGCGTAAGTTGCATGTTGCATTTTCTCTCCATTGCTTTGTCCAGGCCTAAAGCCATAGAGAGGCTATTGCACCATTTCTTGGGGCATTTGTCCCAAAGTTTCAATGGCAAACTAAATGAGAGGCAGAGAATTAAAGGGACTATAACAGCAGAGGGTGATTCTTTCTGTTGTGAAACATCACAGCTTGAAATTATAATGAAGTTGTCATACAGCAAAAAGCAAACTTATAAATCATATTACATGCAAAAATGTTTTGTATTCTTAACAAACTCCTGATATCCTAATCAATTCATGAGGCAGTTTTAAGTGACTAACACCGCAAAACTTTGCCCACAGAACCAGAGGCTGTATGAACAGTGTGGGAAAGAAGGACTAAGTGATACGCTCTTGAATTTACAGATGTGAGCATGGTGCCTTTCACATTTTAAGCATCACCTGGTAGGTAGACTGTGGTCTCTTGTCTTCCCTACCACATTCTTGCCACTATTCTGCAATGCTGACTAACATCTGAGTGACTTCTGTTTCTGCTTGTAAAAGAATATAACATTTTCAACCTGATGGCCCAGCTAACATACACAGTGTTCAAATCATCCTACAGTTCCTTCTATTTGTTCTGCCAAAAACTATGAGACTATAAAACCATTTCTGTTTTTCTTTTATGAGCAAAAGTATTCACATAAATCAGAAATTCTGCTATTTCCTGAGATCTACCTACAACCCAAACAGATCCTAAAGTCTGGCATTTCAGGAATTGATTAAATGGTGCAAACTGACCCTTATTGAACCCTGAAACAGAGAAAGCCTCACAGCACTTATGCAATATAGTGCCAATGGTCACTGTTACTTAAAGAGTCTTTCATGTGCCCCGAACACTGTTCATATGCAGTGCAACTGTGCTGTGTAATGTGCTGGAAGGCAGCAGCTAACTCCACAGTTGTGGAGAAGGAAGAATGTAGTGACCCAGTGCAAAAACCCAGCTCATCCAGAAAATGCTATATGATCCTGAGTGTTTACATAGAGAGCAGGCAGATCTTTTCTATTTTTATTTTTGTTCTCAGGGACTCATCAGAATGCCCCATGCCACAGCAGAGCCCAGAACTTTGTTTCTCTTCTTCCAAAGAATAAAGGGCTGAATCAACCATTGCTACACAAGACCTGCAATCCCAAAGAGGTTTTCAAGTAACAGCAGTGTCTTTCCCCCTCAACACACTTTAAAAAAACAAAACAAAAAAAAGGTCTAAAGGTCTTCCAATATAAGCTGCTCTTGAGAGCACTACATTGTGCTATGCTTTTTCATTCATACTTCTTGTTTTTATCAAGCAAGGATGACTAATGTGCTATTGTAATGCACTTTTCGCAAAAATGTGTCCAACTGAGGCTGCTTCCACCGTAGTTGCATGGGTGTTTAACATTAAAAAAGAGCCCTCAGCTGAGCAATGAGCGACTCATTACCCTGTGCTTTAAAACAACAGGCATCATACATAAACCATGCTCTCATGCAAATTTGACCTACATAATGTTGAAATCTTCCAATGACAGGAAGATTTCACAATTAATCCCATGTGTCCCATAGCTGTAAAAGTGGTGTTACTTTAGCACCACAGGAAGCACCACATTTGCCACAAAGAGCTTATCATGGCATGTTTCTTGCAGTTTGGCCAGGAAATCTAGATGGCACTTCATCCCATGCCAAGAAATGCTTTTCCAGCTCAGTTTATAGACATTTTAACCACCCTGGAAAGAGTGTAGCAATTCTTTATGCCACCCATACATATGGATTGTATATATGATGTATAACCTTTGACTTCAGCTTGGCCAGGATTTTGCTCCTTACCCCTACAGAACCACTGAATATTCATTTTAGGTCCTATCATACATTTGGTGATACTGATAGGCAAAACCAAATGGCATCCCCAGAGCACAAGTGATAAGAAAGAGACTGGTGTTTGTTATGAGAATATTTCAAATGATTCAAATGAAACCTGGACTCTCAAGCATAACTATAACGCATTGCTGACCTCATACACAGTGGCCAGAGTTTTTTAGAGTGACTGCTTCAAAAACTTTTACTGAATTTAAATGCTTCAGTTTGAACGAGACCTTGATTTCTCTAGAATGAAACCTGCCAACTGCCTTGACAGGTTTCGCTAGTACTAGCACTGAGTAAATTCAATCTAATTTCACATTTTTATTTCACTTTTTAAACCATTTTTCAGCCCAGAACAATGGCTTCTCTGGAATACAAGGACATGAAAGTATACATTCTTAAGATGGGCATCTATCACAAATCCATCCAGACTTGTCAACTGAGCATGTAGGTCAGTAAATTTTGTTGTAACGCAAGCCTTTAATTCACATTTCACATTTAAAGAACTACACTTCTTCACTTCTCTGCCAAATAAACCCTTGTCTTCCCTTTCTTTTCCAGAAAATTTGCAGTTAAAACCTGGTTATAACAACAGGCACTTCTATGCAGAAAAGGACTCCTTACTTTTGACTGTGATATTCACATGGGCCTCAGGTCACCAGCACAAAAAGCTTATTAAAAGATCACTTTTGAACAGCAGTACTAGATATTAATAAGTAGTGTTCAGCCACAGTAAATACAATCACTTATTCATTTCATCATGGAAAACTTACACTTACTAATGCCTCATTAACCTAAAAATCCTACCAGCATACTTATCATCATTCACTGTGTTTGTGCTTTAAAGGAAAGTTTTCTTACCCTAATCAAAGTGATGAAATGCTCCTCTGAATCATTTTATTACATGATACATGCCTCCACCTTATAAGGATGCCTTAAAAGTCTTCTTCCTTATTAGAAGCAGAAAAAAATAATAATAATAATAAAACTCAAGTTGGATTGACTAGTCTCTTGGGCACAAATCAGCCTTATCTAAGACTTTAAAATGTTACTACTCTGTCACAAGATAAATGCCTTAGAAGTTGACACTCTTCGAAACATTTGGCAACTAGGCACGTTGCTCTGAAAATTACTATTGCTCTTGAAGCATCTTTTAAACTAAAACAGAAGCTTAGACTTGATTCCAAGCTCAGAGTTAATTATTTCATCCATATTAGGGATTTCCATGCAATATTTCACACTTGCCCTAAACAATACCTTCTATGCCCTCAGTGAAAATTCCTTGAATTGGAAAAAAGATTGTGAATAACAAAATCCACCAGACACATGAATGGAGAAACCTTTACAGCAGAGAGATCTTCATATCAACTATCCAGGCTTGAGGAAAACAAATTTAAGTAAGATTCTTCCTACTAGTATGCAACCATGTAATGCACTCCCCTGACATACATTCTGTACTAAATGTTGCAAATAAATATACCCAGAAATACTCAGATTTTCTTTTTTCCTTGCTCAGATTTTCACCTGAGAATCTCAATATGAAATATAAAATATGCTGAGGCAATGAGAAACTAGCTACTTACCTGGTTCTAAATTTGACTGTATTTCACTGACACATAAATAATCATCTTAGCCAATGGGACTAAAAGGTTTGAAAAAGTCCTTACCCTGCTTACTGAGCAAGCAAGCATACAACTGCTCCCTTCATCATTGGCTTACACTGGTCTGAAAGATAATGTCATTGCTGAGAAAAAAAAAAAAAAAAAATCTAAACGTGTTTGCTTTATTTCACCATATAATTCCATTGAAGATAATGAAATGACCCTTCTCATGAAGATTATTTGACATAATTCATATCACAAATACTCCTATTTACAGCAGGGGAAAAGGTATGTATTGCATTCAGCTATGAAAAAAAAGCAAATCGTCTCACTTTTTCTCCTTTATGACTGACTTGCTGCACGGCAATTTTCTAATGTTCTTGCTAACAATAGCAGGCAGGAAGAATGCAGTTCAACCTAGTTTATGTTTAGGAAGAGGAGCACTGATTTCCTACAATTACTCCTTGAATACAGCATCACGCCAAAGGAGCAGCAGGGGAAACAATGGAAGTCTTCCATGTGCGTAAGAAATTGTGTCTCTCCTTTGAAGAGCTTGTCATTAGACAATCCCACAACATAAAGGAGACTTCAGGAGACAAGTAAAACAGTGATCTGTATCTAGTGAATAGCAGCAACATTATAAAACATTTGTGCCATGTTTATCACCATGGAATGATTTCTCACAAACTGTTCCTGGTTGTTTCCAGAGACAAATTTAGGCAGCAAATCAGAAAAGTGGATCAGAAAGGAAATTCCCTAGGCTTGTCTTGGCACTTGTAAACCCCATCATCTTAATGGTTTGGGTCAGTAATCTGCCAAAGAAAAGTGCAGGACTCATCTTCTGCAATACCAGTTAACTGAATGGCTGTAAGACAGTGTCCTGTGTACACCAGAGCCAGCAGCAGGGAAAGGGAGGGATGGGACCAGTTTCTCAAAGGTAGATCCACTCAGCTGCACTCCTGAGCCAAAGTCCCCAGCAGCTTCTGCCCCTCTGCCACCATACAGACTGCTGGCAGAACAAGAACAAGAGTTTACATTTTCTCACCAGATATTCCACATATTAACTTGATGCCATGCATTTCTGGGGGGACTATCACAATAAAGCTTATATCCAAGAAGAGGAAGAGCCAGAGAGATGGAAGAACAGAGGAAAGATGTTCTTTAATTAAAATACTGATTGGTATTTGGGAGATCTGGGCTATTCTCTGTGTTTCTTACATCCTGCATGACTGCAGATCACATGTGATCCAGTATTTTATTTCTTTTCTACATAATTGGCTTGTCTAGGGAGAATATGAGCTCTTGTACATTAACATAAGCTTTTTTTTTGGCCAGAGTTTGCTTATCAGTAGAAGTATATGGGGAGTGGGCTCATCTGTAGTGCATAAAAATAATAATAGTTGGGCTAGGAGGAAACATCAGAATGGAAGAAGAGGAAAGTATGTTTTAACTCCATCGCTTTATGTGGAGCCATACTTCTAAAATAGTTCTCCCATGTTTTACACATGAAATCAGATCTTATTTTAGCAAAAAAAAAAAAAACAAAAAAGGCATGCAGTCCAATATACACCTATGTTAAATTATACCTATCCACAAAATAAAAACATTGTCCCTCTAAAGCAACACATCTGTTCTTTTGATATATTTCCCATCCAAAGAAAGAATTAATTTCATGGAACCACAGCACTAACAAAAACCAATATATTGACTTGTAAGATGCAAGCCCAAACAAATTGCACAACACACATATTAGAGTTAAGCAGCGATGACGCACAGACTGTACTACACAAAAGGGAAGGGTCATAGCATACAAATATACAAAGGGGCTGGAAATTAATTGTCAGACATTTAGATATTTGTTCCTTCTTTACATCATTCTTGGACCTTGGACCTAAGACTTTGATGTTTATTAGTTTATTGTTTTTATCAGTTACAAAATTAACTAATCTGTCTGCAACAGTGAGTATCTGTTATTTTAAGCAATCCTCATGAGAAGTGCAGAACAGAAAATTCAAACTCCAAAGTCAAAGTATAATGACATTGCATATAAATAAACACCGAGACTCATCCATGCCACAAAACACAATGTTCATACCAAAGAATGCCCGTAGGCCAAGTTGTCCATCCTTACAGCACATAACAACTGGGGACTACTGAGATTCCTCCCAGCTTCATAATTCTCCAGCAGCATGACTGAGTGAACACATTTGAAGGAGAAGGGATCCTGATGGAGAGATAGGCACGTGTAAGTTGATCAATGGTGAATAACCAATATGGTTGATACACTCCAGACTCTCTGGCCTTTTGATGTTGATTGTAAGAATGAAGGCATCTATTTGTGTGTTTAAAATTGCAATAAAAGCCCTAATTTAGAGTTGCTTCTTTCAACACTTTTAACAGCAGAAGGCTGAAAGGTTCAAAGTAACGAGCTTCTCTCCCAGAGATCCAAGGTTAAGCAAATAAAGTTCCTTAAGTCTCAATAAGCTATTATCAGCAATAAAAAACAACCATGTAATGATAGATATGGCCACATAAAAGCAACCAGAGTGAAGAAACTCGAACAGCTTATCAAAGTGAGGGGACGAAAGCAATTCCTGGTCAATATCAGCCCTAATCCAGGACAGAAACCTTCATCCGTTGCTTTTATTTGTTGTTCTTCAGCCTATGAAAGGTAAAAATAACCATTAGGTAACTGGTATACAGAGAGCCCCAGTGATAATATTAGAAGTGATTCCACTTCTGAGGTTCAGAAAACTTAAAAGGCTTGTGTTTAGATAATGGAAGATTCAGACATGATTATAATATCACACCATTATAATATCATCACCACCAATAGCACCTTACTTTCTAAAGACACTCTCCTCCAAGTACCTCAAAAGCTGTTGTGAACACCAACACATGTACCAGTGAGGCAGCCAAATGTTATCACTCAAAAGGAATACTACTTAGGTCTCCTGAATCCCAAGGCCTTCACTGTCCTTCCCCAGTAATGAAGATCTGAATCTGAGAGGAAAAGTGTTGAGACCTACCCATAATAGGCTGTGCTGAGGGAAGCAGCTGAAGCAGAATGGGAAAATTGCCCAGGAGATGCCAGCGTAAACAGAGCTGGCAAGGCCCCTGCCTTACGTGATGGAGAGGAAGAGCTGCACCACGCTTCAGACCCACGACTCTCCCGGCAGAGCAAGGCTGGCTGGGCAGCTCAGCAGACCTGAGCCACTTCTGCAGAAATGCACAGCGCCCAAAACGCTGACAGAGCGAGAGACACGACTGCTGCACAGCTCATCTGTGTGAGCGTGGGTAGCAACTGCCTCAGATGACCCTGCCGCAGCCAGGGAAGGAAAAGAAAAAAACAAACAAACAAAAAAATACACACACAACTCAACTCATCTTTTTTGTGTTGGGAGGACTTTGCAAGTAACGCAGGGCTTCAGCAAAGTGAGGTTCATTCTCAGGCCTAATCTCACTGTATTTTGGAGACCACTCTCATAGATGGTTTTATCCTTTTAAGTTATTACTTAATTTGGAGAATAATCATTTTTAGGCATCTCTAAAAACCATATCTGTAATTTACTCAGTCTTGCAGACATTTCCTGTGGGGAGTTGCATGCAGACCTCTATCCACTGAGGATTTTAGGATTCTCTAATTGCCAAGGGAGTTGCAAACAGCAAAGAGGAATCTATAACCCTTAATATTGACTGAAACGTAAAACAAATCACATTATCCAGTTACAAAACATGTCATTCTGCAAACTTCCAGAGGCTTCTTTCTTTCAGGAGCTGGCAGAATTCAGTATATTGGGGTGATGGCATACACTCGCTTCCCCATTGCTCCAAGAGTTAATCATTAGACCATTACCAGGAATGGTCAAAATACCAAGAAGAGAGCTAGTATTTTCTGTCAAAGGTCTGGGAAAATAACATAGATGCAAAGTCCAAGCCCCATTAACAGAGGGAGATGAAAAATGCTAGTTCATTCCTACTGAGATGGCCTCAAAACATACAAAGCAGTTTCTAATTTGTTTGAGAATGCACTTTAGGTTTCATTTTAATAGGTGCTAAGTACATGCAAACAGATATACCATAATTAAGGTGATCAATCTGCAAGAAGGAAAGCACATAAAAAGAACATCATACTTAAAAGAGTTAAGTAATCATAACAGTAATTATTAATTGCATTATAATTAATAATTATAATGTAATAGATTCCTGGCTGTTCTTTTGCAAGGAGCTTAAAATCATTGCCAGGTACTACATTAAGTTGTGCAACTGAAAGGCATGCTTGAAACAGCTTTTCAGCAGCAAATCCCATTTCAGCAAAACCTTTTTTTTTTTTTTTATTTCATAGAATGGCAAAAGCCCAAATGAAGCATTTTACATAATGCATAAGATGTGTTATGACTGATCTTTAACAGATCTGTAGAAGAGGAAATATTCTGTTATGAAAATTTTAATTATTTGGGTTTTCATTATGATTAAATTGGAGGCTAAAATTACATATTTACATACATCTGTAATGTTATGTTCTATATTAAATAATTATATTCACATATGTATAACATTTTAATCTCTACAGGTTTTATGGGACAAAAATCGTTTTTCCCACCAGTTCTACTCTCAGACACTCCCAGAGACAGGCACTGCAGTTGTTAATTTACGGATGGGTAAACCGAGACCCAGATTTAAGCACTTGTCCGAGAGTCAGTGACAGCACAGACAGCAAAGCCTGACTGGCTCTCCAGCTTGCTTTGCTTCAAAAGGGCAGGAACTCATAACGAGGTCTGCTGCGAAGTGTCAGAGGTGGTGCATTCATGTCATGCTGACCTGGCATTGTGCAGAGCCGCCTGCATGCACAGGCTGTTTGAGCAAACACTGCTGCTTCGTCCCCCGTGGCTGGCAGACGTGGATTTGTGCAGGAGTAGTAAGAAGGGGGGAGACGTGTGGACTGGCTCTCACAGACAGCACCCTAACATGGATTTTATAAGATGAATGCAAGTATAAGATGAAGGCAAGTACCTTATCGTGCTTATTTGTCCCAATTAAAATCTATCATGCCAGAAAGTTGTGCATCCATTCTTTTTAAATGACCAAACAAAACATGATTTTGGAAAGTATAGAAGAAAAAAGTACCTTTACTAGCATGGGCCTCATATTTTGCATTTACCCACTGCCAAACAGTGAAACCCCTCTGTACAGTTTGTTTAATTAGCATTTGAGCCTGCTCATGTTTGAATCCACTGTAAAATAGCATCAGTAGCTCAAGGACATGGGCAGTTTCTTTGCTGGGACCCTGGGGCAGTCCCCTGAGAACACACCAACTACACCCAGGAGAAACAGCTTCAGAAGTATTCTCTCCATCTTGTGTATTAGAGAATTAAAAAGGAAAATGACACTTTTACATATTCATCTGCAACTCCATTTTTTTTCTCTCATGAAGTCATACAACCACATAACACACTTCCATCACTGCCAAAATTCAAAATCTATAAATAGGGCTATAACCTTTTGGTTTAAATTGAAATATGGGATTCTTTTGAAAAGACAGAGAGGAAAATGGAAAATTTATTACTCAAAAAAATAAACAATGTCTCTTCTATACAGGCATTGTAGCACATATGTTAAACAGTAACCAAATGTGATGTTAAAAACAAAACAAAAAAAGAAAAGAAACAAGAGAATTATGATTTTTGGGTGAGAATATAAACGGCAGGAACAGACGAGCAGTTAAAAATAAAGAGCCCATTATATTCAAATGAAACAAAGAATGAGGAGAGAAAATAATAGGCTATAAAAATATATCTGTCAGCGAAGCTGTTTTGGGACTGAACGTTTCCCCTGTGAGATTCTCAGGAAGCACCAGGCACCCTCCAGGTTTAAAGCTTTCATCCCTGGGCTCCCAGCTATATTGGTTTCCTGTATAAAAGGAATTGAGACGAGAAGAAAACATTTGAGCGACTGCCCCAGCAATGTTTTATACTTTGTGGAGCCCTGCCTAACACAACAAAACTGAGTATTGTTACAGAGGACTCAAAGAGTCCAACCAATTATGTCCCTTCATGGGTTCGGCTATACTAGCCTTTGATCACCAGCTCTAACTACCAGCAGTAAAGCAAACACAAATCTGCAGACAGCATCAATAAACCTTGCAGTGGGAGGGAACAGAGATACTCTGTGCCCTGTTGGCTTTTTTATTTTTTTTTCCTAAATCCCCAACAAAAATATCTACCATTTGTCTTTTCTAATTCACAGGCAGATTCAAAGTGAGGGAAGGATAACTGCTCACTTTTTAAAGCCAATCACGTGGCAATGAGCAGAAAATTTAGCACATACCTTCAGAAGAATTCTCTAACCCTGGCAAAATCTGGTCTGCTAGTTACCTAGAATTCATCCTTGCCCTTATTAAACTCTGATTTTACACACACACACAATATATGCATATGTAATACATACACGTATTCATGATGGAACACTTTGTAGAAACACTTCTCTCTTTACTTCAGTGTTTGTTTAATGTGTCAGTCCTTTCCTGAAGATCTTCCTGCTAAACACCTCCTGAAAATGCCACGTTTGCTGGGTATTTGTGCTATTG
Source organism: Oxyura jamaicensis (assembly GCF_011077185.1). Taxonomy (NCBI): domain Eukaryota; kingdom Metazoa; phylum Chordata; class Aves; order Anseriformes; family Anatidae; genus Oxyura; species Oxyura jamaicensis. The sequence goes on along the minus strand of NC_048895.1, from coordinate 31,635,830 downwards.
ACACGGTGATCCCACAGCGCAGTATTTAGGCGGTGAAGTGGCTTGGGGTTGCTGTGTGCTGAATATTGCTCACCTAGCACTGTAACTCAGGCTTCACGTTCCCACAAGGCAGAAGTTCAACAAGGCAGACCTCCCGTACCCAAGGAGCACTGAGTCTTTTCAAGCTTGGAGGCACTGCTTCAGCGTAAAACCACAGTGGTTTTCATCCTGTGGAACAGACAGGTTGGAAGCAGAGATCTGAACAAAAGATTAGGAAAGGCAGCCTGGTCCAGCGGTTACTCCACCAGCCTGGGCCCAGCAATCCCTGCACTGCCTGTGACAGTCTACACAGCCGGTGTCAACGCACAAGCTCACCTCGGCCTTGAGCCGCAGAAATATGCTGGGCCTGCATGACCTTGAAACCATTTAGAGTCAGGCATCAAAGTACCTTGGAGGCTTTGGCGCTTGTTTACTCTGTGCTGCAATAACTGTCTATAAAATGCAAGATAATAACATTTGCCTATCTCACCAAGTGCACCAAACCCGCTGTGACAAGGACACCCTGCACACCTGCTAAAGCTAGGTGCTGTACTGCTTTGGAGAGGCACAAAAACAGAGCTGAGGCTTCCCATCAGCCTCGTGCCACTCGTCTAGCCTGAGCAGGGCATGGTCTAAGTAAGAGCAGGCAGCTGCAACCTCACAGACCTGGAAAGAATGAAATGAAACCCAACTCTGACCCCCTCGTATCTGCGGGCAGATATTTCTTAATAACCAGTGGGTGCTAACTGCGTTCTGCGCCTGCTGTCTGCTTTGCCTGGCACGATTCAAGTCCCGCCACAGCACAAAGCACTCAGTTTATTTAGCCGCCTCTCCCTGACTGGCAGAGCCAGTCCTCCCTGCCTTCTCTCCCAGCTCTGCTGCTTCACACACCTCACTGGGCACTGCGTTGCGAGAAGCGCTGCTCCCATGGCGGGCTGGCAGGAGCCCTGTCTCCCATGTGTAAATAAAGGCAAGACAATGCTTTTCTAACCACATTGCCCAGAAAATAAGGATCTATTTCAAATTTTCCACGATCTCTTCAGGTAAAAATTAACATGCTATTATTTAAAGTAGTCTGCAGCAACCCTGCCAATACAAAATGGAGGGTGGGGGAACCTGAAGGAACATACCTGCCATGGCAATGGGAGGTAATTCTGACTTGTAATGCGCTGAAACGGGAACGAGGTGACTTGGGTTCAGTTTCCAACTCACTATAAACTTTACACATGTTATCACCTCATCTTCCCAATACCCATGCTCCCCTTGCACATGATCCAGATCATCTTTACTCTCATAATTTGTCTTATCTACTCTGAATATAATCTGGAAAATAATAGTTTCTTTTTGCTGAGAGGATCTACAGCCCCTACCGCAAGAATTTAATGAGTGAACACCTGAAGCATTACTATTAACACGCAGCCACAGCCTTTTCACTTCAGTAGTGCTGCTTACATCTGAATGAAAAAGTAGTGCATGCCAAACAGGTAGTAAAAGCCAAAACACATGGGTGATAGCCAAAAAGGCAACTCAAGCTTTGTAATTTACAATCTGATAAATTCATGTCTTTACATTGTTTAAGAGTCTGCATAACTTCTAAGCAAACCCCCATGAGAAAAAAAGAAACAAAGCACCAAGGAGAGAAAAGTTAAAGAAAAATCAAGCATAGAATGAGGACAGAGCAGAAATGAAAACCAAGCCAAACCCTTATGTAGAAATGGGATAGGTAATACAGTATCTATAGCAAGCAAAGATGTTTTTAAATAATTACAGCTCTATAATAAATTGGAAACACAGTAGATTCATGAGTGAGTAACAAGGTGAAATTACATCTAATCTGGTGATTCATACTAACTCAGAAAACCTGGTTGTTACAATACTAGTTGATGCCAGGCTGCATTTTATTCAAACCAATAAAATCTTTTGTGTGGTCTCTTGACCTCACTAATTAACTAATTTACATTTAAGACAATAATGCTGATTAGTAATTTAAAAAGGAAGTGTTCCCACCCCGGCCGTGTTATCCCTGCATCTCCTCTGAAGAAATTTTAGGCTGGAGAATGCTGCAAGTGAATAGGATTTCACTATAACCCAGTTTGTAATTATTGCTCTTAATTGGTTGAGCTCCAGAGTGTTTAAGGTTTTACATATCAATTCTAACCAGCATGCTCAAAAGAGACAAAATCTGGAGTTATCCTGAGTTACGTGATCCTGTTGAGCTTAGAAGAAAAGTAAAAGTCTCTCCAAGCAGGCCCAGGGTACCAGGATGCAAACCAGCAATGTGCAGACACTTGGCATCTTTTCATGGCCTTGCATTTAAAACCCCAAACCCACCTCGACAGTCTGGTGGTCAAATGTCGGTACAGAATTCAAACAGAGGCTGGGACCAGTGTGCAGTGTTACAGCTTCTCATCTTCAGCCAAACCTTACTGTACTGGACACAGAAACCACACAGCCTGGGAGAAAAAGCATTATGTCTTTACAATCATTCCATCTTTCCTATACTAGTAAGCAAAAGGCAGGAAAACACTTCAGAAGAAGCTGCCTCTATCTTATAATAGTATTCCATATCATGTGGTGTCTTTTACCTGCAGAGCCTATAGTCCTTTCCCAAATCTAAATTGGCATTACTACTGTGGCACAAGTGGATAACTCAGTCAACTAGATACAAAGAAATGGAGCTGAAGTCAGTAGCCTATTTTTAACTTCACATTTCCCTTCCAGTCACTGTAAAGTGTTGCACTGCATATATATATATATATATATTTTAATGTATAATACAATTGCTTCCATTTTAAAAGTCTGTGAGAGACTACAAATGTTTTTTTGCTAAATATAAAACAGGTATAAAAACATCTCAAAATGACGTTGATCTCATAAATGCCATGTTTGGTGAGCGTTACCATACTGACAGGTAGTCGTTCAACAGCTAAGGCCACTTCGATGTGGAGTCACTGTGGGTGTATATGAACTAAAAGCAGAAGCTGGCTCAGGGCACAGAGTGCATCAGGAATTACCAGTATCACTGGTTAACACACTTCTTCTGTTCAGTCTCCTGTTCTGCCACTCAGTTTCCCCAGGTGCAAGGCCACCCACCTCTACTCCGTGCCATGGTCCAGTGCTGCCTCTCTTATATCAGTGCATCTTCATGTGTATCAATAAAACAGATTGGATTTGCAGATCTCAGCTGATAAGAAAACAAAAGTTTTGCTGCTGGATTTTCTGTGCTTGATGTTTAACCTGGATCATTTCAGCACAGCCCCGCAAATGGCTGCATCAGCACAACCAGAGTAGTGCAGGAACAGCACCAAGCATCAGGGATGGAAAGTGGGAACTTCTTAGAATTTGTCTCACGTCAGATCCAGTTTATTTAATGTCTCATTACATCCTCAAAGTTACTAAAGAATGGGGGAAGGAAATAATAATTAGTCTTCAAGAAAAGATTTAAGGTAAATTATTCTATATTGCTCATACTTACACAGGAAACATGACCTGGACATACATAAACTTTCTAATTCTGCTCTGTACAGAAATAAAGGAATTGTTCCTTAAACGATTCCTGGGAGCCAGCTGATCATAAGAGATTAAACCTTCTCAAACTTGCCAGTTCCTGAAACACTTCCTGTTTTTTTCTCACGTGATGCTGCATTCCTCCACAGTCATACAGCTAAACCAACAGCACCATGCAGAGGAATGCTTCCTTCAGCTTGAAGTGTACAACTGCAAACATAACTCTCAGAGCTGCTAAAAGCAGCTCATACCACAGGAGTGAAGAGGACTCAGCCCTTTTATAAAGGAGGGTATGCAGTTCCCACTCCTACAGCTGCAGTCTTCCCCTACTAACAGCCCAGGCTGGGTCCTCTCTCACTTGAAAAATTTAATATGGCTAAGCACTGGTTCACAAACTTATAAAGGCTACAGAGAAGATGAATGAGAAGCAACTGTTCACTTTATCTTCGATACAAGGAATAAGGTACACCTAATGAACTTTTAAAAGAGCACATTTAGAATAACACTAGATAAGACCAAAACCCTGTTGCAGAGACATTCAAGATGGGACTTTGTCAGTTCAGATAATCCCCTTGTAGGATAAGTCCCCTGGTAACCACTACCATCTGGATGCAACCCACAGCACAGAAGTCCTGTTTTCCTGCAGCTATGAGGGTCTACCGCATAAGAGCAGCACTGAGCACACAACTTCTGCACCCTCACCAAAGCTGTTGCCCCCATTAAGAAAAAATACAGGGTAAGAGCAGTGAGATGGACTTTTGGTCAGGAATAGCATGACTTTTCTGACTGAAGCACATTTCTGTTGTCGTTGGTTGTGTTTGGCTGTCACATCTATGGAGACTGCAAACACTGGGCAATTTTCCTCCGGTGTGTACACAGAGGTAGGCACAGCAGTGCTCCTATCATTATTGCAGCCTCCTGATATTACTGCAGGGCAAACATGGTAATATTAACAATTAGTCAGTGACTCAGATAAAGCTCTCACAGATATAAATTCCCCATCCAAATCACTGAGGTTGTGTGGTAGTATAATTCTTCCGGCGGAAAACTATAGCACTCTTCCTCACTCTGGCATGTGTGTTCTCACCCTCTCCCACGGGCCAGCACTAACACTTATGTGATCCTAGGGAACAGGTTCACAGAGCTCAGCAATTCTTTTTCAGGTTACTTTTTGGCTGGATCATCTCCCTGAAACAGTGCAATAGTCACAAGAGCATTGGTGCTGGTGCAAAAGAAGTGATAATCGTGAATTACTGCAGAGGGGAAGTAAAGAAAGGATGAGACCTGACATGAAGCATGTCCTAAATCTTGATTAAAAGAGAAGGCTGTGGTCATTGTGAATCAAAGGGGGTTTTCTAAGCCATAGAATTGCACACACCAGCCTCAGAGACTCCCATACTGAATTCTCTGCAAAAATTCACAGAAAAAAAATGCAGAACCAGGCTGTAGAGAGACAAGCAGATCAGAGACCTCCAGTGGGCATATTCTTGGCAGACTGTGACAACCCCCGGCAATTACAAAACAACAAAACTGACAGAAATTAACTGCTATGCACAAGAGGAGTCCTTCCTAACACCCATGTTTGGCCTCTAAAAACAAAATATAGTTGAGAGGTCTCTGACAACCCCTCCATCTTCAGACGTTCCCGTTGCATACAAAACTGATCAGCAAGAAACCAAGGGAAACAGATTTATCTCAGACATCTTCAGCCACTCATTTTGCTGCTACTCCAGGCTCCAAGTACAACTCTCTTGTCTGCAAAGCCTTCACATGGCCCAAGCACACCAGCTGCTCAGAAAGAAAATTGCATATAATCTTACTGGTAGGCTTCTCTGCTCAGAGAAGCTTTTCACTTTTCAGATATACCTAAAACCCTTTTGTTCTCAAAATGTACCTCTCAACAGAAATGGCCATCAAGAGTAGACAGTAATTAAAAGCCGTAAGTAATACCAGGCTACAATTTATATTCACCAAAGCACTTGGAGCTATTTAAGGAAAAGCTCAAGCACAAGTAATTCCTCCTCTGCACAGAGCTGGGCCTAACTAGCACTTCAAGAGATTAGAAAATTTGCCCAAAACGTTTCCAAAGTCCCACAGCCAGAACAAGAGGGAATAAGTCTCTCTGGACAAGTGGCTTGTCTCCTTGCTCCAGGTATTCTGAGCACCTTCCATCAATGCAAGGCAGAAAGCCCAAGGTTCAACAGGAACGCTCTGGAGATAGAGAACCAACTCAAGTCTGTGCCAAAGGACTGTGATGGCTTTCTCCCGGGTGCCTCTGGAACTACCTTAAACCTTAACCTAGCTTTCTATTTAAACTGATTTACATTTTTTCTACTTGATAATGAACTTAGCCAAAGCTGTTTATAAACCCTGGGAGGATTCCCCAGCTGGCTTTGGCTCAGATCCTTTTCTGAGCACAGGGATATGAGGCCCGGAGTCTGGCCGCCAGTCATATTTGAACAGCTATCGATCACATGATTTTTGTATTACAGAGACTGTTCCAAATAGTTAAAAAATTCCCCCTCTAACCCCTCAAGTTTAATTTCTCCCATAAAAAAAAAAAAAAAAATAGAATCAAAGAAACACTGACATGTTTCTTCAAATCAAAACATTGTCAGATCAGACACTGGCACAAGTTCAGACCTCACATTTGTGGGGCTGGATCAAAGCAGAGCCCCAGACCTAAAACCCAAGGAATGAACAAGTCTGCATCTCTGTGCTGTGTTTTTTTGGAAACCACCGTCTTTCCTACCATGTACATTTCTTGAAGGTAAGGGCTTAGGCATTTCCTAACGTAGCAGGATGATGCAGCAGCACAGGGCTGACACAGAACAACAAACAGCAGGACTTGGGGGAACCGGGAAGGCAAAGAAAGAAGAAGCCTAAAGAACCAGAGAGGGCAGATAGCTGGAGGGAGAACTGCTTGTATGGGGATTGCAATGCATCAAAGGGGTGTTGGGAGCCTTCGGCAGGTGGCTACTTTATCGGCCAGTAAGCAACAAACACCCTCTTTAACCACTTAAAATGATGATATGAAGGGAGCTCCTGCTCCTGTGGCCCCGAGGCCCTGCTCAATACCTGCTCTGAAAGTCGCCCTTCTCCACACCCTGCCTCCTGTGTATAACACCAGTAAAGCACTGCGAAATGCGGCACAGGGACAGCGCTTGTGGAGACCTGCCCAGGCATTTTTAATCACAGCGCTGTCTGAAGCTGCTCAGAGCAGATTACGTACACAGATGCAAAAGTGCCCGGGGTGAAATCGCGGCTCTGTCACATTAACAGCACCCATGCTCAAAGGCCTGCCAGGGCTTTTCACAAAAACAGGACTGTGCACACAATTTTGGCTCTATAAAGAGAAGCAGGGAAAACTATTTCAGCCTGGCCTAGACTAACATAAATAATACCCAGTAAAATGCAACAAGGCTGAGACATTTAGGTCTATAGGCTCTGCAAGGGCCTGCACCTCGTCGGACTCTGCAAAAGGTTGACAACTGATGATACTGTTGACACTTAGCTCTTGTCAAGAATTTACTTCTTGTATCAGGAAAAGCAGTGAAAGATCTCTTATTCTTTGTGGACTGTTAACACACATGCACATATATGGTTTTCTTTCTTGTGCTTCAGTCAGTCACAATTTGCTCTCCTCCTGTAGAAACCCAAGGGTGACAGCCTAGACAGTGTCACAGAAAGCATACAGGACCAGGGGAAGGTGACTCTAAGTAACTAAAATGCTCTCTATTTAGTTTCCCTGAGCTCAAATGAAACAAAAAATGGGAAGAAACATGTAAAACAGAAAAGGAGAACAGATCATTTTGGCATCTGCAAAGAGGGAAATGCTAAACAGTCCCCATCTAGACTGTCACACTGAAGTCCGCTCTAGCAAAGCTGAGGAAAAACATCATCAGGGCATTTGGCAAAGAGTATCAGCCTACACCATACATTTTATAGCAATTCTTGGTTAAAACTGATCAGCTAGACTTAGTCCCACTGGGCTCCAAGTTCAGATTTTGTGGATATTTCCAATTTAATACAGATTTACCTAATTTCCAGTTTTAGAGCACACCCATCTTTTGGGAGGGCTTAATTGCAGAGACCAGGTGGCCTATGCCTGTGTATTTTAGCTAGGCTAGTCATCAATCCCTTTGCAAAGATGCAAACATACCACAATTCTGCAGCACATTTGCCTTACCCTGTAACATTAGCAAACAAGGATGACCACAGAAAACATGCCACACATTTCCATTCAGCTGCTAAATCTGAAACATTTCGCTTATAAAAATCTGCCAGTTATAAAAATAACTTCATTCCAGGTGGTTAGCGGTGGGTTGGGGGCGGTCAACAGGACATCGGTAGTGCTGTCCACACACAAACATCGTATTTTTGCCAAGAACATTAAAAAAAAATCTGGATGACATATGAGGAACACCTACAATTTTCTGTGCATGACCCACTGAATGTATAGCTCCAGCTGATCTGAATTATATACTACATTTGCAGATTTATTTCAAAGGGCATTTATAACTAAAAGAGGAAAAACCTGAAATAAGAGTCTTACAATTTCCATAGATTCCTCCTTCTGTGAGTAGAGGGTATTGCTTCTTTTGAAGACAGAAGAGATCAAAATGCTAATACCAACAACATGTGAAAACTAACATCCAGCTCAGGTCAGAGCAGAATACTTTCTAAGGCTTGATGAACTTTTAAAATGCTTGGCAAAGCTTTTCAACTTTAGCAAAGCCAAAGGTTTCCTAAAGCCGCAGCAGTATCTGATGAGACACTTAAATCCTGAAGTTGCCACAAATGACTATATCAGGACAACTGTATGGTATCTGGCTCTTTCTGATGTCTTTACCCTAATTGCTCCTGTTACTCAGTCTAACAATAAAAGTTACAACCAAATCGAAAGAGTAATGAAGATGGGCTGGGTTATTACAATGAACAAAAGTGCACATTTAATTTTTGAAGTTTAAGGGCTATCCCTTGTCATGTGACCAATGTAAAGATGTGGGGTTCATACCTTTCCTGATCCATCCCAGGCTGAGAGTCCTTTGTGTGATGTCCCTTTCAGCTGCTTGAAGTGTGACACTGCAACTTGTATTGTCTTCATCTGCCATTTCACAGTCTTAGATGGCAAGTTCGTGCAAGGCACAGTTTATCCAGCTAGAGCTTTCCCCAGCCCACAGACTATCCCATCATATTCATGTCTTGTGGTACCAGAACCTTTTCAAGGCAGGGTAGCATGAGTACTGCACTTCTCTGTGCAGCGAGCCCAGAATTGAAGCACTTGTATCTGGTCTGCCAAAGACCAGAGTTGTAAATGACGCATCTGAATTTGCACAATTCACAATCTACAGAGTTTACTACTTGGAAAATGGTTTACTACTTTATGTTGCAAGCAAAGAAAACCTTCTATCATTCATTCTCTGATAATTTTACCTACATCTTTTGAACAAAAGAGGACATCAAGAAAAAAGCATGCAAGATGGGGATGAAAAGACATGAGAAAAAGATGCAGAAAGGTCCGAAAAATTAATGGTGAAAACCTCTGACCTTTTTTTCTTTCCTTTACTACTGGTATTAATCAGAGATTGTTCATACTCACTGAAGCTGTGAACACACCATGAAATGCAAACTTTCCCCTTCGCACTTTAAAGAAATTAGAACTGAATTCTCTGCCCAGATTCCTGGGAGACACCAAGGCAAAGGTCTCAGTCCTGACCTCCAGCACAACACAACTAAATTGAACTTGGCTAGCTGACGTGAAACAGAGCTTCCAAAATGTTTGTCACATGAGCTTTAATAAAGCCAGGATAAATGCTTCACAGAACTGAAACAAATGAGAATCCTGGAGTACCCTGAACGTCCAGCCTAAGGAAATTAATCTATCATTGACACATTTTCATCATACTCTACAGGCACAAAGTTTCTTCTTTGTGAGGATGGTGCCTTCATAATGTTTTTTGGGAGACTGGGAATAAATCTCCCTTCATCTCGATTACTTATTGCCCCCTCACCCAGTAAGTTCCGATATGCCCTTCACCATTACAGTGCCAGAGTGACTTGCAGCAGTGCATTGTGGCGTGGTCAAACTCTACCATGTGTGCTTTGCTCTTCCTGTGAATGAATTTGGAGTCCTGTGTGTGTACTGTAAGCTCTTGTTTTACATATGACTGGTTATTTATGATAATGACAGGCAATGGTGCAGCTTGTGCTAAAAGCAGTTCCTGTTTCATGGTGCAGCATTAAGACCCTTCTGGGGAAGCTGCATGTCAGGGTTGAATCACTCTCGCAGTTTATCACCGCCAAAAGTAGCGTGTCCTGCACTCCAGCCCTGCCCTTTCCTCTCCGCCCCAGTCATGCTAACGCACCCTTTCTCTTACATCAGACTTTAGTGTTCATCAGAGCCTTCAATGAGCTGATTCAGTTCATTAACTCAGGAGCAAACAATTCACTTTTTTTGTCACGTTAGTTTTCTTCCAGGCCAGTGAGTTGAATCCGTCTTGCTCAGGGCTTGACAGGCACTAGACTTGCAGCAGGCCAGGGGGAGCTGGCAGCCAGGAACAGAGAAGAGGAGCAATGAGGATGGGGTGCAGGATGTCCCCAGTGCAGATAGGACCAGCTGTTACACGTTGCTTTACCTTCAGCAATCTGACCCTGTCTGAAGAAGGTTTCCTGGCAGCTGAGGAGCGAAACCACCAGCTGCTCCTCCTCCAGCTCTCAGCAGCCTTCCACAAGCCCTTGCTCCAGGCAGTTATGGACTCTGACAACCAATAGGGAGACTTTGAACCTAATTTAATATCCTGTGGAAAGCCAGGGCAAGGTAAAGTTGATGCACTCACAACAGACACAGTTGATCATGAAATGCACATCACAGCTTTCTGACTGTTTCCTAATGGCTAACAGTTTAAAGCCATTTCATCACCTGCAACCAACTTGGGAAAAACAAACAAACAAACAAACAAAAAACAGGTCTGTGCAAAGTGATGGACAAAGGAGATACCAGAAGGGCACAAAGTTTGCCGTATTCTTAATCCTAAAGGTCTTCCCCTTTTTATGCCTATTGCAGATTGCCTGCCCCTCCATAACTACTCCTGCTCCTTGCCAGCCTTCTACACAACTTCTTCCTATCTGCCTACCTCCTCATCCCTAAATATCTCTACAGCTGCTACAGCCTATTCTTTTAATAAAGCCTCCAAGAGCATTCTTCTGCCATGCATGTTTACAAGAAATCAACTACTAATTAATGGCGGAGAAGCAAAAAGCTAACACATATAATTATGTTTGTATTTGCACATGAACATGTATCAAATGCATACTTACTTAAATATGTATAGTATATTCAATATCACTGTTTTATTCCTCCCCCATTCATTGCATGCCAGGGCATCAATCTAAACTGCACTGGAGCTTAATTCCTTTGAATTGTTTGGAAATCTCATTTTAAGGTGCAATGCTTTAATACACTGGAGGTTTGCCTAACTCCATCCAGTTTATTCACATATAAAATAACACACATCACTTAACCTGACTTTGTGTGAGCCAACACTCCCTTCCAACAATGAAAGCGATTTGTTACTTTTTCTCCAACAATAGCTAAGAGGGAAAGGTTCCTTTTCCACAGCTGTTTCTTGAAAACCTACCGGTATACTACAATGACTGACAGAGCTTTCAATAGAGTAGGTTGGACGCTTATTCATCATGAATTGATCCAAACCCTTGATAACCTGATAAAAGATGCAGTCGACTGCTTTGTAAAACAGCCAGGATTTCAAAGACTGTGTAAAACAGTGGATAGCATAGTATTTAACCAATTTTCTCAAAGGCAGAGTTAATCTGCATAACTCATTTGTTCAGTGATACTCATCTACATATTAGCCTTACACACAAAATCTGACCTCCATTACACGTAAGGTTTCAGTTTAATTTTTGGCTTCTCTTCTTACTGTGTTTTGCCTCCGAAACGCATTGCTTGTGAATTCCTAGCTGAAGTAAATGGGTTCAGTTCAGATATAGCATTTAAAGCTTGTGCACGACTCCCTTTAAACCTTTCTCTGCCACCACCACAGGATCTGTGATACCATCAGGCCTGGGTAGAGTTACCATCCATAGCAGAAACGTTTCCAAAAGCCACTCTTGCCGCCTTTCAACTCTGCAATGAATTGAAGCACCGCTGCTACGCAGGGAAAACCCCTGCTGGAAAAGCAGCTCTGAAGTTACAGAGGAGGAAAGCAGACAGGTCCCTTTAGGTGGTAAAAGAGGTTACAGTTTCCTTCCAATAACAGTTACCGTAGCCTTTGATATTCTATATACTTTATCATTTTCCCCCGCTTTTGTGGAATAGCAGCTGTGATAACACAGAGCTCATCTTCGGCACTGCCCATTGCTGCATGGAGGGAAACCGGTGAGGATGGGGAGAACACTTGTTGGGAACCCTCAGCTTGCTTCAGTCAGGAGGCACGAGATGAGTCGCCATCTGACCCGGGAGTCAGAGGTCACCCCACCGGGGAGCCACCAAGTTGTTCGGTCCACTCACAGCTAATCCCCGGTGAGTGCCGCTCGCTAAAGGATTTCTTTATTCTGCTGGCTGAAAAAAAATAACAACAGAGTTAACAAGCCCAGTAAAAATCCATGACTCAGGCAAATCCTTAAGGATCAAGTGGGGAGGGGGAGGGAACATAAACTAATCCGAGAGTCCAAAACATCTTTTGCCAAAGCCTTTTAAAACACAAAAACTTCACTGGGGTCTCCTCGTTAGTGGCGATTACAGAGGAGGCATTTCTTTCTTTCTGAACTAAGAATCTCTCCTCAAGAACACAAACAAGGGTGCCCATTGACGTGGTGCAGTGCTTTCTAATCCATCTGACCAGCTGGCTTTGTATATCCTTTATGCATACTGTGGGAGGAGAAAGAAAGGCTTCTCGGGGAGGAGAGCCTCCGTCTCCACGGCGGAAATACTGGTTTTGCTGCTAGATGGCCTGCAGTGCTCCAGGGGAACAGATATAAACTTTTCTTAAATAGAAACACTTACAGGACATGGTTTAGAATATCATCAGTGACTCACCTCAGTTATAAATGATCTTTTCCTTTTTTTCCCCACCCTAGAGAAAATTACAAATGTCTGCCCCTAGTTTCCAAATCTCAAAACACCAGCCATTAGCTGGCACCATGGACTCGCTGTAACACTGAGCTTCCCTGGGGTTAAAGTAAAAACATTAGAAGTCACTAAATTCTGGCAGATGCCTCACAAGCGAGCATGAGGACAAGACAGGACAGAGCGTACACTGCAGAGAGAAGCAGAGGTACATGGCAGAGGCCTGGATGACCTGTGACCACCAGTTCCCAGACCTTGTATTCTGGATCCATTTCTGCAGCTGGATGTGGGAGAAGTGCAACCCCAGCTGCTGTCACCTCTTCTGGTGGTTTCTAGCTTGGGGCAGCACCAAAGTAAGAGCTCAGTGCTGCAGAAAGCACACGCCGACCTCCATCCCGTCCCAGCCATGGGCCACGGCCCCTTCCCCAGGGCACCATCTCCAGCATTTACTCCTCCTTTCACAGAGCCAATTTCATTTATTGCAGTAGCAATATTGCACCTGGTTTATGTCACTTTAGTGAGCTGAACCTTGGCACAGAGCAATCCAACACGTGCAGAAACCAGTACAAGGTGACTGCCAGCACCACAACAGCTGGGAACGAACACGGGTGTGGGGGCAGGATCTTCCCCTTTTTGTAGCACCAATATTCAGCTTTGGCTGATTCTGCCTTATGACACTATGCCCCAGGATATATCTTTACCTTCCCACTTCAAGTCCCTAGTCCAAGATCTTCAAAGCAGTGTCTCTAGAAAGCACTTTGACTGTTGACTTTCCTGTCCTACCACCCACGCACGTTCTCTCTTTTTTCCTTTTTTTTCAAATACCAACAACAAACTATAGCAAGTGTTGCACCCAGCACAGCTCTTTTCACTGAAAATTAATTCTTGCAGGAACAAAATTCAGATTTGTTTTCCAAGGTTTATTTATGGATTCGTAAGTCATGAGTTTGCATGAAACACATTTCCAATTCAGGAGCATTCACTGAAGGCTTGTACAGAACCCTGAGCACTCCTGAAGCAAAATACTCTGAAATTTTGCACTGGGACACATAGCTTTTTCCCAAATACCTTCTCCCCATATAGCCTCTACTCAGTCAGCTCCAATTGCCCGATTTTATTCTGGACATCAGTATTCTTGTTTTTGTGTATCATTCACATCAAATAACACGGCTGTTGTCTCCCTTGCTGTCTCACACCTCATTCTATTTCACAGCTCATGTCTTTAACCAAAGAAGTCATCTCCATTTTGCTTCACATCTGGGAGCAGAAAATTGGCAAAACCATTGTTTCCCTAGCCAAACTCTGACCCCTAACCCTACTATGAGGGGCACAGGTGTAAGTGCTGTTGGGGGCAGCATCAGGAGGTGCTGCAGCAGCACTGAGCTGGGTCAGAGCAGGTGCAGGATGAGGCTTGGAGTCAACAGTTCAGTGTTTTTTTGAAAGCAGTTAGAACTCACAGCTGTGTTTTGACCACCTTCCATAACGTGATGCCTACGTGGGAGCCCTTCACAGGCACCACTGCCACTGAGCCCCCAGCAGAACCAGAAGCACAGCAAAGCCTTCGACAGTACACACTTGGCAGGGATAATGCAAACACAGCCTTTACGAGCTCTGGAGATGTGAGTCAGAGCTCACCTCTTTCTGCAACCTCTTTTCCCCTCCCTTCACATCAGAATTATTTCCATCTGCCTGCTGGTGAAAGATGTCTTCTTAAGCAATGTACATTCAGATGCTTGGGTTATATCTGTAAGGACTATCCTTCCCTAACATTAAAAACAGTGCAGAAAGGTTCTTTTGAATGGTGCCAGCAGAGGAAATTCTGCTCATGAGCAATTAACAGCTCATGTGGTTACTCCATTCTGTGTTTCCAAAGAACAAATGTGCATTATCTATAATAAAACAATCGGAAGGCATGACTGAGAACTTGTTTTTAATTCTAGAAATGTTAAAGAACAATTTAATCATTACTATGATGGTCCCAATCCTGTCCAGAGTTGACAGCTCTAAGGATAAAGTCATTTAACCTTGTGCAATTCAGGAGTGAAACAACACAGGGAAGTACTGCATGAGACAGCCTGGGTGAAGATACGCATCTACAAGGAGCAGCCTAGCTATTCTTTTCCTCTTAAGCCAGTTTCCCCTCAAAGCTGTGAGTAAAAGAAACAAAAGGCTGGATACTTAAGACTTTTTAAACATAACTAGTCTGCTTCATTTTTCATGTCTTTCATTTGCTGGGGCTTTGCAATTTGCCTCCAACCTCCCCTCTGTGAAGTCCTCAGTCAAGTCAAACCTGTTTGCCATTTGTGTGTGTGAGTGCCCTTAGACCCAAACCCAGCCAAGAGTTTAGAGTAAACAGACCTACCCAGGGAGGAGCTGGAATTTGAACAGCAAATCATGTATGTCCCAAACAATTACTCCCTCTCCAGGTGAGGGAATGCAGCAGCATTTCTGGTGCTTAAGCAAATTTCTCTGCAGCAGTTGGAAAGATGGGAGATTGGTCTTTTTTCATCACGGGTAGGGCAGTGCCTTAGGGAGACTCATCAACAACAACAAAAAAAATGCTTAGATAACTAGCCTGCTCCTTTTGCTTGCCTACTGCTGATTTGTTGAGCTAATATTTTAAGAACAGTGGTTATGTAGGTACATCCTGGAACCACCCTCTTACCTCTTACCTCAACAGTCGTGTCCAAATTGTTCTGCTGAGTATCTTACACAAGACGTGCATAAGTAATGCATTCTGCTTCTGGTGAGTTTGGTTGCTCTAGCTAACGAGGAGCACCACATGGTGAGCTTCCCATACTGCAGAGTGCCTCAAACTGCAGTGCTCAACATAGGGCTCATCCTTCTTTTGCACAAAACTGACCTTTCAAAGAAGATTAAACCTAAGCAAGCAATTGAAAAGTCTGAGCAAGCTGAGACCTGGCAACAAAGCCAAACACTAGCACAAAGGAATCACAAAGGGGAAAGAAAAGGGTAGGAATAAATAGAGAAGAGCAGTAAACACTCTCCATCTGAGAGAGCAGGGACCAGAGAGAGCCTTCAGTGTGGATAGGTGACAATATGGAGCACTAAAATCACCCCTCTCCATTTCCCTTTCCCACCACCACCACCAGTTTAGGGATGTTCTGCTATATATGCATGTGCTGCTACATATGCATGATGTAATTACACTGGGTAGTCCACTCACCTTTTGATCATTTGAAATGTAAATGACAAGTCTACCTCTGCGGGTAGGGTACGTCCCATGCAAGACCTGCACATCCCACTCCCCACAGGAAAACATGTCCCTTCTAGATTGTCACAGAAGATTTCTCTGAAGACAGGTCAAGGTGAGCCACAGAATCAGTATGGAGGGGTATCAATGCCAGGCTGTAAACCAGAAGAGTAACTTCAAAGAGATCTGTTGAAACACTGAGTATTGCTCATGATATTATCTTTTCTGTCTCTTTTCCCAAAGCCCAAGGATTCAGGATTTGTATGCACAGAAATGGAAGAAGATACCAAGATAACATGCACAAACTACATGGCCCACATTTGTCACACACATCCTGTTACTCACAAACACGAACCCATCACAAATTAAGACAGATACAATATTGATACTAGCCAACAATACTTTGATAATCATATAGATAATATGTATGGTTTTCTGTTTTAGAGAGTAAGTAAAGTATTAGCTGAAAACTTACATGAAAGATGTAAGGAAAGATGGAAGATGTCCAATGGGACTACAAGTTAAAAAAACACACCCAACACCCAACACAAAACTCACAGAGGTTGGGAAATACACTAATGAAGGTGGATGGTGCAACCATCATTTGCCTCCCTTGTCATTATGAAGCCGTCCTTATTACATGATCACACATTGTTTTTGCCTGGGCTCCTGCCTCATTCTGTGCATAATTGTAATGAAAATGAAGGTAAATGTTTTAATGCTAAATGTCTTGGAAGCTTAATGTAGGTGTCACTACAGCTTTGCTTATGAGACATGTAGCATATGTTTCTGCCTACACTGAAACACAGTTAAAGCTGAAAAGCATATGTTAAGCACCAAGAATTTTATTCAGTGTGATCGGTCTGGTTATATAATCTCAATCTAGCCTGAGTGACGAGCGAACTTTGGATCTCCGATTAGCTTTGTTGTCAGCAGGTGTTACGCTCTGTTGTGACCTGTTTTAACCACACCTATAATCACACAGTGAGCTAAAGGTAACTCCTGAGATTGTCTTTTATCTTTAATCACTTCCTGTTCACACTTCATTCTGCCAACACCTCCTGTCAGGATTATTGCTGTTTACTTCCCATGAATATCTAAGAATATCATTCATCCTGGCAATAAAGGTTTCCATGCAGTGAGGTATGCTACAGAAGTGACCTGTAGTATTTCCTAAAAGGTTACTTGACTGACTTGTTAGTTGGGAAAATAAACAGGAAGACCTACATTGTCTGTCTTAAAAAGCAATAGTATTAGGCGGTCGGAGATCATTGAGACAGTCGTTCTCTAGAAATGAGAAGGTCTCGTACATAGATTTAATCATCTACTAGTAGCACCAGTATTATGGGTCTGATCTTGAAAGTTCTTACTCATGTTGAGTTGTTTCCTCTTGCAAATACTCAGATGAGCCCCAGTTGCAGATTTTAGATAAACTGTGTTGGTCATTTACTACTCAGATCCAAGATTTCTACGAGGTGCTGGTTTTATCTAGTCTACAGGTCCTAACTGCACATACAACAACTGAGTCATACCACCACAGCCTCTTGGAAGTCCACGTCTTCCTCCCTCAGGTACACATAATGATACCTAACCTAAAAATACTTAAGTGGTCAGCCTAACCGCTTTAAAGACAGACCTGAGGAGCCTAGTAAGTAAATTTTCTATCATGAGGACCTGCAGATGTCAGCTACATCTTACAACACAACTGATGGAACTCACTTCCTAGAATCTCTTACAGAGGCCACATGGCAATCCCACATTAGGTTATTTATCTGAAAGCAATCTGTTTTTTATTGCAGAGAGAAATAATACAAAAATGAGGGCACACTATAAAAATTATCAGAAGGTTGGTCTGAAACAGAGAAAAGGACCATTTCTTGCACTATTTGCTATTGAGCATGGAGACCATTGTCAAAGGATCCTGCAAACATCAGTACTGAAACAATCCAAAAGCAATTGCACAAAGCCATGTAAAGGGCTACTAACCTTAAGGATACCACCTCTGGCTCAGGAGTGCAACAGGCTACAGACAACTGGGAAAAGATACTAAAAAAGCATCACTGTAAGTCTGTCCCGATCTTTTAGCTCACTACTATCCACTATCATGACAACAGGAGCTGTTTTTGGATTGGTATTATCAGGCACAGATTTCCATGCAAAGCTCAGCTTTCCACCTTTTTTCATATGTCTCCTGTCTCTGTTGGGGCAGATACAGCTGTGACAGCCCCAATTCAGATGTGCTGTCCCTGTGAAGGACTGCTAACAAGCAGCAGCAAAATGATGGCCACTGAATGCACTAGAGTTTGCAAGTCTCCACCTTCCGCTCCTGCTCAACATCTCTGTTGGCTCCACAGTCTGACCACTGAGAATTATTCCGCACCTTCCACTTCATGCACCGTTTCTCTCTCATTCTCTCTCTCATGTCAGTCTTGCCTTTGACCAGACTCATCTGCTCCCTAGGGTAACAAAAGTAACACTTCAGCCTTCCAGTGGTCTTCAGCACTTCCCAGTGTTGTTTTTTCTTTTTCTATTTTTTTTTCCCTTCTGTTTAAAAACATCCTACATTATGTCCATTGTTAGCTGGAGTGTTATTCACTGCTGTATGGAGCCTCCCATACTGCCGTTACACACTTTCATAATTAAAGACTTCTCTGCCTGAGTCAACCAAAAACTACTGAAAATGACAAGTATTTCAAAACTACTGCCAGAAATAGTCACACTACTTTCAGACAATCTTACCTCTGGCAAGCGCCTCTTGAATGCAGAAGGTAAAGCTTGTTTGAAATCTCCATCTATCTTACATGCTCCTTAGTATTTGATAACACTGGTTTCTGCATAACTCCATAATCAGTTGCAATTACACTGTTCAGAGGCTCATAAAGAGCCAGCCCTCTCTCCCTATGACAATTTTGTATATACTACATTCTGCCTTATCCATTGCAAAAATGTACTCAGCATTTACTTTCTCAATGACTCTGTCTTTCTTGCACCCTTACATTATGCACACTAACCCATGCGTTTGTCTAAGAGGTTCCCACACTGGCCTTACAAAACAGGAAAAAATCTCATCATCAAGGAGAAGGAGCTTGCCCCTGCTTGAGCAGAGAGTTGGATCCTCCAGAGGTTCATTCTGTGATTCTGAGAAGTTTCTTGGGGGCTTGTAGGGAATGACAGATAGCGAACAACAGATACACCAACAGGTCAGAGCCTCTGTAACTCCGTGGGTACAATCTCATGCACAGATAGCACTTCAGCCATGACAGAAATGCACATGGACAGAAAACAATGTTGTTTGGAAGGACCAAAGCGATACTATGCCATAGTTCAAAGGAAAAAAAAAAAAAAAAAAAAAAAAAAGTTTCCAGTTTTAGCATGCTGGGAGATCTACTGGGCTAGAATCTGAGACTCTTTAACCCACCCAGTTCACTCTGCATTGACCAGACAGAAAAGCAAACCCCACCAAATCAAAAACCCTGAATCTGTTAAGCATAGCAGAAAACATTTGACAATTATTATCCATATACTTTTTGATCAACAGCTACGGGTGGAATTACAGATATTCTGGGTATGTGTTTATTAAGTTCATGTGAAAAACGAAAACCAGAACCCCTTATGTTCCTTCCACTTCGACATTCCATATATGCAAGAAATAAGAAGAGCCACATGAAAGGATGAAATGAAAGTCCTGTTCTGTTAGTTGAATGGATTCACCACAGGCCTCAGGGACCTTCAGGCTCCACTCTACCCAATTTATTATGTCTTCTGTGCTTAGCACTATTGATCTTCCTACCTTTGCACCTAAAAATTATGACAACTTTCCTTGCAGATGAACAATCAAGTGTTCTCAGCCTCTCCTTCTTAAGAGAAATCTTAGACAACAGTTAATGGCTGAAAGTAAAAAAAAAAAAAATAATAATAATAATAAAAAAAATTATAACAAGTTAAACCACAGTCTAAAGATAGCACATTCCTTGTTTACCCTTATTTCACTCATGTCACATGAGTGACATGTTAGCATTTTCATTATCACTACACCATGAACCAAAGACACAAAGTTTTCAATATCCTGTAAATTATGAAACCTTGTTCTGCACTCAAACCATTTATCTAGTTGAGGAGCTGCTTCCTACAGCTGCTTTGCTTTGTATAAGACAGAGATATCAGACCTTGCTAGAACTTGGAGAAGCATCAGAAAAAAGAAGACCAACTACTTTAGAAAAGCAACACTGGTTAATCAGTGAGTGTTTCGTCTTCTTCTGCACTGCTACTGAAGTTATCTGCAGACCAAATATGGAGAACCTGGATGATTCACAGTAAAACAATCAGTTATTCTTGGTCAGCCAGCCAACAGGACTCTGAAATTAAGGTTTTTTTTTTTTTTTTTTTCCCCTTAAACTACCCTCAAAGGAAGATCTTACAAAATGGTGGGAACTCAGTAAGGCTTGTACATTTCTCTAACATCTCATGGTGCAAGACACCTACAGAGTTTTTAAAGATCACAAGTATTTGAACCTCTAGGGGAAAAAAATACTGTCAGCAGTAATACTGTCAGCTTCTACCAGGATGGTTGGTCCAATATTTCAATAGACTTTCAATAGAGTGTATTCCCTACCTTGCCTCTTGCAATGGGAGCATGAAAACCCAAATGGTTTAATGGTTTCTTTTATCTTCTATCACCAAGGTACACAAATACATCTTTTAAACACTGCCCTGGGAACAGAACAAAATTAATCCTTTCCTTTGGGACACTTGATTCTTTAGATCCTCCTTTCAAGCAGTGTAGTTCTTGTATCTGCTGCTACAAGACACAGAAGGAAACAACCCAAACCAGAGGCAATGTTGCCAAGCATGTTTCCTCTAGCTTTGGGTGAATCCTTCTGGCAGGCTTTTATATGCTCTGGGAAATGTATGCTGTTATAACTTTGCAGTTACTGTTGTCTGCAGCAGTCCTGCCTGAATCTGGTCCAGTGCAGTTCACCAAGAGTCAGTGTGTGAGTAAGCACGCCTTAGCTGTTAGCTATTGTATCATCACATCATTTCCCAGCATAGTATCTTATCACTGATCATCTGGGGAAGCGGGACAGAGCTTTTTTGTTAATTTGCCAGAAGGAACCTCGTAGGGCAAGTTCTGTCTGAAATACGTGCAGGAGAGAAAAGCTGTGTGGCCTTCGTTCTCATTTTTATTTTTACTGAAAAGTAAAGCAATCAGTGCTAGCTTTGCAAGAAGATCCTCAGGGTTATCCACAAAACCAGAGAACCCCAAGTAAATGCCTAAAATAAAATGAAAACCAGTAACAAATGTATTGTTTTCCCTTGCTTCTAACACAATACATCCCACTACGCCCCTAAAACCAATACTGAATGTATTTAATTGTGATCATGCTGAACACAAGATTACCAGAGCCAGAAAATGTCTTGGATTTGAATCAACAATTGTTTTCCATTTTGAAAACTTCACAATGAACATGGCTGGAGACTTGGCTTCCACTCCCTGAATGAAAACCAACATCAGCTTTGGGTCCCCTGAGTCCCAAAACTGAAGTGACCCAGAGGCCGCAAAGGTCAGTGCAACCAAGAACCACCACTGAATTTGCTATTTTTGCTATCATAATGCTCAAAGCCTTCAGGCCTGAGCCAGGGCCCCCACTGAATTAAGCAATGTGCAGACAATCTTGAAAAAGCAGTCCCTGCACCAAAGACCTTATGGTACAAGTTTCAACAGGCTCCATCAGCTGCATAAAACAAGCGAGGGGGGCTGGAAGGGGACCTGGTAGCCCAAAAGCAAGCACATAGTGGCACAATGAGCATTAGTCATGGCTTACCACCAACTAATCTCAAAACAACATTTTCCAGTAACAGTTCTCACTTTTACCAACAAACGACATAACAGAGCTTTTTTTTTTTTGTCTCTGGGCTCTCAGTACTGAACCACCTACAGACTGAAAATCCCTCTTCTTTTTCACTAGCACTACTCCATTTTGCTGCATTTTGTGCACTGTGGGGAAAAAAAAAAAAAAAAAAAAAAAAACACAGCATCAGCAAAAAAAGTAAACCATAGCTAGCCAGTCAATTAGATGCAGGCTGGCCTTTCTTTTTACAGTGAAAGGGATTTTTTTCCCCCCTAAGAGTAAGAGACTCCAAAACTTGGTCTTATAAGGGGGTATCAAAGAGGTCCTTTATGTAAAAGTTGCATTTAAGAAGGAAAACTCATGGTTCTCAAAAGCACATTGCTTTTTCCTCCTGCATGCTTTGTTCTGAGCCTGCTGCTAAATGTGTATTCGCTAGACCAGCTTTTATTAATAAGACTTGTGGTACTCTGCATGGTAGCTCTGAGTCAGTGGGTGATCTTCTATGCAGTGTTTATTATTTTACTAAATTTGAAGGGCCCTAAGCTCACATGCTTATGCTCTCAAGTGTCCTGCTCAGTTGGAAAGGCAAACCACTGATGGTGGTACGAGGTGCAGCTTGGCTCCAGAGCTGGGGGCTGCGAATTCTCCACAAACACTTTCTTCTGGTGGGATGTGAGCCTGGGAACTGAGCTATGTCTGCCAGGGATTATCCCATGTTGCCAAGAGGCTCTACAACTACGTGCTTCAGTCCATCACTTTTTATTTTCACCCTGTGCCGTGAACCGTAGAAAGGGGCTGCCCTTTAGCTCCAGCAGCACAGGGATGGGTTCAGACCCCTGCAATCCTTGGATCCTGAAGGAGACTTCAAAAATGCAGAAGGGGAGGCTGGACTCACCTTGCAAAGTAGCTCTACCACAATGCACATGACCTTATATGCTATATTAAATTAGGAAGTGCTCCATTTCTCCCTAAGCTGAGCAATGCTAGGCGAGCCAAGCAAAGTAAGTGGATTCATGTGCTCTGAAAGCACACTGTCTAAGCAGATATGAATCCTTTTTCCACCCAGAGTAAGGCATTATTTATGAGTTAACAGTCATTCACTCCTTGACATGATACTATAGTTCTCCAAGCTTCCTCAATATAGTGGGTTCAGGCTAAATTCCCCATTTGTCCTGCCTTTACAATTCCCAGCAAATGAGTCCTAGAATGACAGAACACCATTTTATTGAACTAACTAGCTGCTTTTGGCTTTCTTCTTATTTCTCCCCTATAACACTGAGGCTTTTATCTTGGGGCTGTCTCCTCCTGGGCATGCCTCCAGCTAGCTTTAGTGCCTGCTGCACATTAGCACTGTCTACGCAATATCATCATTGCTTTAAAAACGTACAAAATGCAGGAAAACAGTTTCTCTCTCTCTCCCCCTCTCCCTTCCCACCCCCCTCTTTTTAATAAGAATTTTTTCCATGTGGTTAGAGAAATAACATCTGGAATTACTGAAGGCTGCCAAAAAGAGAGAATGAAAACAATGAGTTGAGTCACACTTGAACCTGCCAACTTCATTTAATTTAGACCTTCTTGGGGCGGTTTGAAAAGAAAAAAAAATATGGAAAATGTTTTAGCTTGCTTTTTATAATGCAATTTTTTTTGTAATCTGCTGATGTAAGTTGCAGAGTCAGCCTAGAGACAGCACCATAGCATAGGCATTCATCCTTGCAGCACACTGGTATTAAAATCTCTGTAATTCATCTACACACATGCAGCATCATACCCAGGTATCACTTTCTGAGCGGAGTCCCACCGAGCTAATGAAATTGCTCCCAGGTGTAGGCATGGAGCTGCACTAGACCTTTTAACTCTATCTCACAATGCAGTGCAGAACAACATGGAAACTTCCTAAATGCCCCTTTCTTTTCCTTACCAGTGAACAACACTGCTGAGTAAGTGCTGAAGAAGCGCAGAACACCCTGGTAAAATTTAAGATTACGAGCTGTAGCTATGCAATCCTCTTTCCACAGTAAAAATATCACCTCCTGCATGATTGCCCCAGCCCCAGTAAAGGACACTACACTCCTCTGCATAGTGTGGCAAAGGCCTGTAAGTGTTCCCATGTTCTGAATTTTTCATGTCTTTTTGCCTTCAACAGTTATGCTAGGGCATGGTTGGTATGTCCACTGAAGCTGGCAACTACAATGCCGTACAGATACACAGAGCAGGTTTTTTAGCTCACAGAGCAGAACTTTTAATGAAATAGGGTACTCGGACAATAGGAACTACCAGCAAAATATTCCACGAAGAAGTCACAAATAGGAACCAAGCCAAGCCGTCTGAGCAGTTTTCCATGGGATTTATATGCAAACATATGTGCGTCAGGTAGAGGAAGAAAAGAGCAAAGCTGGAGGCTGCATGCTGTCTGCTGGAGCCTTGCACATGTGAGGAAAGACCAGCAAAGCACGGTAATCAATAGACAACCGAACGGGAAGGACTTGTGGCAATCTCTGACAGAGACCTCTGCAGAACAGGCTCAGCTAGAAAGAACGGCGAGCCAGGAAACTTTCTCCTGCTGATGGGAATGCAATATATTCAGGGATTTGTAGGTGCTGTTTGTAAACTGCCTGAACCCGAGATATATCCAACTACATCCTCGATCATTTCTCCTTAAAGAAACCACTCAAAAGGCTTTTAACTCTCTCAAACTGCTAGGTCAAGCAGGGTTACGTGGTTTGTATCCTTAACAAATATGTGCAATTATGATCACTCCGTTACAGTATATCTGTATCATCTGACAATGGGGAAAAGGTGATGGAGAGTCAAAGCTGTATGACCACAGGAGATGCTACATTCTCCTCATAACGGTAACTGTAGTAGAAACTCCTTCACAGTTTTACAAGGGTACTTTTACAGGCATTTCAAAAGGCCCTTAGGAACAGCCATACCAGCATTCATCCTGCCATCACCCCTTTCTGACATTACCTTACTACCATTGTTACCACTACTCTCGCAGGAGGAGCGCACGATGCCTGCAATAGCTTTCATAGCAGTGTCCCAGCGAGATAATTCCACCCTGGCTTTGGCAGCCCGTTACTGGCTCAGGCAGAAGGTGTCTGCTCTCCTCCCTTCACTTCACAAAAGTTGCTATTTCATCAGGCTATGACAAACCGCCTTCCACACGGCTATCGGAGCTCCTTTCCCCCAGTGCCAACCTCCTGGAAATTCTTATCGAGCTTGCCCACTTCATTGTCCCACGCTATCATGGGTTATCAGAGGAGTCACTTCACATTTAGCACACGCGGACTTTTTTTCTTTTCACTAAGTCACTTGGCAACGGTTCCAGCCGCTCTCCTTGCCTCAAAGGCTTTGAACAATCCTACCGAGATGGCTGGGCAGCGAGAGATGTATTAACGCGACTCCCTCACGTGGGTATACCTTTGTTCCAGGATAAGGCTCGCTGTTTAGTTTAAAAGCCTTCATAAATAGTAAGCTAAAATAACCCCAGCTTAATACCAAAACAGGAGTGTCTACAAGATGTGGCTACACTGATTTAATTTTACTGTTTTAAACTTGCTCCTTATCTTATACCAAGAGCTTTCCCATTTAGACAAAGTGTTGGCCTGCTAAATGGTAGTTAACCACCCACTATTTTGTACTTATTAACTTGCTGTCATTTAACATAAAATGTTTAGGCAAACCATGAGAGAGATTAGAATTCTGATCCTCATATTAAAAATAAAAGGGCTCCAGGCATTAGATTGTGAAATATGATTTCCCAGGATAGATTAAATTCTGGTTTAATGCTCTTTTTGATATCACAGAAAGTCAAACCTCGTTTCATAAGGGGGCACTTCAACATGCTTTGCATTCAGCGTGCTTTCCCTTGATAAAGGCTCTGAGCTGCGGCAAACTTGGAATTTGATCAGAACCTCTGGCGCAGCCAGCGGTGGGAGAGGAGGAGAGCGAAATCCACACCACGAACCTCATCTCACAGGAGTTCCTTGCATAGTTTTTCAGCAAACACAAACAAGAGGAATGAGCCAAGGGGCTCAGCAGAAAGCATCACAGACTTGAATTGTGCTGCAGGACAAACAGACTGCAGATGCAGAGTCTGGCTCAGGCAGCAATGCCAAGTACAGCACACCCTATGTTTGTATCCGCATGTTGACTACGTTTCTGCAAGAGTCAAGGCAGAATGACAGAGAGAAGCATGCATTTAGGACCATCTGTAACCAAGAGGGTACTGAGGCCTGAACTTCGTCACGTGGTACTTTGAGAGTCTAACTATAGAAGAACGGTTGAGAAACTTACGACCTAAGCCAGGCTGCTATATATCTGCCATGCCTCAGAGCTTCTCACAGCAGTGCAGTTTCAGAGGGAAGTTCTCCTCTTTCCTCATGAGCTTGCATAATTCCTTCATACTTTCCCTTACCTTTTGCATACTTTAATAAGAACCAGTGAGTTGAAACATGAAAGCACCGTTGTTTACAAGAAAACCTACTGTCATTGATGGCATTACAGGAAATCAGCAGGAGGCTGCAGAGTAGGGAAGTTTGGAATGAAATGGAAGGAGTACCCTGGAAATCTGGGGATGGCCCATTTACCACAACATACCACCTACCACTCTCAAGTTCTCTTCCTTCCCTGCTTGGGTACGCAATTCCCTGGAAGTAGAAGATCTCTGCAACTGACAGGTGATATTCTGGATCCAGCAGAGTAGGTTTCAACCCTGCAACTTTAAAGTGAAGGTTCACCACTGCCTTTTAAATTTATTATTTCCATTGTGCCACATTCTGGACCTACTCCCTTTTATACATGGTTGCCAAATGTGCAGTCCAACGCAGGCATGTGTAACACATTATACTCCCTTGGGGCCACCCTCATCTGATTGCAATTGGTGAATAACAGAATTTCTAAGCCCTGTGGGCAGCTAAGCTAAGAGCAAGATAGTAAAGAGCATTTAACCATTCTCCAGCTTGCCTCAAGTTCCACCATCCTCTTCAGTACACAATGCCATGCTTCACATGTGCAGATTAGTGAGATGCTGCTGGCAAAACACAGTATGGTGCTGTCCTGCCGATATCTGCTATCCTTTTGTGGAAAACTTTACCATTAAGCAACTAGGTCTTGATCTAATGTGATGAGTGTGGCTGAATAGTTTTTGTGCTGCTTCCAGACAGTACGCTCTCAGCAGGCAAAAGTGAATTTTCAGGACAATCTTAATAGCAGATCATGACCCATACGGTAAAGGAAGGTTTCCATAGCAGAGCATATGAACAAATAACTGATAATGCCAGGGTACGGCTTGGCCAGAGGCAAGTAATAGTAATAGTTTACTGCACAGCACTCCAGAAGTTGTCCATGTGTCATTTGGAGCCACAAGCAGTGGCTTTGGGTAATTAATTAGCCAAAGATCCCTGTATCTCATAGATCAGTTTATATGCTGGTTTAAAAAAAAAAAAAAAAAAAAAAAACTCTCACAGGCAATATAGATAAAAAGCAATAGTAAGTGATTAATTATAGTAGATTCATGTCAATTGTTATTTAATGAATTCATTATGTTTTATAACTGATTAAGACTCTTCCATATAAATTCTTGCAAAATAAATTGCAAGCCAACTCCAACAGAGTTTTTTTTCTGTCTCATTCCTGCACCCTCCCATACAGTAGGTACTTTTAAAATTTTGATGATCTTTTATCACACTTGTTTAATTTGTTATAACTCATTTTGACGGATGTCTTGTCGATGTGTTATGCAGTACTTCTTTAAAAAAAATAGAAAAGACAAATTAAAGAAAAAAAGAAAAGACAAACACATGCAGTGTCAGAAAGTCACTTACATGCAGGCACTGTTCACTTGCTTCTTCCCATATTCCATGCTTCCCCATTGCCCTTCCCCAAGACAATTTACCCTCTCTAATTAGGGGCAGGGGAGTGAAGGAAAGTAGGTGTAATATTTATGAATATCTGTCAGATTCACTATTCTCTGCAAGCCTATGTTTAGTCTGAAGAAATACATTAGACAGTTCGAATATCTGTCTCCCTCTCTTCCTTTTAGCAGTCCCCACCATTGAAAAATGAGAGCATTTTCCAGGGAAAAATCATCATCACCAATTAGAAAAGGACCGCAGCCTTGTCAGCTGGGCAAACTACTCTGACATTATACTGATCTAGGAAATCACAACCTACATGAAGGTCTTTGTTAGTGGAGCTACAAAAGCAGCCCATGTTCCCATGTAAAGAAGAAGGGTAAATTATCTATAGCAATCATTCCTGGGTTTAAGAATCTTTTTTTTTTTTTTTTTAGTCAATATATCTGCCAAGTCTTTCAATCCACTAAACACTTAGATCATGGAAAAAAAATCTTTATGCAACATTTGGTAGTGGGTAGCAATATTTACTATTTTGTTGATAAGTCTTCAATCTTTTTTTTTAAAAAAAAAAAAGGAATAAAAGAATGACTTTTTCTGTATAGACAGGTGTGGCTTTGGCATAATCCTATTATGTTCCTTTCTTAAATAATAATGCAACAGCATAGAGAGATCTAAAACTGATAATACATCTTCATAATTTCCTTTAGCACAATGTACTGATATTTGAATATCTAACTCAATTCTTTCTGTGGCAAATGAGTGGACTTTTATCAAGGAATGTAATGCTCTTATATGTTAGAAGCAAAAAAAAAAAAAAAAAAAAAGTGGCTTATTTCATAAAATATCTGAGGTCACATTGCAATACATTCCAAAGACACTGGTGCTGAAGAAGATAAAATAGAGCTATAAAATTGAAAAACTTTAGGGAATGCATAGCTCCAATCCACTGACATTTTATTTATTCATTTGAATAATTGATTTACTATACACATTGCCCAAACACACAAGCCATTACGAAAAGTTAAAACTTAAATGTATCTTTGGGTTTATGACTACAGCAGAAGAGTTAGAGGAAGGATATCCCAATTTTTACTTTTACATGTTCTTGAGGGTATTTTTTTCTTTTACGCACAATTACTCTGCTGAGCACAGTAATTCTTACTCAGAAAATAAACATGAGGAAAAAATTAGGCCTCTTTAGAAATAAACAATGAATAGGCATATAATGCACTTGCTCTATTTATACACGTCCTCCTGAGTGCATTAGTGAAGGACACCAAATTACAAGAGAACCTAAAAAAAAACAAATGACTATTTAACAAAGAGTTAAGTGAGACATTGGAACAAACCACAAAGCTTTTAGTTCAGTTTTGTGCACAATAGCTACTCAGAGACAGTAATAATGCAATGCAAGATAAAAAAAGTTTGAAAAATATTCCTGCTTCTACCTAATTTCATGTAAAAACACTTTTAAAACAGCTTGAAGGTTTTACAAGCCACCGACATTATTGCTTGTCAAGACCTTCACACTAAAGAAGAGGTATTCTGTCATGAGCTTGAGCATAAATCTCATTTTGGTTACCCTGTTTTAGTGATTTTCCTGTCATTGCAGGAGTTTCTTAAAACCTTCCATCCAGATGACGGGGTAAGCCACCCAGCTTTCATCTGGGGGATGCGGGAGATTGTTTCAAAACAAATACATGTCTAGCCTTTGAGGTTTTGGCAAATAACTGAAAAACATGAGCAAAAGTGCACCCCCATGAACCTTAAACATAAAAAAAGAAAAAGGACTTTTTTTTTCTCCTATTTAATTATTTGTGTGGGCTTGAAAATACAAGGACATAGGGGGAAGAAATATGAGAAATATGAGTAATGTGAGAGAATTTTCCGTGTGTATAACACAGCTATAAAACAGAACCCTTCAAGCCCCATGAAGTGAAGCAAACTGAAGCTTACCTCACCCTCAGCCTGATGCTGCCTGGAGATATAACAGACAGCAGCATCCTACATCAGCCTGGCACTGCTTCATGATTAAGCAATCCAGCCTTTTTTTTTCATTCTTTTGCCTAAATTCTTTTCACTCTCTCCAGCAGGCAGCTCAGCTACAAGACACTAAAACAAAAGAACAAGGTTTATGGTATTAATCCTCAGCAAATAGCCTCTAAAGCTACACATGACTTCACGTTGAAGACATACTACAACCTGCAATAGCTTCTTCTCCATCAACCAGTACATCACTTCCAGTTACATGGAGGACAGAAGATGCTGTAATTGAAATAAATAAATAGATAAATAAATAAATAAATAAATGGTTGGGGGGGATCTCTTTGTATAAGGTCCTTTCTTGTTTTAGATAAACACGTCTGTTGAATCTTGGACAATTATAGAGCTTTTCCCAAGATATTCAAAATGTTTCAGCAATTATCTGTATTTCACAGTTAGTGTTGAATAATTGTTACTAACAGGCAACTTTACATCACCAGGGGTGACAACATACAACAGTTTCTTCCTGTGAACTGTCAGATGTCTAATGTGCAGTGTCAGGAGCTGCTTTCATAACAAGAGAAATAAGAATTGCTGTCATTATTCACTGAAATTGAAGCTCGCAAACAACTTATATGCATGCCAGTTTAAGATTCGGATCGGATGTTCCTGGACCCCAGCTTCCTCCCATATCCAGTGGGCAGCAAAGCCGTCCTGGCTGACAAGAACTTGGAAATGTTTTGTAAAACTAGTGAAAAAGTGTCTGTGAGGGTTGAAACAGATTAGCAAGGAACTTCTAGGTGATGAATGGAGCCTGTCCCTGCAAGCATTCCAAGTTATCTTCATCTTCATGCCCACTGGGAATTGACTCACAGGTGTTTTAGGAAGAAGCAGCTGCCTACTTTGTGACATTTCGGCTTTTGCCTCCAGGTTGAGAAGGGATAAGATACACAACAGAGAGGAGACAGTCTGCTAGAGATATCAAACTGCATTTGCTCCATCCAAGGTAGAGCTCGTCTGGCAAGTGAGCAGGAAGGTTTCCACATTTCAAATTCAAAAGGAGGCAGGTCCTGTCCCATTGACAAAGGGCTGAGAGTCTGAAAAGGCAAAAAGTATTTAAAGCAAATTAATGTCATTAGTTAACTTAGAGCTGCTGAAAGCTGCTTGACGTGGGCTGACATTTCTAGAGACTGACGTCCTCTGGTTGCAGAGCAGACAAAGCAGAAAGAGGCATGGCTGGAGCCCTGGAAGGGGCCAAGGGTGGGAACATGCACCCTCCAAATTCCTGCCCTGCATCACATCCCGCCTGCCTCGCTCCGCACCATGCTCCTCAGCCCTTCCTCCTGCAGTGGAGGCACTTGAGGAAATTGCACACCAATTGATAACACTTATCTTCTCAGTGCAATTTGAATCAATGAATTTAAATTTACATGCATTTGCAGCAATGGATCAAGAAATCAATGCAATGTAAACCCAACTTTACAGGTTGTGTGGGTTTCTAATAAACAACAGTCTGTAGCCAGCAGAGTCGTGGCAGCATGTGTGTAAGCAATATCACACTTTTGGTTGGAGTTTTCCTTTTCATGAGCATAAAACAAACAAACAGGCTCGCAGAGTATTTATTAGTTAGCAGATAAGCCCCAAAGATAATGATCTCTGACGCTTTATCTCACCTTGCCCTGATTTTTGCCCCCGAACAAATTAATATAGTGTCACTCCCTCTTCTAAGAATCACTGATGATTTATAAAGTAAGAATTGTCATTATTCCTATCTGACACACAGCGAAACTAAGGTATGTGGAAGTTAACTGGGAAGAAAGAAAACCAGAAAATGAATTTTTAAGACAGCGCTGAGCTATTGATACCCACACCCATTGTTTATGTACTGAATCCACAGTTTGCTAGTTAGATGGTTTTGCTGTTTTACTGGAACCTTTATCCTAGGAACATTGTAAGTAATGCAAGTCAATAACAACACAAATCTCAAATTTTTATGAAGTGGGAGACAAAATCCACACAAACATTTCCTCCCTGCTTTCTTTTTT
The DNA here is from genome assembly GCF_011077185.1 of Oxyura jamaicensis. Taxonomy (NCBI): domain Eukaryota; kingdom Metazoa; phylum Chordata; class Aves; order Anseriformes; family Anatidae; genus Oxyura; species Oxyura jamaicensis. The sequence continues at coordinate 31,604,262 of NC_048895.1, read as the reverse complement.
TTTACATACAACTTCAAACTCCAACCTCACTTAAGTCCAGAACCGCAGTAACACCCCCTGAGGAGCATACAAGTGGAGAAGAACAAGCTGAATGAGTGGCAAAGGGGCCCAGCCCGACTCAGAGAGTGACCGCATCCATTTACGGAGGCAGCTGAGGTCGGAGTGGGCTCCGTGCCGACGTCCAGAATTACCCCCACTAGAAACAGAGGCTGCATCGCTTCACAGCGTGCAGACCTTGTTCTATCAGTGAAACTATAGTAACTACATGACCACTGGGGATTAGCCTGACCCCGGGTCATAAAACTTGATCACAGCAGATTAGCAAGCGACCAGGCCAGCGCGGGATGGGAGGCCTTTTTTTCTTTCTTTCAAAGACCAAGCATCACATATGAAATGCTAATTCTGTTTCAAGTCAGACGTAAAACACACACATGACAAAACAAATGTGTGCTTACAAATATTTTGTCATATTAGATTAAATTATAGCACACAGACTAAACAGAGAAATCTGAAATCCAGGGCCTTGTGTTTGGGATAGCCTTGGAGCTTTTATACAAAGAGAGAGAGAAGTTTATACTTTGGCATTGCATGGCGCACAGTCATCTCATACCTGCCTCATAACACAAACACGGTTTGCTGTACAGCAGCGATGTATCTGCCAGTGCATGAACACGCTGGCTAAACTGTCAAAATCCCGCTCCTTTCCTACTGATTTGCCTCCGCCACCCTTCTGCGGTGTTTCTTGCCATTTCCTGATAAATGACAGCCCAGCCTCTCTTCCTCGAGGCTTACTCTTGCATCCAACTATGCCTCCATCATTGTTCTCCCTGTTTGCACTCTGGTTTTCTATTCCTTTCTTTTCCTTTTTATTTTTATTTTTTGTCACTCCCTGCACATCCTGTCCGGGCCCTGTCTAATAGGTAAAGCCGCCTCCCATTCCCACGTTCCAGTACCTCAGTCTCCTGCGAACACCACTCCTTTTGTGAAGCTCTCTTCTGCCAACCTCCTTACCAAAAGCATTTCCACACCTTCCTACGTGCCTATTGTTACCCTGCGCACTGAGCTGCTCTGAGTCAAGTGGCAGCTTGTCGGGGCAGACAGCCGGCGAATGCAGAGGTAGCAGAGCGAGCTGTAAATTCATTAGGTCAGGGAGGGAGCCAGCTCGGCCTGGTGGCAGGCACAGGGTGCAGGGGGCAAGGGCCACTCGAGCACTGGGTTCAGCTGGGCATGGCTGAGGAGTTCCTGGTGAAGACTGAAAGGCAGCGGGGCTACCTCTGCCAGGCAGAAAGTATGGGACAATGCTGATGTTTGAGGTCAGCTGGATGGGCTTTTTAGGCTACAAGTTATATGGAAGGTGCTAGTCACTAGGTGTAGGGTTCTGGCTCCAAAAAAATAACCCATACTGGGCTCTTAGAAGGGACCTAATAAATTTAAGAAAAGGATCATGCAACATGCTTGCCAAGGCAGGAGTGCCTAGACTCATTAACCCACAAGCTCCTTCCCAGTTCGGTGCCTTTATTTTCCAGGAAGTAAAGGGTGAGTGGTGAAGGAGCTTGTTGGACTGGTATAATTTTCACAAGGTGGAAGGAGGAGGAGAGAGCAAAGCAGCTCCTGAGCTTCAGGGCTTTTTGGAGAAGGAAGTTTCAATCTTTTATTCTCCCTTTTTGAAATCGTGATGGCCTGGGGCTTTCTGTCCCCTAATATCCTGGAAACAGTACGCACCAAACTCTGAACAAGTCCTCTGCTGCCAGATCTCTTCTGTTTCTAGGACTGCCGAAGGATGATGAGGAGCACAGAGGAGGTCCGTGGGGCAGTGTATCCAAGGAGATATACTGGGCAGCCGCCCAGGCTGGTGGAACTGGAGGGGCAGCATTTCTGGGATGCTTTCTGCAGAGCTGCTGACTGGTCAGCACAGCTTACTATGCAAATGTGGGGGGAATAGCAACAAAATTGATTTTGCCAGAACCGCAAAATAATTAGGACAATTCCTGCCCTGCAGAAAAGGTATATAGGAGATGTTAATTGGATCAGCGGAGGGCTGAAAACCTGCACGCTAACTGTACTCAGAACAGCGTGAGCAAGAAGAGGAGAGCTACGCCAGCCATGGGTGTCCTGAAAGAGCCCCTCTTATCTCTGCCACCCACCACCCAGAACACCCATTTCTACCTCACCTCCACCCACTGAGAGCCCCAGGATGCTTTCTTGGGAAGAGGATCCTCTCTCGGGGACATCCATGGGTAGCTGTGAGGCCTCTCGGACTGCAGCACTGAAGAGGCTCCCGACAAGAAGAAATAACCCAGAACACATGGGTTTAACAGCTTCTCATGGAAGGCCCTGGTGGAGTCTCAACATCCCTCAATAGGACCCAGCAAGAACAGGTGACTCCAGCTTATGTTTCTAACCTTAACAAAAAAATCCCACAGAGCAGTTATATCAAAAAATTGTGTCACGTCATCATACATCTTCCTCCTTGCCCACCCTGGTGGCCCCTCCTTCAGTCCTAACATCCTCTCCAGTCCCATGCTGCTGCCACCCATGCCCAACCAGGTGCCTCAGTGGCAGCAGCAGTCTCAAGGGACAAGGCCCTGGGCAAGTCGGGGTGACAACAGCACCGAGCGCGGGCTCTGGCACCTCTTGTAGCTCTGCCCTCATGGCCCAAAGCACAGTGTCCCAGCTGGAGCAGGCAGTTACTATGTCACAAGTGATTTTAATCCTCTACCTGTCAGCAGCACCCGACACTGCTACCATAACCATGTCTGGGTCCTAAGGACGCTGCTACTACCCCCTTTGCTCCTGTTCACAGCAACATATGTACAAAACATCATTAAATCTGCTGCTCTCCTGCCTTGTCCTAAGCTGCCTGGATGGCTTTGAATTTCACAGTAGCAAGGACCAAGGTGCAGGGGCAGGCACCCCCCAACACCAAGACCCTCCCCAGCAGAGCCAGCTGGAAACACCTTCACGAGAGAGGGTTTCACTTTCATTGCACCAGTTTCAGAACCAATCCCTGAAATACTGCAAGAGTTAATGAGCTAATATGCAGACTTTTTTTTTTTTTCTTTTTTTCTTTTTTTTCTTTAAGGGAAACATCCTCGAATTCTTCTAAAGTCCATTAATTACCTGAAATGCTGCTGATGGAGGAGCTGCACTCATGAAAACGGGAGAGAAAAACTGATGTAACGTCATGCCTTGGACAGGTGGGATAGCTCAGTGCGGAGCGGGGGATAAAGGGAAAGGCTTTTCCAGCAGGGGGGTCTGCACTGCTGGCTGCATCACACCGCCCCACTGGGGTCCCCATGCCCTGCTGGCAGAACCCAGCCCAAATGTCCTCCAGAAACCTGCATCCACCAGCAGAGCTGCACCCACGTGAGCATCTGCAAGCAGCTCTTCTTCTCCTAGCCTCTGCTATAGGTGCTGAATAAGCATTCGCCATGCGGGGCATCAATCCAGCTGGGTTCTCACCTCTGGGGTCCCATACCCACGTATGCACCCCTTGAGAAATGGTTAGTGTTCAGCTGACTATGCAGTCTTTGGTGCCTGATAACAATTTAAGATAAATAAATACATAACAGATTCTCTTCCTGATGTCTGTGGTTGAGAAATGTTTGTGACAAGTGCCGTTTGTCTGGTAGTTATAGCTACAAATATATTTATATTTGACTTGCACTTGACTTAATACCACATGAACTGGTGAGAGTAAAAGGACATTGATCTTTGCTTTACTGCTTTGCTTCACAACAAAGGAGTAGGCTCAAGAGGTGGGTTCACCACAGAGTCTTCATGGATTGCAGTTTGGGCAGGAACAGTTTGTAAACATCAGAAGAAATAGCAAAAAAAAAAAAAAAAAAAGTATTGCGAAACAGTAACATATGTCATTAAAAGAGAGTTTACTTTTCAGACACATACAGTGCTCCACATTGTTCCCAAGCTTTTCAAAAGGAAATGATTAGTGTTATTAGCACAGCAGTCCTCTTTTTCAAAAGTAGCTCTAGCCAAGGTTAATGTTTAAGAAGAAATTAAATATTAACTCAAGGGAAAGCACAGAAGTCGTAATGGTTTCAGACCATACATCAGACGCACAGAGAAATTTTGCTGTGAAAGCAAAAAAGGGCAAGTTTGGCTCCCAAACCTAAAATCCGTGGTTCTCCTGCCTCATCACCATCACGTTCCCAGGACGGAAGGACAGCGCTGCCTCTCTGCCTTTCACCCCAGGACAGGTAATTTTCCTCCTGCCTTTGGTTTAGCAATGACTCCTTAACAATAGAAGGTGGATCACAGTGACTTACCCTGCTGAGGAGGGCTGCAATTTGATTCCCAGCCTGAGATTTGCAGGTAAGATAAAGTGCAAAGGTGACTAAACACCACAACAAGCAAGGTCTAGCCCTGTGGCTTTGCCTGGAAGGGAAAACGGATTATTATTATAGCAGCAGATCTTGCAAGATCTGTTCCTTTTCTCCTGTTCCAGCTCCAGTACATGAAAATCTTTGTAGCTGTCTGAAGATGGTTTTATGGTGGCAAAATGACTTATTGGATTAGTCCACAACATGCATTCTGCCCTGTTCTACAACAATCCCTTATTCTCCCTCCTGTCTTCATGTTCTTGCTGCAAACTTATGAGCAGAGAACAAAGCCATGAATATTAACTAACTGCACCACTATAAATACACTTTTTTTTTTTTACTGCATGTTGTGCTGAACTTCCAAAATCGTACTCTCATTAATATGAATGCTTGGTCCTAGATTCTCAGCAGGGCTATATCAACACTACACTTTTCATCTTCAAAGCATTTTAAAGATATTAACTAATTAATTCACTCAACCCCTTTGGGGGAATCCAATTATCATCATCACGCTGTTCTTACATTTTTACAGATAGAGAAACTGAGGCAGAGAAGTAACTTATTCAGTGCCCCAGAGGAAAGGAGTGTGAGAAAGTTGTCAGGACTTGCTGACCCCCTGTCCTAAACCCAAGTAACTAGTGGAGCTAATCTGCACCTCATCACTTGTCACTGCAGTGAGCATGCCCTCCTTCCATGCTCACGTAATTTTAAGGCAACTCTTCAGTTCTCTAGTCACAATAAGAAAGAAAAGAAGGGGGAAGAAAGGGAGAAAAAAGGGTGGGGGAAAGGGAGAAACAATGGAAAGAAAAAGAGACAAAAGAAAGAATGAAAATAGAAAGAAAAAAGAGAAAGAGAAGGAGAGAGGGAGAGAAAGGGAGAGAGAAAGAAAGAGAGACCAAAATATATTCATGAGGAAAGTGACAACTCACTGAGGTCAACTCAGCGTCACGGGCTGCTTATTACACCCTGAAAAAAAGACTTGCACTTACTGGCTGTTACGTGAGCAAGCGAAGGAAAATTCCTCTTCTCCACGGGAGCAAAGCAGTACAAAAAGAAATCTCAATTCTGCAAGTATTTATTCCTGGGAACAGTGAAATATGTGGGCTGGTTGTGGTACTCCAAATGACTAGTAACATGTACAAATAGAAATCCTACACATGTCGGTTTGGAGGATGAAACTTCCATGGTGTTTGGTTGCTTGCTAAATAAATGCCTCTATGAAACCCATAATTCTTGAAAATCTCCTCTCAAAGGCCTGTCCCTCTTTCACCAGTGGATCCACATCACATTTTTCAAGTCTCTTTTATCCCTCCTAAGTGAAATCAGCAAAATTCTATGGAACAGTTTCTGGCCTGCACTTCGTCTTCTGGAAGCCAGTACAAACTGTCCTGAGAGATGTAAAACTAACCTGGGCCTTAAAAAGCTACTCTTTTAAGAGCGAAAGACTAAATAAGAGATGTTCATAAGGAACAACCCACACATAGCCTGGAAAGATGAGTCTATGGACACCACATTACCTGGAAGCATCATTGCTCTGTCCACAACTATCACAATAAAAATATCTAACAATTCAATTGAATTCTCAAAATCCAAACAGTAATTTACAACAATGAGGTATTTAGTATGGCTTCAGGTGAAGAGGTCTCCAAGACCTTTTAGAAATGTTGTATATTTCTTAATCTTCTTCTCTTGGCTTCATTTTGTGATGTTTTACAGCTGCTCATCAGGTATTGGTTAACCTGGGTTCTTATGACAAGAATATGATACTGCTAGCATTTTAATCCATTGCATCACTGTATCTTTTAAAAAACTTTCTGCTCTCAGTAAACTGATCCATCTGCCTTCAGATGATGTTATCGTGGACTTTTTGCTCATTCAATAACGTTGAGCAAAAAGCACAACTCCCCCCCTGCATCCGTCCCTTCTCACACATCCATGCGTGCTGAGCAGCTCGGCTCCCCAGCTCCTTCCAACCCCTGCCCACACAGTGGCCGTATCTGGCTTGATTTATCCTCTCTATCATGTGGAGGATCTCATCTTCTTGTTCAGTTGCACAATTTCTTGCTGCAAGCTCTTTTTTACAGAAGGTGTCAGACATGCACACATCAGCCCCTTTTTCAGTACTGTAGATTTTATTTGAAACACTTTAGGGTTTACTATCAGAAGTTTCCACAATACCTTCTCTTCTGGCTGATGGCTATTTTATGCTCACATGGCTTCACTCCTTTTCTGTGACCAGGCAGATCTGCAGCTAGGCTCACCAACAGAGGAGCCCACAGGCCCCTGCAGCAGTACCGAGGGCAGCAGGGCCATCCCGACTGCCGCAGCTGAGCGTACGGACAGGCTCCCCGGGCTGCTGCTCCAGGACCTGCCCTCTTCCAAGGGAAGCGCCGGGCTGAGGGAGGGGCAGATAGTCCCCCATCAACACTCTTCAGCAGCTTTTTACAGAAAGTACAAAGTTGCCCAGTTCAGAGGCAGCATTTCCATTACGAACATCCATAGGGCTTAATTTTATAATTGCCTTGGGTGCTTCCATCTCTGGTAGCCACTATGTTTATGTTAGGCCAGCATAACAGCATAGTGGGCAGAGACAGCTGTCAAAATAGAAACATATAAATATTTAGTAGTCTCAGGAATCAAATGGTTCAACATCCCTGTACCCAAAGTTTAGATTTCATACAAAATATCCTTACCACTAAATATCCCTTTTCAATGTGGTTGACTCTCAGCCCTGTTAACCAGAATGCTGTGACATAGAAGCCACCAGCTGCCCTTTTTAAAGGACATCTCAAGAGACCTCTCAGTAGCATCATGACCGATACAACTTCCAGGGAGAAGAGCTGGGTCTTCAGCACATTCACCCAAGTGATGGCTGTGCTACTGTCTCTGGGTGGCACGAGTAAGAGCATCAGGTGCACCACGTCCAGCAAACAGCCCATGGGTACATTTGTACCCAGATCTCCAGGTGACAGCTAAGAGGCTGGGAATAAAGATGGTCAGGGAGAATCTGAGAGCTGGTAAGAGCTTAAATTGCTCAGAGAAGTAACTGGTAATTCACTGTGGGCACTGACTGCAGAACTCGTGCTGACATTATAAGGCAGAAATGGTGTCATGACATTATAAGGCAGAAATGGTGTCCCACACACAGTATTGCAAACAGTCACAGCTCTGTCTCTGGTTCTGCTCAACAGTTACTTCCCTGACCTTCCCAACAGGCTGATGAGCCTGAGGCCTCGATTTGAGACAGCTTCCACTCTTCTGTCTATGTGAGAATACCATCAGTAGCACACCCCATATGTTACTAGATCTTATTGGCAGTACTGATACTCTTCACTTCAACTTTGATCTCAGATGCCATCCTCAGCCATCTCTGTTTACTTGCTGATGCCCAGAATGTGGCAAGGTAGGTGTTTTCCTCATCAACTTGCCCGTACCCTCAACACTCAGCGCCAAAGATAACTGCTTTTCATTTTTTCCACTCAGAGACTGGTCCCTCAATTGCACACACTCCATAGCAAGCTCCGAGGTGCTCAGCTTTGCACATCACAGCTTGGCTGGCTTCTCCATTATGACCATATGCCGATTTCCTGCACAGACCTTTCTACTGGCAGCAGTACCTTTTCTTCTCTCTATTTCTCTTTAGTTCACGTTTTTCCCCTCTTTAAGCAGCAATTACTCAGTGGGGTAAGTGCTATAGCAGCCAAATTCTTTAATCTTTTTCCAGGTGCAGGGTGCCTGGAAGAAATCTCAGACCTTCAAAAACATTTTGATAATCTTTCAGCAGTTTTGCTGTAGGGATAACACAATATATGTCTGTTCAGGCTGGATTTCTGGAGTACCTAGTGTCTCTATAACATGAAACACTTGTCCGTCCCATTCTGAATATCACTAGGTTTCTGCATGTACTCGTACTGACTGCAAGCAGTGACTTTGTCAGTACTAATTTTGTCAGTGACTAATTTTTGTCAGTGACTTAGTCAGTACTAATTCCACTTTCATCTGGTAAAAGCTCCTCTCGATGCTTTCCCTGTATTTTAAGCTGGCATAGTGGAATGAGGGCAATCCATTAGAAATATTTTAATATCTGCAGTGCTTGATTACATTTTCACATTCTTCCCTCTAATAGTGAGTGCAATGCCTTTACTGATAACTCACCATCTACATGGCATACAGTTTCCTGCTTGCATGCAGCTGCCCTGGGCTGGTGTTGGACTGAGGTTTACAACCGTTTCATGCTGTTATTCCGGAGTTAGAGCACTGTTTTGTATGTACATTAACATTTCCTTTTTCGTTTTCTTGCACATGCTAACAAACCTTCCAGTAATGATACTGTCTGCCACAATCGATGTAGGTCGCAGTGTACTCAGAGCATTATTCAGTACTTGCAGCATTGGTCCAAGTGGTCGTGTAGGCTACAGAAAGCTACCTTAGCAGTTCTCCAAGCACCAAACTACCTAACCTGGTACACTTCAGAGGCGGTCTGATGAAGAAATAATTCTAATGCTGGGACTGCTAAATGCTTTTTTCCCCAAAAAAAATCTGCTTTGACAAGGCTCTCTGTATAATCTCTTACTGTACCAACCCATATTGGAGCAACAGAAAGAGATGGAAGACAAAAAGACATAACCCACTGGAAAAAAATATTAATAGGTCCTTCTGGTGGTAATACAGAATGCCTTCTCCGCCATGGGTAAGTTGGTGGTTCTATGTGCAAAGGCCATTATCTTGCTGTGAAATACTATTTAACTTCCTGCATGCATGCACAGGACCATGTGAGAGAGGCAGCTGTGCATGTATATCCTGAGCCTGGTCTGGAAAACCAATAGCATCTTCACGGAGCCATCCTCAGAACCGCAGCATCTCTATATTGCTGTTTCAATTAATCTAACGGCAGATCTGTTTATCTGCCTTGAGTAGATAAGGAAGTGAAACCATTTGAGTAGAAAATGACCATAAACCACAAGAGAACATATTGTAAGAGTTATTGATAGCAACCCCAAAACTCCTTTCAGAGTATATTACAGAAGCTATATACATACATACAAGGCCACACATTGGAGTTCAACGGGACTTCTACCTGTGCTAGTAGAAGTAACAGACAAAAAGGAAGAGACATGCAAAGTTCAAAGTCTACGCTATCTGATAAGGCCTGTCAGAACTACAACCAGGAGGCACTGCCAGAATTAAATTATTTCCTCAGGACAAATCATGCATTCGGAATCAAGCAACATGGGTTGAACAGATAAAGCCCATTTGTGTAGCATAATAGTGGATGGGCATACAGTTCACCAAAATAGTAAATATATACACTCTACAAACACGGGGCAAAACCACAGACACAGCAGACAACATAACATCCTCTCTGCTGAGACTTGAACAGCAACAAAGAAAAAAGCTGAAAAGCAACTGGCTGATAGATATGCATATATCCTCTGAAAAGTCTACACCTCTAAAAGAAAGGAGTTAAAGCTGTCTACCTCTCTTGCAAAGAGGGATTACGCTTGCTCCAACATGAAACCACCTTCAAAGACTACCCAAGAATTTCTGTAATACCAAGGCATGAAAAAATAACATATAGCCCTCCTTAACTAGAAAAAGATTTTTCTACAGGTAAACGAGAGTTAGTCAAAGCAAACAATTCAAGCAGAGACAGAATAAGTGTCATATGTGTGAAGAGACAAATTTTAAGGGACTATCATATTTTATATGCAAACAGGCTTCACTAATTACACTGAATTTTCCTATCTTGATAGAGACAAAAGGGGTGTTGTAATAGACATCCCTGCAGGAGGGCTTTATGAACAAACAGGGCTGCATGTAGGAACTTGGAGCTCTCTCATTTCAGAAAATCCATGATAAGAACAGGAGCCTTCCTGGGTGAACCGTCTCAGTTCTTGCCCCCTTATTCAGGAGCATGGAGCAGTTACAAGGATAGTGCTACCAGCCCTACAACCCGACCAAACGGCTCTCATAGACAGTTGCAATTATTAACTTAATCAGACTAACACATATTTTCCAGTGATAGGTGATGAATCTCTTATTTTTTTCAAGCATATAGCTACTGCCTTTCCCAGCTACATGCTTATTGAAGAAAACAGTACAACAAGCGGAAAGGAGAAGGATTTACAGGTATTTGTCCAAAAATAACCCTGCAAATTCTTGGTGTTCAAGGTTCCTTTTAATGAGCTTACTGCAAACATTCACAGCAATTTAGTTCCATCTTCAAGAAGGTTCCGCAAACACGGATAAAACTGCAGGTTCTTGTGCAAACATATATCCATTAATGAAGATATGCTAAAAGACTGGCACAAGTATTTGCATTGAGAGCATTTGCAGAGCTAATGTAAAAGCTTCTTGTGGTTTGGGAATTCCCAAGGCAGGCACCAAAAAATGAAAAATATATAACAACAACAACAACAAAAATACAGCACAGTGTGCGCAACCAATGGAGCTAAAGCAAATAGCAAATATTCAAATCATGTGCAAGAACACTCCAGACTCAGCTATGCTCCCTTTAACCGTTCACTGAACAAGATGAAAAGTTGGTTAGAAAAAAATATATATATATCAAAGAATGTTTGCATGGTATTTGTAAACAGAAAGGATACATCTGCCAAATGCATTTTTTCTGCAGTTAGCTCACTACTCCTCAGATTCCTCACACTTCTACCTACAAGAGCCTCTGCTTGCTCTTTGCTCGGTTCCGCAGTGGAAAAGAGCACCAGACTCAGGGACTGAGGCTGGTACATGGAGACAAACCTGTGCGGAAGGGCGCTGCAGACATGGCCTTCAGCACCTCACGGTACACAAATACTGGAGCGCTTTTGTTGACTTTTCTCAAAATGCCCCTGTAAAATACACAACCAACAGGAAAAAAAAAAAAAAAAAAAAAGAATGAAGGACAGGCTGCAGAGATCATCGCTGCCCGCAGAGACCTTGGTAAGCATACTGCAAGACCAGGCACCCCTTTGTCCTCAGCAATGGGAAGCCACACATGCTGTCAGCAGAGCAGTCAGCTTTGCAAACGCTCACCCCAGGCCCACCGTGGTGGCTAGTTCCCCTCCTGACTGCAGCTTCAGCCTTGCTCTCTTCTTCCCCCTCCTCCTCCCAAACCAGGGGACCTGGGATGATTTAATGCAGGGCATTCCTGGTCAGCCAGAGAGGAGAGTAGAGGACGGAACAGTTTCTACCGAGGCCTACCGCTGAAGCCAACACATTGTGCAGCCTCATCCTGCAAGGTTAAGGCAGCTCAGGATTCCTGGAAAAGTCATCTTTCACTGCCAAGACATGCTTGTAGGAGGGACAGGGAATGAACGTCTGTCCTGCATCTTGTGGACACATGAGGCTTGCTAAAACTGTCACCTGCTTATGACCTGCTGTCAGTAGTAGCTTCTGTAACAGAAGCAGCCACTTTTACTAACTGTTCAAAAGTAAAGTCAGGGCCAAAACAATCATAATATAACTTGAAATATTTTTTTGTTTAAAGTTATTTAAAAAGAAAAAAAAAAAAAGAACCAACTAACGACTCTGTTTTTATTTGCCTTTAGATTAAACCAAAAGCAAGCCACATTTGTTTAACCTCAGGCTTTGGTGGACTGACATGCCTGAACAGCCCTTAACAGTGTCAAGGCTGCAGATGCTGAGGTAACGGGAGAAGAGCATAAAGTTGTAGCCTATTGCTAAGAAAAGGCAGTCTCCGAGTCCCAGCCATGATCACTGCAGATATCCAATGTGAAGGAGAAGCTCCAATGAAGGAGGGGACAGCTGGGCTTATGCTGGGATCTTCAACAGCATTTCTAAATGCAAGGAGAAAAAGGGGGTTGGGGAGAGACAGAGATGAAGGGGTTATCATCACAGGGGAAATTTCAGGGTATGCTTTAGCTGGCAAAGCAACAAACATACATGTACTACTATACACATACAGTGACCTACCCACTCACACATGCAGAGTAGGTTACAAATTGCAAGAATTTAAAACAGTGATCAAAAAAAACAATTTGCTCATAATCCTTAGTGACAATTACGTCCCCTTCCCTAAGTATCCAATAGTGGAATATTTGCAATAGTCAAGCACGACACTGATACCAAGCACAGAGCCATGACACAAGAATAACGGGCTTGGGATGGAGCTGTGTGTCCTGCAGCAGTTACCATCCTGGGTCCCTCTCTGTTCTTCAAAACTTCTGGCTTATGCCCAGCCGGCAAGGTCAGTCCAGAGGCAGTCAAGCAGGACAAGGTTAATGACACTGATAGCTGGTGATGAAACAGCACCAGCAGAAACTATTTTAGCAGAAAATGCAGGTGGGAGAGAAAAGGAGTTCATTTGAAGGAGCCCCTGGTCCCGTGGAAATGAATACACATGCCCTTCCTGGTTGGGTCAGTTGAACTCAGATATTCTGCTCCTACTCAACTAAAACTTGTAAATATTTAAGCCAGATGGGACACCATACATATATATATATGTTTGTTTTTTTCTTTCCTCCCCAGCCCTCTGACCATGTGTGTTCATGCACCCCTGCCCCAGTTGCACAGACAGCAGGTAACGCTCTCCTAGAGATCTGCCAAAACGGGAACCAGCACTGTTTACTGTTACCTGAGCTTGGGATTTCTCAACTAAACAGACAACTGGCTGCCCTGCTTCCCTTCATGTTTTAACCGTATTTGATTTCACCACTTACAAAAATGTTTACATTCTGGAGGGGGAGGGAAGAGAAGAAAATCAAAACTCATTAGACACATTTAAGTAGCAACATCTGTCCCCAGCAAGCGCAGCCCATCCACTTGGAAAGCACACGGGAGGGCAGCCCGGCTGTAGTGGAGCAGGAGGCTGAAGGATCGCGCCCAAAGAGCTGTACACAAACTACAAACAACTCTAGTGTGCCGGGCTCCCGGGGCTGCAGCTGCGTTTGCTGCCCCAGCTCGCGCATGCTCCGCGCCCTGCCAGCAGCTCCCCCACGCTCAGCAGTCATCGCCAGCACCCAGGGATGCGCGCTGACGATGATTCACTTATAAAGCCAAAAGCATCGCACAATTAAACAAACAAGCCCATTTAACTAGTCATTAAAATGCATGCTTGTGAAACAGGACTCGGGCAGAATTAGCACCAACCTGAACGAACGCTCAGCCCGGCCATGCTGCGCTGTCCTGATTCCTCTCACACGCCGCCTTCTTGCCTCGGGTTTTGGCTCTCTGGAAGATGCCCATGCTGGTTACGAGCAAGCTCAGCAAGCCAGCCACGTCCTGTCTGCATCACAAAACCAAACCAGACCTGAAAAGGGTTAAGGGGACAAGTAAATTCTTCTGCCACTATTAAAATACCAGCAATCTTTATACAGCTTCAGGCCACAGCTACAATGGGAAAAGAGCTTTATTCTTACCAGACTGTGTTTTATAAGCAGCACAATTTTGAATACATATTACACCTTTTTATCAGAAGGGACAAATCATATTCAAAGAAGCTTTTAAAAACGCCTATGTATACCCCCATTGTTTTAAATATTGTTTTAGATAGGCCGAACTTTTTAAACCCACATTAATTAAAGCATGCCAGCTGACATATTTAAAAAATGGTCTGTTTTCATGGTCTAAACATAACCCGAAGCAGAACATGTCTTTAATATGCTTTCTGATGGTGGTTAAGCCCTGGCTGAGATCAAATCTGTAAGAGACAAAAGATTGTTCCAGGAACTTGGGGAAACTTCTGTCCTATGACCAAAGCTGTTCATCGCAGCAGAGTAGGTGGGTCGCCGCGTTTGGGGTTTGCTCTTTCTTTCTCTTATAACAATGCTGCAGTTACAAAGGTGGCTCAGCAGGTTCTCCTAATATCACAACCCATTCCCACTACCCACCCACTTTTTTAGCAAGCTTTTCATATGCTAAGTGATAGCAAAACAGATACAATCATCCTATCGGTGTTTCTCTGCATCTTTGTATATGACAGGCAGCCTCATAAAATATTGTCCTTGTGAGTGGCACGAATGCTTGGCTCAGCAGACTGTGCTACCAGACTCCTCTTTTTTTTTATTATTTCTAAAATACTTTTGCCTCCCTTCCAGAGATCTCAGTCTGTGACAGACCGATGTGCATTTTTCACGCTCATTTTCATGCTAATTTGCAGACAGGTCAGCAGCAGCTGCTCATACAAAGGTCACTTCCCCGCCTGTGGCCCAGTCTCCTGGGCAATGAAGACGTGTTTGTGTCTCCAGGTAGCTGCTAAACCTGCGTCTCTTCGTGTGTGCTCTGATTCATACAGGGAAAGGGCTTACCCTGCAACTTCTGCAGTAGCTCCCCAGGTTTCCCTCCCACACCTAGACCAGAGATTTTTGCCCTTCCTGCCAGGACAGCCCAGCTGCTCACCAAGAGCAGCTCATCTGCCACAGCTGACAGCCCAGTACATGACAGCAAAACAGTGTGTGCAAGGGTGCAGTGTCAGTCCTCACCCTGAGCTAACCTGTCCCCATTTCTGCACCGAATGCCTCCAGTGGGTGCTGCTTCTTCCAGGAGGGTGGCTACAAAGGGTTACTGCAGCTAAAAGCTGACTTGGAAGATACAAATACCACACTTGCAAAACACCATACCTACGTTATTTTGAGTAAGGAGTCAGGACACAAATAATCTCCCTTGAATCAGGTCACCTGGACATTTAGACCTCTGTAGGCTGAAGGTTTTATGTGCCATGGAAGTGATACAACAGCGTATGAATACTCAGTCTTTGCTGACCCCAGGCAGTTAGCCAAAATTGTTTCCATTAAGTGGAAAAATTGATGACAGCCTGTTCTCTCATTGATGCAATGTTTCTGTACCAAAAAAAAAAAAAAAGAAAAAAAAAAAAGATCATAATTCAAAGTCCTACTTTTTTTCAAACAGAGAAAGACTCAACGAGAGATTGTTGCTTCGCCAAGCTTCAAGCCCTGTGCAGTGAGAACTTAACCCCCAAACCTCTCTCATTCTCTGCTGCTCTGTTTAAACAGGCTTCGGTAGCTATGTCTGGCTGGCATTTGTTGTTTCCCACTGGCTCAGTTTCCCCAAGCAAAGCCCCATACAGTGTCTCCCCCTTTCTGCTCAGTGAATGGTGTCTGTTACTCCTGTTGGTTTCAACTGGGCGAGAGCCCTGCCTGCAATGGCACGCTGCTTTTCATGCTGCTTTCCCTTTCTGGCCTGCAGGATCTGCCCGTCCCCTGTGTCCAGCTGTAAGGAAGCACAGCGTTTTCTAGCAATGCTCTGGGATGGTCACTGCTGCCTGGAAGTCACACAGTGATGTTAAAACAATATGGGTGGATCATCCCTTTGAGTTCCTTTCAAGCTTTGAAGAGCCCAAGCGTGGAGCAGAAAAAAGAGCTTGCTGCCCTATGCCATGGGAAGGGGCTGTGGCCAGCAGATACCTTCTTCCTCTCCATTTTCAAAGGGCAACCCGAGATCAAGAAAGTCACGAGAAAAGAGCAGCTCACATTTTTCCTGCTGTAACCAGTGACGAACCTAGCTGGCCACCACACTGGGCTGAGCTCTCACCGACACGGCCCGACGATGGGGTTACGTCCTCCCAGTGCAGGGCTCGCGGCAGATCTTGCCCAAATGCTCGGCGTGCTGCGGGTACGGCGCTGCAGGATTTTCTTGCCTTTCTTCCTAGGCTTTTCCTGTCAGGTTACTCTTGCTCAACTACCTTCTCCTTGTAGCTGACTTGCACAACCTAACTATATTTTTTCCCTGTGAGGGAAAAGGCAACTTTTCTGTTTAAAAAAGAAGCCAAACTACACAAACTAACAAAGGCATTCTGAAAAAGAGCAAAAGCGAAGCAAAATTTGAAATTCCCAGCCAATCAAAATTTCAAAACAGAGTGAATATCAAAGACAGAACTGAAGTAATTTCAGACCTTCAAAGGTTGACTGTAATGGTATGGAAATGGTTTTCAATCTCTCGTTCCAAATAAGGTTTATTTGAAATTAACACCTTTTTGCCAAGCACTCGATGAATCAGCATTTTCCCCTGGAAAACCTTCCATCCGAAGATTTCCAACTCGTCCTACGGCTTTCACTGAGCTTGACTTTCTTGCCTTTCCTGTACTATGTTTATTTTACCATCCTTACATCATGGTTTTGTCTCATTCTCGCAGTCATCCTTTCTGTTTCTTCCCAGCTTGACAGGCCCAATATTTAATTAGCGCTAATAAGACTCGATATAAAAGCAAAAGGCTACTAGAAGAAGTGAACAGCTAGGCACAGGGCTCAGCACATTCCCCCGTCACATGGGTGTAAATCCCATAAGACAGGAATGGCTACAGCTGTCCCACTTAAGCGATTGGCACTCTGCTGCTGAATGAAGATGCATTTTGATTACTTTTACAAAAGAGTCCTTCCACTCAAGTAATTTTCTATATCGATCACAGGAACTGAACAGTACTTTTATTTATATTAGAATGAGAACCAGCTAGAATGCTGCTTGATAGTATATAGCTGTTGTACAAGTCACACTGTAGGCAGACTGAGGCACTCCTGTATGCTCAGGGAAGGAGGAGAAAGGGGAAAAGTGATGCAGAAAGGGATGAAAGAGGAGCAATGGTAATCTAGAGAAAGAACTAAGTCTTGCGTACGGCAGGCCAGTACCTTCTTCACGTGATTATGAATGTTCCTGTTCATCTGCCTGCATACAAATGAGCTTCTGCTTCTTTCTAGGATCCCACTGAGACCTGGAGGTGCCTGACTCCTTGTGGCAGTAAGATCCCCAGCATCATTACCTGTTGTAACTTGCAATCAATGGTAGCCAGCCCTGAGCAAGCTCAGGTCAAATTCAGCTCTGCCAAATGCAGTAAGTGAGCAGTATTACGCACAAGCCAGGGAGAATGACAACCCTGGAATGACAACCCTTTCTTCAAAAGCACTGCCACTGAGGCTGTAAAAGGAATTTCTGTGGCAGACAGAATATAGCAATTGCCCGTATAACAATCACACTGCAAGATTTTTGGCCTGATACGTAAAATGAGGCACTGGCAATCTGATCTCTGTCTTAGAGAAATTCTGATCTAGATGCATGATTTCACAAGCTGCTTTATGGTGGCAGTTCCCTGAGCTTTACAGAGTCCCACCAAAGACAACAGATCTTCGTAATTTGCCTGGAGCCCACAGAGGGAAGCACAGCCCAGCAGTATGGTGGCCTTCGGCCAAAGGATGCATTTCTAGTAAAAGCCTGCGGCCATCCATCTTCCACCCAGTCTGATACCCGGATTAGCCATCCAAAGGAACACGTGCGTACAAAATAACTGCCAGGAACAACTGAAAGTGGCAAAAACATGGTAAGTAGTAACCAAGACCCTTCTGGCTTGTTCTCTAATGACTTCCACATTAAATTAATTTGAGTAACATGCTGCTAAAGCAGTCTTACCTTTAGGAACGCTGTAAAAAGCGAGTTCCCTTGTGTATCCAGACCTAATGGGACCATTATTGGCCAAGTCTGGAGATCTGGAGAGGCTTGACGTTGATAGATGTAAGAGGATCAGCACAGTACATCAACATGAAAGTTAAATATGTTTTACAGCTTTTTGTTTTCTAACCAGCAGGGAATGTGAATTCTCACAGAGATCATATAGATCTGTAACTCGTCAGCAAAAGACAGCCTCTGGAAGCTGAAAGAAGAGTACGCAGACCAGAAGAGATCAACAAGTTCTTGACCAGAGGGGTAAAAAAGTATCAGTAGAATAACAGCTTGGATTGGCACAGCACTCCATCACCTGAGCTTCCTTACCATGGCTGATGTCTTTATAATCACCAAAAGCATCACCCTTCTCTCATAGAAACAGCCAAGTTCCTCCAGCCCACGTAAGGGAGCAGCTCACAGCAGGACGTGGCTACGGCCCATCATACCCCTGCTTATGACACAAGTGACAAATGTTCCAAGCAGGAATCCATCAGGATATCCATGCTAGCATTCCTACTGGTCTGGTCCTTGCCAGAGGCTCTTTAATGAATGCTAGTTTTCACTATTTAAATCTGATGTTTCAGTCAAAAAGAAAAAAAAAAAAAAGCCAAAACCCAGCATTTTTCAAAAGCATGAAAGTGAAAAACACCAGCTGATGAGTATTAAATATGGTCAGAACAGCTTTCCAAAAGTCTGTTTTGATAAAACCACAATTTCTTCTTAAAATTCAATTAATGCTAGGGAAAGTCCCACAGGAAAAAGTATTTAAAATTTAATTGAGGAAACTTAAGAAATGTCATTTAAAATCCCATTATATGACCTTTTATATTTCTCACTATTATACCATGGCCTACAATATGAGCACAGAATAGCTGAGTTACTCTTTTTTTCTGCCCCAGAAATCCAGTTATGGTTTCAATTCATCTATTGATTGAAATAACATTCCTTTCCTAATTCACGATGCCACACACGTTTGCAACTGGAACACCTTGACAATATCTTATACATCTAATAGACAAAATCTTAGAAATTAAAGCTTTAGGAAAATGAAGGTGAATGAGGAAGTCACAAAAGAACTAATTTAAAACTCAACTTCAGACCAGCAGCAAACTTCAAAGCAGCAAGATTCTTCACAAAACATCTCATAGGTTTGACAGGTTCCACATGGCAGTACGTTTATTGTTTTTAAATTTTTTAGGAAAAGCTGCCTGTTGCCAAGCAAAACAACCTTATTTCCTACGTGATTTGGCTTGAAGAAAGATTTGCTTCAGTGATGGCCATTCCCCGCCCACTTAGCCTCAGGAAGACTGGTCAGATTCTATGGAAAAGTTACCTGCATCTGTGTGCATCCTTTTAGCTCCTACCTCTGTGAATCAGCAGACGAAACAGTGCCTGGCTAAAGGACCCCCTTCTTATCTTGCATCCTGTGACCTGAACAAAGATTTTTTATTGAAATGATGTTGAGCCAACTGGTGGACTCAGAAAATCTAGACGCATCTCTGTGTATGCCCAGGAATGCACAGCTGGTTACAGTACAACCATAACCACAACCATATAAACACAACTTTCCATCTGAGGGTACGATTGTGCTCAGCACACCCTTTGCACCTTACTGGGCATGTTGGTAGGATGCTGGGGAGACATGGTTGCTGACAGAAGCACCAGCCTCACTATTAAAAAGGGCATTGGTGCAAGGAAATATTGCTGGTTTCCTAGAGGAGGGAAGTGAGCAAAGACTGATCCTGAGAGATGAAAAAATCCAGCTGTAGGTTAGCAAGGAGGGAACAGAAAGAAAGGTGGGTCACCCTCATAAATATTTAATTTCATGTTCTGCACCCCCAAACTTACTGAAGGTCATGAAGTAAGTTTCTTTAATCTGTACTAACCCACAAAATGGTCTTCCCAGCATGTGGATTTCCACAGAGATGGTAAGAAGGTATATTGCATATATATTATGTCTGATTACACACAAAAATGGGGTGGGCTAACAAGGAAAACACTTTTTTTTTCTTTTTTGTGTAACATCCTGGAGTATTAAAACATAGACATTTTGTTAATTATGGCTATGTAAGGGGGCTTTTTTTCTGTGTGTATGCACGCCTTGCCCTAAATCTCCTACAGACATGTTTATAGAAGGAAGGATAAATATTTTTCCATAGCTTCATGGAAAATTACTATGAGAAACCTTGGAGGAACACAGCTGTGGGGTCCTTCATTACCTCAGCACGAGCAGAGCCTTCTTATTCACTGACATTTCATTGTGCTTTGCTGGGTACGTGCTCCCAGGTGTATGCTCAACCCTTCTGAAACACCACACCAAAAGGATCAATATTTTTCCTTCCAGATAGTATTTTTGAGAGAGCCATCAAGGACACCATTACTTTCTCACCCAACAGACCACATACTGATTCCCAGACTTATGCCCGATTTTATAATAAAGAGAAAAGGGGCCAAGGGAGATGCCACCTCTTAGGTAAGCCCTAAACTAGTACCCAGACACACACAGCCCTTCTACATCCTCATTTTACTCCAGAAACCTAACAACATCCTAGTATTTCACCTCCCTGTGCTCCACGTTCTGAGTTCAGGCAGATATTTTTGTCTTACACCTTGTCCCAAACTGCAAAAATAACACCTTACTCCTCAGAGGTGGCTGCATTTTTGCAGCATGTTAAAAACTGCTCTGCTGCTTCTCAGTAAATCCGCTAAAGATGCTGGGGATTCTCTGCAATGAAAGGCTCTTTATAGATGTAAAATATAGTGTAAACAAAAACCATGCATTTAAAAAAAAAAAAAAAAAAAAAGGGCAACCAAAAACACACATACAGAAACTGGGCATTTCTCACTGCCCCCCAGTTCATTGCCTCTGATCCCTCAGATGAGACTGACCAAGACTGGCATGAAGCTGATGGCCAAGCTGTAGAAATAAGGAAACAGGAAAAAATAAAACAAAATCAGGATAAGAAAATATTTATTATTAAGGGTTCACTGCCTACTAAACAGTTGCTAACAGATAAAAACACCCTTCACTCTAAAAGACACTCAGCCCACTGTTTCTTCATACCAGCTTTGTCAGTGCACATGTCAAAACAGCTGGCTGAATAATTAGAAGGACAGTGGGGTTTATATATTAAATTTTTATAGTGTGAATATTTTCATTCTGTATAAATATTGGTTTAAAGAGAGAACCGGAAGCTTTAATATACAAGACAGGCCAGCGATTCTAGGAGTGAATAAGACTTTGATACCCGGGTCTTAATACCAGAAGCCTTCTTTAGCATCTTTGTATGTGTTTGCTGATACATCAGCCCACCTCACAAAAATTCTGCACATTAATCATATTTCCTCAGTAATCGTCCAGTTCTGAGTTGTCCTGTTGACAGTGACATGCTGAATTTGAGAGACTGATGCTAATAAATAGAAAACTTTTTTCACAGATTTCATACTAAGTGGATAACTGGCCTTTTTCTCTTCCAAGATGACTGCATTAAATTCCTATGAACTCTATCCAAGTTAAAGGTGCTTAAGGTCAGAGGGAAGAAGTTGGTGACACTATACAAAGTGATATTTTTTTTCTTTGGGACTTTGAGGATGCTTAGTTTCAAATGGCTCTTCTTGAAAAAGAAATTTAGAATTACTCCTGTTATTCCTGCCCTTTTTAGCTTCTAAGATAAATCAGGAATGTAAAACCAAGAAAAACTGATTTGTATTGTTTTCAATGTAATTATTAAAAGCTTTCTGAAAAAGTAAGCATTGTTTTGCTCTCCTCTCTCACCCCTCCAAAAAAGAAAAAAGTTTTAGTTTTAAAAAATGTGATTTCTGGAAAGAACAAAACTTCCACTGACCAAAGTTAATTGCAAGGAAAGGAAGCAGGGCTGGCCAATTGCCTTCCCACCCATTGCCCAAATTCTAAGGTATTTGTAGAGGAAATAACTTGGCCCTAGAAGGCACAATCCATTAAGTCAATAATGTTGCGCTGACTTTACTGGAGTTTAGACTAGCTCCTACATGAGAAAAGGACAGCAGTTAAACACCCAGCTGGTCAGACGTGTCGCTCCAAACGTAGCCAAAGCTCAGGGATTTGGTTTACCCACTCGAAAACAACACACTTGATGTATCTGCTGAAATGTAGTTTTGTGCAAATTGCTGCCATTCCATGGCCTCCTGAGATCCCTCCATCGCAGGGTTCCCCCAGGGCACACACAGGGACCAGGCCTCCACCTCCCCACACCACCCGTCTGTTCTCCAACACCTCCCATGCCACAGGCACCCCGTGCTCTCCCCTACTGCCCAGTGGGTGCTGGGCAAACTTTCCTTCTCCTCCTTCCCCCCCAAGCCCCACGGAGAACAACTCTCTCACTGTGCTTCATGCTGGAAAGGCAACGTGTGAAGGAGGCTGCAGAAGCCCCTGGCACCCGTCTGAGAGAAACCACGGCCTGACCTAGCGAAGGCACTCAAGGCTGCGGCCGTACTGCACGGGTGCTGGGCATCCCGCCTGGCTCCGGGTTTTCCCCTCGTTGACAGCTCTTCTGACTCTGCCCCAGATCAGAAGTGCACTAGAAGCTATCAAAACTTCAGTGCTGGTCAGAAACCACCGTCAGATGTAACCACCAAGCACACATGTGTAGGCACACCACCAGCAAAGGAGGCCCTGGCTTGCGCCGAGCCAGCAGACGTAGCTAGGACCTTCTGCTTCCTCCTCCTCCTCCTCCTCCTCACCCGCATGCAGCAGCCGGCGACTGCAGCCTGCTGCTGAGTTTCCTCAGCTGGGCCGCAGCGCTTCACGCTATCGCTCCTGCTTCTCTCATCCTATATAAATAGCAGGCAGCATTAAAATGATAAGATTGTCAGGGAGAAGGAAAAAAATATTTTCTCTAGAGCCTCCCATTTCAGGCCTGTAATTGAGAAAAGCAAACACATATTACATTACTGTGATTAGTATTGAGTGAAACAAGCTCCCATCTTGTGTTTCATCTAAGTCTCTTCACGGAAGGCTGAAGATAAGCTGTTTTCTGCCTACAGAATAGGCTCGGGCAGGTTTTTTCTACAAGCAGCTAGTCAGTCCACACCCTCACTAGAGGTCAAATTAATACATTAAAAGCAAGAAGAGAAAAAAAAGAGGGAGGGAAAAAAAGCTTTCTACATATGCTGTCAGTACTTATCTTTGCAGCAGAGCTGTGCTGAGTGCTCCTAAGCCCTTCTGCTAATAGCGCTGTGAGGCAGAGATGGAAAGCCTGCCCCTTCCCCTCGCCGAGCTCTCCCGCCGCCGGCAGCCTGTAGCCTCCAGCACTTTGATGGTCTGGAGCTCCAGCTACGGGAGGGAAGCGAGCGTTTAAGGCCTGGACTCTGCTAACGAGCTCGCTGCCATAATTTATTACCAGCGCAGTGCTATTATAGCCATCCATGGCGAAAGCTGTTGCTTTATTTGAGGCCCTGGTGCCTCTTCGTGAAATGGCGCAATTGCAAAATCCCCTCAGATGATCCCAGGGCCTTCCCTTCTCCACAGGCTTTCGTCCACCTTCACGCACTGAGCGCTGCCCACGTCCCACCCCTGCCTTCCTCGCCCCCTGGGTGCCAGTGCTGCTCCCGAGCCCAGCAGCTCACCACTAACCTTGAAGTCTTCACAGGGAGTTTGCTGACTATCTGGCCAGACATTTTACAGCCCCGGGTGTGCACCAAGGCATGGCCAGCCCCTGCCAAGACCCTCCTAAGCCCCTGCAAGCAGATCCCCCGCTTCTCCTCGCGAGACAGGGAGTTATTTCCACGAGCATCTTGCAGTTCAAGGGATGGCTTTCCATCTCCTTGGCCTGCGGCATCTCAAGTGGCTCAAAATTACCTACATGACTTTATTTATTTACTGGCAAAAATAGCCTTCTGAACTGGAAACATCTGCCAACTTTTTTTTTTTTTTTTTAAATCTTTGAAAGACTTGTTTTCCTAACCAAACAAAGAAATACCCAAAGAATTCAGCTGCATTAGTCACTACACATAACAGTTTTGTCTGTTAGGAACTTTCTTTTTTAATGATATTTTCTTGTCTTCTCCATGGCTAAGAAAAATATGAGAAAAAAAAAATAGGTAAAACAGCAAGGAGAATATAAAAGGTATTCATTACATTAGTTTTAATTTGTGCATAGCAGATTTCTTCCTGGCATTGTACATGTGCAGCTCCGTCTACGCTGTGTGGCATTCAGAGGAGTGGAAGACGCTGAGCACGCCGCAGACCGGGCTGTTTAATTAGGCTGTGGTTGCCGCCGCAGCTGAGCTTGGTCTAACAGCTACTGTTGACTAAAGGGGCAATCCTCCCTGCTCGCCACTCCTCCCGCCTCTCTGCACCGGCTCCCCTGCTTGCAAGCAAACTTCCCGGAGCCAGCTCAGCTCACTAAAACAGGGGAAAAGAATAAATTCAGCCTGTCAAAAATATATATATATATTTTTCTTAAGTGAACTGAACCACCTGATCAGCCAG
Organism: Oxyura jamaicensis; assembly: GCF_011077185.1. Lineage (NCBI taxonomy): Eukaryota > Metazoa > Chordata > Aves > Anseriformes > Anatidae > Oxyura > Oxyura jamaicensis. The sequence goes on along the minus strand of NC_048895.1, from coordinate 31,580,046 downwards.
GTGCTGCTGCCTGTGCAAGGAAGGGGCAGGGGCAGAGCTGTAGGGTGAGAGGGAAGAGAGAACACGTCCCTTGCAGTGGCAAGAAGCTGCTCGATTGACACAGCTGCAGCATGGCTGAGAAACCCTTGACAATCCGCTGGTGAAGGCTGGCTGAGCCACCGCTGCTTGCCCAGAAGCAGCTGAGATGCACGCACGCATTCCATTCCACCTCCAGCTTTACCAGCCTGCAGTCTCCAGTGGAAAAGAAGCAAGAAACAGCTGGGAAAGCAATGTCTCCAACTCTCCCACTCTGATTCTTAGCCTACTCCATGTCCCAGCAGTGCCGGGGTGCTCAAAGCTTCCTAAATCCAGCACGTCAACAGAGAGATCTCAAGCTGCAGACATGCACTGTGATTTATTGTTTCTGTGCAACTTAATTAGAGGTATTTGGAGAAAGTCTTCAGAGGAAAGAAAAAAAGACCACAGTTGGCTCTTTGCAATATTTTTAACACTGTTTGCCAGAGGAAGAGGTTACGGTTGTGTGGTGTACCCGCCGCATGGGGCCAAGCGGCAGCGTGGAGCAGCGAGCAGCACTCCCAGCTCAAGGAGGGCTTGGCAAGGGGAAGCCCTCGGATGGGATGTCCCTCGGACTGGGACAAATGGCTGCAAGAAGCCCCAGGTCAGAAGCAAAGACACTGCCAGCACCTCCACTGGGCAGAGCTTCTCCTGCTTTCCTCCTACTTTCTGTGTGGGAAAAAAAAAAAAAAAAAAAAAAAAAAAAAAAAAAAAAAAAAAAACAGCCTTGTTGCCTGCCAGGGAAAATTAAAGTCGCCAGCAACACAACCACCAGTGAGGGTGGCCCTACTCAAGTAGGACCCGCAGAGGGCAGGTGGGCATTTTCAATGGGCCATTTCACTCGGGGTGCAAAGTATCTCCCAGAGATGCCTGCCTACTCCCTTTCCTTCATCTTTTCTGGCAATATATAACCAATGATACCTTCCCTGATCCATGACACAAACAAGCAGTTGAAGCACTGTACAGCACAATGTGAATGGCAAGGTTGAAGGTCTCTGTCCTCTGTCTCCCACCCCTAAGGGACGTGCCCCAGTGCCCTGGCTGGAGGCTCTCCAAAGGCAGAGGGGAGGTTTCTGCACTTCCTTCCTAATTAAGCCACTGTACCTTACACAGAACAACATTCACTGGGCTAGGGAAAGAGCAACACCGAGCCACACCGTCTGCCCTTGTGGCAGAGATACGCAGGAGAAGGGCTTCTGTTCCCTGCCTAAGCACTCCTGCCAAAGCATCCTCTGGACTGGAAGCAGGAACCCAGATCCTTCCCTTTATAAATCAGAATGGATGAGAAACTGGGGCAAGCTCCCCGGCCATCAAGCAGCCTCATAAAGGGGACACTGCCACTTTTCCCTCCGGCTGCGTTTCCCAGAGCAGCAGCCACTGAATCGCCAGGAGCAGAGCGCAGCGCTGGCAGCACGCTGCGAGCAGGGCCACGGGGCCAGGCCGGGCTGGTTCACCCTGCCGAGACCAAGAAATATCTGGGCAGAAATGCACGTGCAGAAAAGAGCTCCTGGTGCCTGGGGAGCCATGGAGTCAAGGCTCCAGGCAAGCAGAAATATTCATAATTACAATTTTAGACTGCCATCCAGAGCTTCTCCTAGCTTCTGGCCCTGTCTCCCTAGAGCTGCCTAGACAGTGACTTTTTTTCCCCCAGGTATCTTTTGCACATCCAGGAAAGAGATTGTGTTATCTATCAGCAAAACATAACATATTCTAATATCCTAGCAGCTGGCCTTGGGACATAATCTGTAGGACTCTTGTCTCTTATGGCCTAGTTTACGGTCAGCTTCCCAGAAACATTTGCATGCTTGGGTAAAGTTGACTACAACAATTAATTTCCAATTTAAACTAATCAGAAACATTTAGTCCGAGGCAAATTTAATGAAAGACAAAACAGGCTCCAGGACAGTCAGCAAAAACAGCATGAACTTCTGAAATATCATGTAGTTAATATTGTCCACGACGATTTATTTAAAGATGTAAAACAAGAAATAGCATATTCATTATCAGGAAAAAAAAACTTCTCATTTAACTGTAGCCAATACTTCAGAGCACAGAAGCGCCTTCAGGATTGTCGTTATCTGGTTAGAAAATATTTCCTAACTACAGCTTATTTCCCATTTCACTGAAGTCCTTTGCTTTCTAAATAACCTTTCTGGATTTCAGAAGGGAAAAGGAGGGATGAGTGACCAAGATTAAAGGTCTCAATCTTTTTACTCCTTAAAATATTCCTCTCATTTTCCTAGGAATAAGTGAACTCAGAGTTAAATTTCCAAAGACCAGTCCTTTCTGCCAGTAAAAAGAAGTTGTTTGCCAGGCTCTCTTTGGAACATCAGCAACACCACCATGATCAAACATTTGGGAAGGAAATTGGCCCATCTATAAAGGATTTGGCCAGGACACAGAGAGCTCAGCTCTGCAAGCGGCTGTTCTCTTCTTCTTTACGATAGCAGCAAGGTGTGAAGCAGATACAGGAGAGATCACAGCTCCGCGAAGTGTGATGGTTCTCACATCTACCAGGCCTGATGCTAACACTGCATACATCTGTTACCAGATTTTAGACCACATAATAGTGTCATAGAAGGCATAACTGTAAGAACGGGGAAAAACTGTCCTTAAATTCTCTGAAGCTGTTTGGAATTTAAGCCCTGTCATGCTGTTACAGTAAAATACCATAGTGAATAACTTCACCACACTGTGGCGAAAATTGCATTCTCTAGTGCAGTATTAAGCCAAATGTCTTTTATCAGAGTAGCAATTAGGAAACTTTTATACTGGTTTAACAGTAGTAGCAAGCCTGGGGCTCCCATGATGCAAAAGATGTGACTTTTTAAATTACAGTTGTTGAATTTTTTCCTGAAAGACATAAAAGGACAGATTTTCATCTGCCATAAGAGTATAGCTCCTGTGCACAGCTAGGCTAAATTTATACTAAGAATATATCGCAATGTCTCCAAATCTGTCCAAATTAGCAAGATGCACCATTTTCATTAAATGATTTTACCATAAAAGTGATTGTCTAATAATGCAACAAACTGCCCTAGCAATTAAAACAGTACAAGGTTGCTCCTTTGCTCCTTTCCAAACTAAAAATATCACATGATGTTTTTGCGGTGACCAACATCTTCCTTTAGATGTGTTTTACTGTCTATTTACTGCCTTTCTCTTTGAAGGGGTGAGCCCTGTTCCTGTTGAAACCCACGGTCAGATTGCTATAGGCTGCAGTGGAATTTAGACCAGATCTTTCTCAGCCTACATTACCTGCTAGCTTATTGGGAGACCTCAGATCATCTACCAAATTCACATAAATGGCAAGAAATTGCAGATGGTTTATGTAAATATGAGGGCAGGTTATGTGGAGAATACATACGTGTGAATGTAAGCAGGGGTGATGATTAAAAATAGAATACATAAAAACTTTAAAACAAGACTATAGTGATGCTAGCACATATCCAGCATACCATGAATTCTGGTTTGGCCCTCCCTATCTGCTGGTCTTCCACAGGCCCTTCAGTGAAGCGGTCACTGGCTATGTCTGTGAAGCTGGAGGGTGCAATAACCGCCTCCCATTCAGAATCAGCATAAGAAAAGCACTGAGCCTACTTTATGAGATAGATAACCAAAACTGTAGAAGCTGCCACCCAAAACACAGGCCATGTGCAGGGCTGGAGTGGGAGCCGGGCTGTGCTGTGGTGGCTCTGGGGGTTTCTGGAGGGTTTGAGAATTACTGCTTGGAACTGCGTGCGTGTAGGAGATAAGCAGCAAAAAGTACCACACAGGAGCAGAAAGAAGGCAGCAAGGCCACATCAGATACAAAGAGGCACTTGCCCAGGAATACTGAGAGGGAAATGACATTTCCACAAGAAAGCAGGCAGGAACCGTGAGAAAGTCACTTTCCATGAGCACAGTGGGGCTCACACAGCAGGAGAAAGTGGATTTTATGTGCATCCTCTACAAAAATAATCAGAACTCAAAGATATTTGACTATATCATCAACAAAGAGGCAATCCATGAAAGCTTCAATACTGGCTAGCCAGAAAGTAAAACAACTTTAATAATAGTCATACATAAATAAATAAAGAGCTCTGTTGCTCCAATAACCCTGAACCTTTACTGAGAAAAAGCAGAGTCCAGGCCAGCAAGGACAGTTGGGTTAGATCTTGGTTGGCAGCCTCACAGCTATCTTTGTTCTCCAGACCCTTGAAAAGCACTTGCAAAAGTCTCCGTGGGCTACATTTGTCGGTCACCACAGCCACAGACCAGCCTGGCAGACACAGGGCTGGGTACCAGTGCCCAATTCCTCTGTAGATCAAGTTTAGAAGAAACCTTCCACATGGAAAGGATTTTTAATGAGGTTCCCTAGTGTAAGTCAGCGCCTACAGGGAAACAGGAGCCAAAGCACAACAAATAGGACCATCATCCAGAAAGAGATTTCACTAAGAGTCTTTGTCTAGGCACTGGGGTAAAGATGACAGGCCAGAAAGAGTTGCCAGAATTAGGGCAAAGTTGTTCTTGCCAGGAACTGGGGTTTCTGTGAGTTGTACTTCCTTTCAGCAACACCCAGAATAGCAATCTGCACGTTCAGGGCAGCTCCTTTGTCAGGAGGACCCAGGGAAAATGAGAAGCCGCAGGAAGGAGACAGGTTTACCCAGCTCTATATGTGGGCTCTGGTGTGTCCCGGGCCCTCCTGCATCCCCGTGAGCTGCTTTTCAGCTCCTTCCTGTTCTCCTCATGTCCTGCTGCTTCAGGCCCCATTTTATGAAACGGAAAACTTGGCTTTACTATTTGGGCTTCCTATGACCAATCATAACCACAGCCTACCTTTGTTCCAAGGCCTGTTCTCCCCTTGCTGTCAAATGGATCCTACCTGAAGCAACAAGGCAAGTTATTTTGGAGACAGAAAACTGATTGTCCTGCTGCTGTGCAACACCAGGAGTGAACTCCGGTAACTCCAGTCAGCCCGTGCTAGAGTCAAAGTTGGTAACAAAGCAAAGCTCAGATCATCAGACTCCCTCAGCACATTTATTAAGCATGCGTTTAAGTATTCAGCTAAATCGGGGACAAAGGTGCCATAGTATCATCTAAGGAAGCTGCTTTTTTCTCGTTTTGTCCATTTGGAAAAAAAGCACGATTGGAGCTAGATTTCATATGTTGCACAATAATTGAAATTTTCATAGAGAATTCCAGAGTAAATTGTTAGCAGACTCTACTGCCACAAGCTTGTCAGCATTTTTGTTTGTTTAAATTCAGTTCAAAATCGCGTTCCATCTTGGTGTTGTTTTGTAATTTTTGCGTCATATAGTCTGGTCATCTTGTGAGCCTCTCATCTGAGATTTTTTTTAATTTATTTTTTTATTTTTTTGAAAGTTGATAGGATTTTCCCTCTTCACTATTCCAGGAAGCAGAAAAATTTCCCAAACCCATAATTAAGGAAAAGTCAGAAAGAGTTCAGATTTTATGAGGGAAGTAAGTAAGCTGTTAAGTATTAAAAACACTGAAATTCAGCTTATGAAGTTCTAGATCTTTTTCTAGAAGAAAAAACACAGCCTGATAGTATTTCATTTTCATGAAAATATATTATATTTCAGTTAAAGAATTTCAAGTAGCTTTTAAGCAGATTTACAATTAAAGATATAGAATATAAAATTTTGTGCTTGATTTTACTCCTCCTCCCTTCTATCTGCAATCATCATATCTGAGGGTAGAGGACTTTGACTTGAAGCTTTGGGTTCCAGTCCATTTGAAGTGGAGATGAAGTCTCCCCCCTCTGGGCTGTGCCGACCCTTCACATTATCATGCCTCGTTTGTTTTCCTCTTTGTGCATCAATGCCCAAGCGAGGTCTTCTAAGGAAAATGTGGAGGCAGATTGAGAGCCAGCAGAAGGAGCATCACAATAGCTCCCATGTGGGATCATTTCTTGCAGAAGAATCCAGAGACTTCAGTTAGTCTCAGGACCCTATTGTGTTAAGCAACATACGTGCCTACAGTAAGCACGCTTACATTGTTTTAGTACATTTTCCATGTTAGCAATGGATTTTCTGTAAAGGTCATTGGATCCAAGCCAGTCACCACTGGGAATATAAATTGTGTATCCTTAATATTGAATCATAAAGACAGGAGAAAAAAAAAAAAAAAGTGTGAGAGATTTGAAGCTTTATTCCCTTTCCAACCGATCTTGCTATTTCTCTTTATAACATCAATATTCCAGCCTCCTCTGTAATGCTTGCCATGCAGCAATCTCAGAATATATTAGATGTGTTCCTCAACTACTGTCCTTTTTTTAGACAGAAGAAATCAAAGCCCAGAAAAGCTAAATGATGTGCATAAACCCATTTACATATACCAGGAGGCAGAAAAGTAATTTAAGAATAAGTGCTTGATATGCCCCCAAAACATATGAAAAAGAGCTTTTGCCCTCTGATACAACTCAAGACGTGCCAGGAGAAATCCTGACCACTGGGAACAGGACTTCTGTAGAGTTGCCATTTCATAACCAATACGGACTGCCTCAGTAGCAAGAATTTTCTCAGTGATTCCATCTATTTCTTGAACATCACCTACCCACAGAGGTTTGCAGGCACTAACTCCCTTTCAGTTCTCCTCCTCCTGGTGAAAATCAGCATTTAGGCAAAGGCTAAAGACCTTTAGGTCTTTTAAAGGCTAAGACCAAGTGTGCCACTGGGAGGAATGTGTCCCCAGCAAGCACTGCCGTGGAGGAGCCCAGCCCGCAGTGGGACACAGCACGGCGATTCCACCGCCCATTCTAAAAGCTGAAAGTCCAGCTCTTATACATCCATCAAAGTCCATTTTAATTGGGAGCCTAAAGCTATTTTACTCATCAGCAATAAAGGAGCAATTAAGCTTGCAGCTGAAAATGAATTAATGAGATACTGCAAACAAGCTAATTAACTCCTTCATGGGTATTCAGATAGAAACCACACAAAAAACCCACAGGGTGTGCTAATTACTTCAGGGGTCTGGCTAAAATGAATCAAAAAAAAAAAAAAAAAAAAAAAAAAAAACAGAAAACCACAACATTTGGAGCAAAGGCTAGAAGTCTGTCATTAAGCTGTCTTCTCACATGTACAGCAAGTATAGGAAGCCATGTATGATACTGCACATGGAAATGCCCACAGTCCTTGAGTACAATGGATCAAGAACCACGTCAAGTTTGGTAAGGCGAAAACGGGACCTATTTGCTCTGTTTCCATTGGCAGGTGCTCTGGGTGGCACTCTGCTCGCCATAAGCAGAAGGGATTGGCAAAAGAGCTGGTCTCTGTAAACACGTTGCTGTTCTTTGGGCAACTGCACAGGAAAGCAGAGGTTTGGATCTGCGGGCAGATAACCAGCAAAAGGCAGCGTGAGGTATGTGATGCTGCGCAGTGCCTGGCCTAGGCTGCCTGACACGGCACAGTCTGAGGAAAAACAAGAGGATTTCTGTGTATATGTTAAGGAGTTGAAGTACATGTTAAGTCATCCTTGACAGTTCACATTAACTATTGGATATTTCATTGCTACTAGCTCAGGAGTTTGTAAAATCATTGGCCCTAGTTTGCTCGTCCTCTTGCTTTGCCTTTGGTCATTTATGGCCATGCAACACACCAGCAAAATCCTGCTGTTCTGGCAGAGGAGAGTTTCACTGAGCCCTTTTTGCTCTAGTACAAACATTATGACTGAAATACAGAGAAGCAGAAAAACAAGCCCTTTCCACTAAGTCCATGTGGTGGCAAAAGACAGCTGCTTTTCAAATCTCAAAACCTTGGCTATTTTTAAGGAAAAAGCCAGAAGTTCCCAACGTTCAGAGTGGAGTCTGAGCCTGCAGGATTCAATAACCAATCCAGGAAACCAATTTCAACATCAAGTTTCAAAGAGGTTATTGTAAACAAAGAGCAAGCCCACAGAACAATATGATTCTTGATCCCCATTTAAGTAGCAGGAGCACAGAAAAGCCTCAGAAGTGGAGACATCTGTATTTATGTAGAGTGTTTTCCCTGTCTCTTTGTACTCAATTAAATTGCAAATGGTCAAATGGAATTTCTTTTTTGTGTAGATTAGCCCTTGCATCTTAAACCACCCTGGCTACAACAATACTGCCACTAAAATATGAGAATGACACTTTCAGAATGCTGTAGAAGCATTACAGTATTTGTTTATAATTACTATTATGGTAATTAAGCCTGACCCGAGCCTTATGGCAACTCGCAGCAGCCACTACCAGTGTTACTGGAGTTCCTCTGAAGTTACAGAGGAACGAGATCAGAATCAGGCCCCGAGGACAGCGTTTATATACAACAGCTTGTCCAGAACCCAACCTCATGAGTCCTTCTCTTCACTGGGATTCAGTCTGCAGCGAGGCTTTTGCTTCTCATCCACATACGCACACAATTTTTACTCTTCCCTGTTAAGGCAAGCCAGGGCTAGAAAGCCATCACACAAAGCCAGGTGTAATATGCAACTGGACAATGAGTTCTTATTGACAGGATAAGAAAAACATCTTCGCCTTTTTTCTCTCTGTGCTCGCTTAGATAAACAAAGTTTGCCAAGCCTATAAAAGATTATTTTGCAAGAAAAAGAGCTCAGAACTTCCTTCACCTTGTCAAGATGACAGGTAGGTCTTCTCTCTGCCTGTCAGCACAAGTATTACCCACAGACTAACAGAAAGTGTTTGTCAACTAACCTGTTTCAGAACAAACTATTGCATGCAACATGCTTTTCTACAGGAAATACGTTAATGCTCATTGTGGTCACTTAACCAATCTATCTAATGCTAAATAGGTTGCACTTAGGAACACAGATACGTGGTTTTTCATGCTATAAATCACCTTCATTCCTAGCTCAAAATTATTCTGCTCACATGTATTTATTTTTCTTTCAAGTTTATTTTGGTTGATTTAAGAGGGAGGCTCATGAAGTCACCAGCACACCCAAAGCTCATATATGTTTTGAATACCGGACTGTGACCCCACTGTTTGCACTTGTGCGTTACAGCTATAACTCTGCACTGTCCCAGTGAGGAGCGAGCTGCAGTTTGCCCTGGGGAAGATAAGCCAGAGCATAATCTATGCATCCTGCAGCTCTTGAGGCTGTTAAAATGCATATGCTATCTCTTGAAAAAAAACAGGGCTCCAAACTGATCCTCAGCTATACTGAAGTGTGAAGTAAGCAAGCGAGGCAAAATAACTACTGGGTTCTGGTTTTATTTTTCTCATAAAGTTTCTTACTCAGTCTAACAAGGAGGAAAAAAAAAAAGAAAAAAAGAAAAAAAAAAAAAGGAGTTTTTGTGGCTCATGTGAAAAGAATGTGTGGTTATTACTTGTTTAGTTATCAAGTCTCAAGCCCATCTATTGGCAGTGTCAAACTTGTGACTACTCCCTTTGGAAGTCCAGGAGGGGAGAAGGACTTCTTCCCTTGTGCAGAGAGAAACATCCGTGTGACTGCCATCTCTGCCACTCGAGGAGGTGCAGTTACAAAAATATAACATCATAGTCATGCTAAATACAGCTTCGTGGAAAAACTGGAAGTGGAAGAACTAGGTTCAGGGGCACCTGGATTTTATTCCGGTTTGGTCACTGACTTCAACAGGATGAAGTGACTGCCTCTTTGTCTGCTTCCCTCCTCCTCCCTCCAGTAAATAAATTATAGTCACAGCTTATTATAAATAACATTCACACTGCAGGAATATTACACTAACCTGCAAACACACTGTCAGGTCTGACTAACATTTAAAGAGCACACTGAGCAGGGCAAAGTACTGTTAACAGTCATAAAGTGCTGGGTTTTGAGCTGTACTGATAGGGCAGTGCTTTGGTCTCAATTTTATATTTTACAGCCACACTCTTCTGCTCTTATCAAAGCGCGGTGTATAACCGCCAGCTTCGCTGAGTTCCTGCGTGCGAGCTCCAGCCGAGCTTGTGCCACATTCCCTGCACACTGTTTGTTCCTAGGCTTCTGCTCTGCACGCCTTAGCTGGCGTTGGCTTTGACAAGCAAAGTGTGAGGATTATTAAAAGCCTGAAGAAAGTCTTGCTTTCCTTGCAGCTCCTTCAGCTGGAATATTATTTGCTTTCCTTGAAAGTGGAAAAGATGTTCTTAGGAAATTAGTTCCTCCTACTTTTCCAGTTAATAAATACATATATTTCAGATTAGGTTTTTTTGTTTGTTTTTGTTTGTTAAGAAAAATAAAGTCTACACAGAAACTACAGAGTATGCTTACCAGCAGCTAGGGAGAACAGGCGTGCTTTTCTCTTCAAGATGTATTTCAGTAGTAATTCAACAAAGCTAATAGAAAAGATCTAATCATAGCCTAACAGCTGTAAGAGACCTCCCCAGCATACGTAGGAAAAAAAAATAATAATAAAAAAAAATAATAAAAATTACTAACAAAGACAAAAACACAAGAATGTTAGATTTTTTCTATTTTCTACAGAAATGCCACATAATTCTACATTTTGCCTCGCTGTGGAAGAACAGAAAAGTTTTAATCAAAATGATTATTTGAAATAGGTCAACGTTAAATATTCTCTCAATTTTTGTCACTGTATGTGCTGACTGTAGGCCACACCAGCATGCACTCCAGTTGTTTCTAGGAGCAAACCTGTGAAGAGGGACACCACATTTGCAACCAGTTATCATGTCAAAACTTTGTTAGTCTTACTTAGTCAGCATTTTCTCTTCCTGCATTCTCATTTTTATCTTCCATCAAAAAAAAAATAAATTTCAGCGCCGTCAGAGAGAGATCAGCGACTTGTCACAAAGCGGGGCTTTCGGTCCTGCCCGCTCCTCGCGGCATTTGTCGCTGCTCGCAGCGCAGGACTGCAAACCAGCGGTCCCGCTCCGTGCCCCCTCAGCTCTCTCCTGCTTACAGCAGCCAAGGCGAGGAAAGTCTCTCCCCCACAATAAACGTTTATTTACACTGACTGACACAATTTAGACTGGGTTAACTGGGTTTAGACTGGGAACCACATCTCTCAAGTTGACTAAAATCCCTATATGTTCCCCTTCCCTCCATTGCTGGCAGAGTCACCTCAAGCAGCCTCGCGGGCCCTGAGGTCCTTCTCCAAAAGAAAACGGGCAGCTTTTGGCCGAGGCCAGTGCCATGGGCAGTGCTGGGCAAGAGGGAAGGAGCAGCTGGGGAAGAGCAGCTTCATTGAGCTAGTGACCTACCTGTGGCTCTGCCCCTTCACTGAGGCGGCCCGCCTGGGCCCTTAGCCCACCGGAGTGCCAGGCACCCAGCTCAGCCCTGAGGTCAAGGCTGCACGGGTCTAACCCACTCATCCTTGTGAATCAACTGCAGCCACCTCGCGTTTGTTAATGGCGTGCAGACAGACCAGCTGGCCTGGTGGCCTGCCACACAACTGCATAGTCCACCTCAGATTTGAGGAATGCTTTGCTCTGTTGTTAGGTCTCGGGCTAAGAGACCGAGACCCATCCCTCGGAGCCTTCCTAAGGGGTCTGCAGAGCAGAGAGACTGCACTGCTCTAACAGGAGCAGGTCTTCAAATGATAAACTTCTTTTATTTATTTATTTAAAGTTGAACTTTAAAAGTTCAGAAACTTACTGAGAATTATTCCCTATAAAATATATATATATATACACAGAGAGAGAGAGAGAAGAGAGGGGGAGAGAGAGAGAGCCATTTCAAGCAATGCCCTATGGAAAATATATAAAAGCTTAATCCAAATATTCCCAAACAGACCATTATAAGCAAGAGCTGTACTATTTTAATCATTGTAAGCAGCAATAGAAAAAGTAGCAGAGGAATAACAGGTTTCACTTGTCATTCCAGAATGAGCTTCTCTGCAGTTTATTAAAATAAAACTTAAATACATTTTTCAAAACTATCTTGTGATCTCACTGAAGAAACAGACAGTTGCAGTTCAACATGCCACTATAAAAACAGACATACCATCCATGTGATCTATCAGGGTATCATGTTAAATTCCCTTATATCCTCCAGAGAATAAAAGAAAAAGCCTATTAGGATTATACAAACTAGTATGTTGCACCACCCTATAATTTTCAAGACTTTAAAGAAACCCATCCATACTTAAGCTCAAGGTGTCAGAGCTGCTGTTTGCAACAGTTTCCTCACTGTGCTTTACAGCAAAAAAAAAAGAAAAGAAAGAAAGAAAAGGAAAAGAAAGAAAAAGAAAAGAGAGAAAAGAGAGAAAAGAGAGAAAAGAAAAAGAGAAAAAAGAGAAAAGAGAGGCAACAAAAAAATCCCTATAGCAGCCAACAGAGCAGGGGGAGAAGGAGAGGGAGACATGGAAAAAAAAAAAAAAAAAGAAAAAAAACATAGCCCAGAGAGCATTACATCAGTTCTCCTCCCAGTTTTATTTAAAACACACGTGCCATCACTCACAGTTCTGTGGTTAGTGGAAAATATGACTGCAACTTCGATGGTGTGTGGGTTGCATTAAAAAAAAAAAAAAAAAAAAAAAAAAAAAACTTTCTTTGGCACAGCAGAATTTGGCTACTGATGGAAGGAAAAAGGGTGGCATATTTGTACAAAACCCTGTGTTTTGGCATGGAGAATAGTCCTGGGTGAGCCACCTAGCTATTTTTTGTTCTTTGGCAGGAGACACTCCATTTCAATTCAGTAAAAAGGATGATACAGCAAGAGCATAGCATAATGCATAACATAGTATGCTTCCACCCTGTGCAAGCAATTATATTAGGTTATTAATCAAAAAGCACTCCTTATAAAATAAATTATTTAGGTCAAAATAAAATTCAGCTTTGACTACCAGAGCAAGGATAGGTAGCATAGAACATTCAACACGAAACAAAAATACTGCCTGGGTTTATGCTTTAAAGATGAGTCAGCAAACATCCGTCACGTTTTCAATATACACAGAAGTTGTTCATCAAAATCAGAACCAAAAAAAAAAAAGAAAAAATAAAAAAAAAAAGCAGCGGCATTCAAAACTGCAGAAAAGCCCATATTTTACTAGTTCAGAAACAATTGGGTTTTCCAAGTATGTGTGCTAGAGAAAGAAAGATACAGGATGAAAGGTATCTTGATGATTTTCTGCATCACAGAAAAACAGAATGGCTCCATACCATCTGACAGTCTGCTTTTAGTCCCCGTGTCACCTGCACTTTGGCTTCTGAGAATTTTCAGAAGGTTCAGAAGGGCTCAAAGCTCCCATTCAAAAGTTTTCAGTCAGCTGTTTGGAGAAGAGCTTGGAAAATGGTAAGCTTTAAACAGTAAGTCACAGCGATTTTCTTCTGTTTGTCTTGTAGAGGTTTAGGTCTCCACATTTCCAACTTCTTCTCCAAAGCTGTTGTTTCTAAGCAAAAGGTGAAACATCCCTGGTTTCTGGGAGATTTTTTAAAAAAGCACCAAATGGCAAGAAAAAGCAGCAATCCTGGCACCTGTGGGACTCCCCCAGTTGCAGCACTGTGCACTTTTGCCACCCTCACAGGCCCCCAGAAATATGGCCAGGCCAAGAGCTCTGTCACAAGACGCGTCGGTGAAGTCACACCCGTGCTTTCAGCCTTTACTCACCAGAGGAGAAGTTAAGCCCATGGAACTTCTTGTGGTCCTAGCATGTGGCCATCACAGCCCCACCATGGAGGAGGGCAGAGAACATCCAGCTTCCACAGAGGGCACCGGTCCCACAGAGGGCCCTTCCATAGTACCTGCCAGCCTTGCTACCTGCACCACTGGAGAGGACCAGGGACTGGGCCCACCTGGCCTTCTTTCAGCAGCAGCCCTCCATCTCTGCGGCCCTGTTTCATTCTCATTGTTCTTTTATCCAGGCCACAGATAAGGTGATGGAAGCATGCAGCAGGAGCTGCAGCCTGTGATTATCATTTTTCCTCGGCAAATAGGCATCAACTAGGTCTAGTTTAAAAGAACAGTAACACCAATGAAATGTGAGGCACAGTAAAGACCCTCAACCTCCAACCTCATAACAAACCTTGTGCTCAAAAACCGTGATGAAGAGATCATGCCAAAGCAACACTTGCAGAAGGTTTCTAAAGACAAGTCAACATTTGTGATGGTGTAAGCTAGGTACAAGCACCATCTTTGGTCCAAGGCAACTCGTAAATAACTCACTTTACCTAGATACCAGTTGGATGAGAAAATGATCCTGTACATTAAATCTGCAAGCACCATGTTAAACACCAGCAAAACATCAGTAATAAAATGCTGCAGCTGTGTACAAACCATCCATCTACACTGGCGGTGGTAAAAAACATTTAAAGTTATTAGACGTATGACTGATGTTGTCCCAGTGATGAGTTCTGGATCCAAAAAAAAAAAGAAAAACAGTGAAACAGTGGTGAAAAAAAAAAAAAAAAAAAAAAAAAAAGACTGTTTTGTGTAAATCTAGGACATCAATCTATTTCACACAACTCTGTTGATGTCTCTTTTATTATCATCCCAGCACATCATACAACAGCAGGCATGAGAGAAATGCACATTTAAAAAACAAAAACAAAAACCACACAACTTGAAAAAATGCAGTTGTAGAAACTCCCCAAAAATTACCAAATGTCAAAACATATGCCAGATCACACACAGCTTTTCTGTTGTATATTAGTATCTGCAAATATGATCGGAGTCTGAGGTTTACAATAACAAATTAACCACTGAAAGATAAAAATATTCTAACACAAGGTCTTTTTTTTTTAATCTTGAAAAAAAAAAAAAAAAAAAAAAGGCCTGTTCACTCGAGGCATTCACCATGAGCGTCAAGAGGGCAATTATCTGTGAAATAAAGACTTTTGTATATCATGGGTCCCGCATTCTAAATTCAGTCTGAGAAGCAGGAGGAAAAAACGATTCAGACGTCAACAGTGAATTCTCCAAAGGTCTCTGCGTTACAGATATACCACTGTTACATTTTACATGGCATTAGGAAGCGTGGCAGTCATTTGACCCACCAAACAGCAAGCACTTTTGATGCAAAGCCTAATTGTCACTTATACTTTGTCATGCCATTTAGTTTCAATGATTTCCTGAACTCTTCAAGGAACTATGCTAATGTTCCGATTTTACTTTTGTCAGTATCAATGTGATCCTCATTAAAACGAGGCTGTCAAAATTGTTTTGGTGCCATTTTCCATGACAACATCTGCTCAGTTTCCCTGTTGTCACCTTGACTGTGGGAAATAAGATTAAAAAATCCCCCAAAATCTCATGACTACATTTTATCTGTAAGAGACATTATGCAGTGATGGGAATGGAGGCTTAAAGCCTGTTCCTCAAGGGTGCAATACTTAAGTGAGGATGGATAGTATGTTATTCCATAAACAGTCCTACTAGCTCTCATCCAGGTTTTGTCTTTCTTAGTGATGACTGCAAGAATGGATATCAGCAGTTATTCTTTATAAATCATATTCTTATCCACCTAGTTTTAGGGACCCAGGCTATTTTAGTTTACATTCTAAACTTAATTCCCGAATCAACTTTGGGAAATGGAAAATTGACCTCACAGACTGCTGTCAAATTCAGTAGAGGTTAACCTCTACTATACACGGATGCAAATTGTTGAGGAGCAAAAGCACTCTTCATTCAGTTAGTGTTCTAGGAGCACAGCAATCTCAATGATAAGCACACAGCCCATTGGGAGGGACAGCAGCTCCAGCTGCTCCAACAAAGCCACTAGCAAACACGCGTTGGGCTCCTAAGGATGGGCAACTGGCAGAATAAGGCTTCAGGGATGGTTAGCTTTTCTAGTGATGACATCCACTGCCATTTATAAATTTCTATGATGTCCTAACGTGCCTTGAATCCTTGAACTGTGTAAAATTAAGAATGATAATAGAATTCTCTAGAGCTCTTAAGTGAACTCAGATTTAGTTTGTTTTTCACAATACCTGATTAATCTAATCAAAAACGTAGTCCATAAAACTCATAACATCTGTGAACTCTAGCCTGGAGATGGGGAGATTAAGCAATTTAGGATCCTATATGCTCAGTCCTTAGTCTCTGCATTAACCATCAAAGATGGAAGTCTGTACTAAATAAATAAATAACGACAATAAAAGCCAAGTGAACAAACATTTACTGCTCAGCTAGCAGAATTGTAAGCATGGTTCAGTTGCTCATGGTTTCAGTTTGAAGTCCCTTGTTGTGAAGTCACAGTTGTCTAACTGTGAAACAATACCTGCTTTGAAACAACACCCTGTTCTGTAAGCATTTGGCAGATGTTAAGTTTACAGTGAAAGGGAGTCTAAATAGTGCTGCTCTACTGAATTCAGCAGAAAGTTGGGATTAAATGGTTGTCACCTAAAAAAGTGTCAAGTAAATCAATAAACTTTCAATTTCAAAGGAAACTAATTGCAATTGCCTTTTGTCAAAGTCTAGTTGAGCAAGTGTTGCCTGACAGATTTTCTGTTTTTCAATGGCCTTCTCCAAAGCCAAGTATGCCAGTATCCAGCCTGATACATTGGCCAATTTTTATTTTTAAAATTTTTAAAGAGGCCTGAAAGCGGTGCGTCTTTTCTGTTTGAGTCCCAGGTTCTGTATTTTTGTTATTGAGAATTTCAGCTTTCATTTAATATGCAGGCAACATTAATATTTTCATTTATTTAATAATTCCAAAAGAAAATAGAAAATTCCAAAGGTGTGAACAGGAAAGGCTCAAAAGCCAGACAAAAACATCCACATTTCAAACTACCAAGTTCTGTAATGCAACTTCATGACTCCTGAATGGATAAAATCAGTAATAATTGGTAATACCAACTGGTCCAATCAGAATTCAACCCTAATCCCTTCCATGGTCTCCATGCAGCACCACACATTTGTGAATCATAACCCAGCACTCAGCAGAAATATTTTCTCCACATTCTTAAGAATTCATTTATAACATACAGGATTGCAATATGGCTCTGATTTTACTGCTTTCTACAATACTTCTTTCCAAGCAAAATATTTATGCAAGATGAACAAAATACCTTAAACATCATTTTTGAATAAAACTAATGAGGATTCTCATAATGCCTACGTGTGGATACATTCTGTTATGTACTGGAGTACACCTTAAGTGACCTCACCAGTGCCAAGATGTAGCACAGATATGGTCCAGGGAGAGGAGTGCCCTGCTCACAGGAGATGGAAGAGGTCAGCTGTAAAATATGGCAGCTTCCGCACCTTCTGACTTGGGCTCACCCAACAACGTGGGTTTTGCCCTGAGACTCAGAGCAATGCAAGTGGTGACGATACCAGTTCAGACAAGTCTTACAGAGAGCAACACAGGGCTACTAGTGACAATGCCAGTACAACGCTTACGCCGTGAAAACCTGCCTGGTTGTGGGGTTTTTATGGTCCCAGCGTGCTGTTGCATTGGTACGTGGATTGCACCAGAGGAGTATTTCATCCTGCTGAATGCAAACAAACTATCATTACCACTGAAACCTTAGTGTTTTGCTACCTACCTATGCAGAGTCCCAAGTGAAATCATTCTGCTTTCAGATGGCCTCAAGGGTGAATGCTTTAAGAACAGACTATTATTAAAATAAAAAGGGAGATGAATATGTAGCTACATGTCACCCAGTCACACAAACATTTCACACACATTACAGATAGCATTGGCCTATAACTAAGGGCACTCAAGGCTTGGCATTGTAAAATTCTATCAGTTAACAACTTTACTAAATACTTGTTGATGGTGCAGAAACGTTTCATACTAGCCATCTGCTTCTGGTTGATATTTCTGTTTTTAAGAGAAAACTTCAACTGTAACAGCTTTGCATTTTCTGAAAATGTGATTAACAAAACAGTCATAATCTCTTTCCTCCTCTCCTCACCCTATCATAATTTTTGTAATCTTTTCCTTCAAATAGTCCTAGGTATCTACCGACTCCAAAGTAAAGAAATGAAACATCTTCTCTGGTAGTTCAATCACCTAACAAAACAGAACAAAAGTTGAAAGAAAACAAACAGAGCTGCACGGTCATTAAAAGCATACTCTGATCTCCCACATGAACCATTTGACGCTATGATGCACTTTGCAAAACTGCTCAACATTCACATTAACTAACATCAACATGTAACCTGCTTGGACAATATCCTAGATTTACAAAACACCACCAACGCAACTTTGGATCTACACAACAAGGACAATACATCCTTCTCTTTGCTTATCATCTTGAGGGAAAGAGTAAGTAGGCAAGTATTTAAAGATACCTACCTATTCAATCTACCATCTGCTAGAGATTATTGCCCCTGTCACACAAGCAAAGATGACCTTACTTCCACCTCTCCGATTCAGAGTTGACTTTACTTGCCCTGGAAGGACTCTCTGCCTCCAGCTACCTGCACCACCTTGCCACACAGCATAGCTACACAGCAGCAGACACAGCAGAAAGGGGAGCATATGCACCTTCCACCATCACAGGTCACAGATTAGCATACTTATTTAAACTGCTGGGAGCAGCTAACATTTGGCCATGTGCCTCCTTGCCACCTCTACTGGAGAGCAGCAAACCACAGCAGAGGAACAGTTCAGACAGCCAACAGCAATCCTGGCGGTGCCCCCTTCTTATCTAGGCAGCAATTTTGTACCTGCCTAGGGCAGTGGAAAAACCTTGCTCTGGCCCTGCAGATATGCTGTGTAACAAGGTGATATATTGTAGTGGTGACATGAATTATTTTAGCTGCTCTGAGCAAAAGCATAAGCTCCTGCAATGGCTCGTGGTGACAGAGACTGTTTTGCTACAAAAGCAATGGCGGCAAGAAGGAACTCCGCTAAAATGAACCATGCTACTCCCCAAGAAAGGAAATGTGCCACTGAAAGTGTATGTATAATGCATATATATACACATGTTCCTTTACATCTGATCTAAACTACTCCAACTCTGCACAAACATGATTATCACAAAGCACTGGAAGATGCATGCTTTAGACTCCTTAGACGCCCTCCACCCGCTATGCTGCCTGCAAAACTTCCCACTGGTACTGTTAAGATGCCATCCTGTCACATCTTACCAATTGCCCACCTTGGCTAAGATCCATATGCTTTTGAGTACGTGGCTCAGCCTTTCAGCTTAATTAACATACAAGAGAGGAGTACTAAACAAGACTTCTCACTGTTCATTTTCACAAATTCTCTCGCACCCCTTTCCCTAGTCACTCTCTGCATTTACTCTACTTTGACCATTTCTGACGCACAGAAGTAAACGAGTCCTAGATCTGCACAGCAACACATTTATCACCCGTTCCGCATACACACACCGTCCTTTCACTGAGCCTACAAAATTCTCCTTCTTGACAGTGAGCAGCAGCCACCCGCAGACCACACTGCTCCGTTCACACATCAGCACCCAAAGGTACAAGTGTGACACCCAGCAGGAATGCAGCCAAGGAGCATTTGTGTTCAAGTCATGCTTATGGCAGGACTTCAAGTGTGCCTGGACCAGCTGCACTGGGGCAAGGTGAAGTCACCACACGTAACTATGTGCAGACTCAGAATACAGGCGGCAGAAGAGCTGCACAGAAGTATGTTTGCTTTGCAGATTTCACTGGTGATGAGACATTTGTGATTGAAGGGACATGCAAGTCTCCTTACTGGTCTGCAGTTTGAGACAGAGAAGGAAGCCTTGGGGAGAAATAAAATCAGTATAGAGATAAAATCTATCCTATCTGACACAGTCAATGTCTTTGATACAAATTGCTTTGTGATGGATGAGGCATAGCAATTCAGTAGATAAGGAAACAGTTGGAAAAGCTTAGGCACCTAAAACGCAAATGCCTCGTCCATGAAATGGGCGCAGAAAGCCTTGCCTTCTGTTTCCTTGTGTACTTTGAGATTTACAGTGAAGGGTGCTCTATATATGTAGTATTTTGCAAACTTCAGCTGTTAGTGACTTAATGCCAGTCTTCACTCCCATATGAAATGCAACCGTGTTCTACTGCTAGGGGATTTAGACTTTTCAAACATGTCTCATTGGATAGTTCAGGTAGGAAGGGAACTTAAGGTTTCTCGTTCAATCTCCCTGCTCAAAGCAGGCTTAGCTGTGGTCAGAGCAGGTTGCTCAGGGTTTTATTTAGTCTGGTCCCTGCAGCCTCCAAGGTCAGACTGCACAACCTCCCTCAGCCCCTGCTCCACTGCCAGACTCACAACCCCAGGGCCTTTCCTGCACAGCTGCTGCCCTCAGCCCCTCTGTCCCCAACCTGCAGCTCTGCCTTCTAACAAGCAGGACTTGGCATTTGTCCTTGCTGAGCTTCACGAGGTTCCTGCTGGTCCAGCCCACCAGCCTGCCCAGGTCCCTCTGGATGGCAGCCCAGCCCCCAATTGTATTGTCTGTCCATCCAGCCTGGTACCACGCATAAACTGGATGAGTTGCGCTCGTCACCAGCTCACTGATGGAGGTGTCAAAGAGGGCAGGTCCCAGAGCAGACTCTCACTGTGTCACACTAGCATCCTGGTGGAGCACAACCCATTAGACACTACCCTCTGAGCCCGTTCATCCAACCAGACAGTCACCCATCTAGATGCCCACCCTAGTTTATGTACAAGAACGCTTCAAGACAGTGTCATAAAGCTTGCTGAAGCAGACAGTAATGACAACTCTTCCCTTATCCACACACACACAGTCATTTCATCAGAGAAAACAGTTGGGCTGATCATCACGATTTACCACTGGTATATCCAGCCCAGCTGTTCCCAGTCACCTTCTTCCCCACATGCCCAGAAGTTTGCTCTGAGAGCTGGAAGGCCACGTCCCCCTCTGCAGCCCCATCTGAGTCAAGGCCTCAGTGTCACTGGCTGGGGACAGTGCTGCTGCCCACACCAGGCCCTGCTCTCCCCGGGGCAGAGGACATGTACTGAGGGGAACAGCTTTGTGCCACACCAGCTGAGCGGGTGGGGACATGCCAGGCATTGCTGCAACCTCCGGCTGCCCAAAGCAAGCCCAAACCTTCCCCTCCCAGCCTCCAGTCCCCTGGTGTAAGCGTTACAGGACCTGGCTGAAACCAAGACCCCAAGGGGAGGGACTGCTGGTTTTCTTTGTAGAACGCCTCCGGCAGCACGCCGGTCCAGGACAGGGTGCCAGCACCCCACAGTAATGCAGACAGCCGGGATTTAGTGAGAAGAAGTCTGTCAGATGCGGCCCATTCAAGCAGCGAGACAGAAATACACAGTGAAAAGGGAGAGGGGAAAAGGGTTCGTCACCTGGCTGTGCTGAATAAAAACAATAAAAGGGAAAAAAATGCTTTAATTGCCTTGGGACTTAGCAAACAAACAGTTGATTTTGAGTCTGGGAGTTAATGCCAACACAACAGCTGGCCTTCAGAAGGGATTTACTAATATAGCAACTTGTAATTAACACAAGGTCATCACTAAAAATTACCAGGCCAATTTGCTGTTAAATAGCTTCCTCCAGGGGATGTGGCCCTGCTGGAGTAGGCACTGCTGTGTTGCCTGTGAAGACAGCCTGGGCAAGAGCCGCGTTCCCCTGAGGAGACACCACGTGGGGCTCCACGTCCCCCCACACCTACTCACACCAGGCCCCTCTCTCCCCTCGCTGCCCCACAGATCCAAGCAGCCTTCTGCTCCCTTGCAGAGGGATGTGCTGTGATGTACACACAGAAGAAAGCTGTGTGACAGCCTTGGGGCTTGTTCCACCCACACTCCCTTCACCTTCACTCATCCAGGCACTACAGCTGCATAAGGAAATGGAGACCGTAACAGCAACATCCCTCACACAGCTCCCTCTATGAGGCACTGCAGATTGGGGCTTTCCCAAGCAACCTGGTCCATAAATCACTTTGGCATGGAAACCTTCTACTGGAGTGAAGTCCCTGTAAATGTAAGTTCCAAGTAACCAATGGAAAGGAATATTTCATTTCTTTGGCTGCAGAGTTTCTCCACTTCCTTCAGCTATACAAGTTTCTGTGCTTAATTTTAGGCAGGGGGCTGGATGGCACATCCACATTAGTGCTACCGCTTCCACACGCGTCCTTCTGCTCTTCTTGTGTTGGTTGACAAGAAGCTCAACACAAGCCAGCAATGCAAGCTTGCAGCCCAGAAAGCCAATCATATCCTGGGCTGCACCAGGCTGGATGGGGCTTTGGGCAACCTGGTCTGGTGGGAGGTGTCCCTGCACATGGCAGGGGGTTGGAACTGGATGGGCTTTAAGGTCCCTTCCAACCCAACCCGTTCTGTAATTCTTTTGCTTGGGAAAACAAACCTAGCCCTCCACATCCCAGCTGTTTGCCTAAACTTCCCAGATGTCACTCACAGTTTCAGCACACAGACCTTGATGTTAGAAAGTTTCTTTCCCACAGTGGTGGTCAAACACTGGAACAGGCTTCCTATAAGAGGTGGTTGATGCCCCCGTGCCTTTCAGTGTTCAGGATGCATTTGGATGCCTTCAGTAATATGCTTTAACTTTTGGTTAGCCCTGAAGTGGTCAGGCAGTTGGGCTAGATGGTCTTTGAAGGTCCTTCCAACTGAACTATTCTAAAACACCCAAATTATCTCTTCTTTCCCAGAATTCAGAGAAACCTTCCTGTGAAGCCAGCAAAAACTCCCCTTTATCTGCCCCAAGGCTGGAGGCAGCCTGTGTTGATAAGTGTCTTTTGTCTTACAGCATCATGCTTCAATGTTTGATGAGGTTTCCAGCTCTCTGCAGTCATATGCTGCCTTCACAAGAGGGCAATTGCAGAGGCCATTCCTACTACCAGGAGGCAGATGAACACTGAGCTATTCAATCACCATCCTCAGGTTCTCCAGTCAGTACAGAGGCAGTATAAAAGCTTCCGCAGGTGGTTGCTACATGACTTCTGCTCCTACTGGATGATGTTGCAGGACTGGTACCTGCTGCTCAGCCCAGCCCTACCCACACAGTCTCCCCGATGGCAGGCTGGGAGCAGAGGGAACGCAGACAGACCGGCACTCTGGAGGCAACTGGAGGAGTTGTGGGGGTAACTCCTACCTCCAGGCTCCTACCAGGACTTTTGCAACAGGAAGGATCAAGTAGGTACAGCTGTAAAGCGAAGCAAAAAAAGAGAGGGAAAGTAAGAGAAGAAATCCAGAGTCCATCCATTACTGCCATATGCCAGCAGCAATTGGCGCAGTAATCTCATCAGCCTTGCCCCAGCATCTACCAGTACCCCAGCATATCAAGGTACAGGCTCATTACCTCTGTACAGCCTTATGCACAACAGAACAAACAACAGATAACTTGAATATCAATTTCAGGCGTGTTTCCTTTGACTGCCTCCCCTGTGCTTCATTTAAAAGTATTCAAAAAGGAATAGTGCTAGCAGTTCAGATGTTAAAAAAAAAAAAAAAAAAAAAAAAAAGGTCTTTCTAGTAAAATAATTACTGTTCAAGTTGGGTTAGGCATGAGGAACTGGGTTGCTCAAGACCAAACCCTACCCTGTGCATTTCCTTAAGTCAGTGGACTTGCTAAGGCCCTTGACTCCAGGGCAGCATTTCAAGTTGTATGTTTTCCAGTTCTGCAACACACTTGACTTTAGGGGTAAATAAGCTCCTTTTCAGTCCTCATTCAACATGCAAAACACCTCACAGCAATCTTGCTAAACCGTTCATCACAGGGCAAGCAAATAAGTGATTCTTTTTATCCTTGCTGAAAATTTCATATTCTTGAATCTCTTACAAGTCTGGGAAGGTGAAACTTGTTCGTAAATAAGGTCCTGGGAAACACACATTGCCACAGCTTGGCAGGACCACAGCCTTCAATGGGTTCTTTCATTTTCAGGGTGTTTGGTAAGGTGGGTTGAAGTGCAAATGGTGGTTTTGATAGAATATTTCAAACACAGAGCAACTAGACTGCTACAGTTACCTTTACCTAAAAGAGACTTGTATAATAACAATAAGTGATTTTTCAAAGCTCTTCATACCTCCTAAAATAAGCAAAAGTGCTTCCAAAACTCTAGGTGCAGTGGTATAATTTAGTCTGGGTAAGTACAAAGTTGAAAAAAGTTAAAAATAAAAAAAAAAAGAGAGATAGAGGACTTGAAAAGGGTTTGTAGCAGATTAAGCACAACAGAACTCACACGTGAAGTTGCAATTGGAAAGGTGTATTCATTTTCCAATTTCTTTCTGTAAGTTACCCTGTAGCACAGTTGGTTTGCCAAAAACTGATGCAGCTACTTCTGATCTCCCCCAAGCCTACAAAAAATTGTAGTCTTACAGCATTTATGAAGAATCTTTGTACCCTCACAGAGATTATCAGGCTGCTCTTGGTGGTTTGGCCACAAGAATTCAGTTGTAGCACTGGTGTCTGTATTTGGAAAAAAACCTGTAAAACTTATAAGCAAGAACCAAAGTGATAAAATAGCTCAGACTGTTAATAAAGCTGTCTGATCTCCTCATGTGAGCATGCTGACAGTAAAACCACAGAAGGAAGTGACAGATTCAAGAGGATTAGGGGCATAACATACAGCAACAACCACTTGTCTCTCCATGGTGCCAAACACCCACTAAAAGACAACATAACCCTTCGCGATTTTGCCCTTCAAGGAAGATCTTGGAGCATCCTGGGGAGAACACAGTCTCATTAATTTAACACCGGACTACACGCAATCTGACCTGAAAGAACCTGGAAGTGAAGCTCACACAAAGCTACAAGTCAACCCCATGCCCCACACTGCACAGAGAGAAACTGTTTCCCAAAAATTAATAAAATAGCCCAGTGCCTCAAGTTGCTAAAATATCAGCTTCAAGTTAACGGTTGGTTGAGTCTGTTCCTCACAGGATCAGGTTATAGACTCGTCTTCAGGGAATGTTTTTATCCTACCGTGAACTGTATTTCTGCAATATTTTTTTTGAAAGAATTATTATTGCATGGCATATTCCAGGTCAGCTGTTTAAACTGTCAGATATCTAACTGAAGCTCAAACAGGAAGGAAAAAAAAAAAAAAAAAAAAAAAGATTTTTGAACTTCTCCTGCCTATCTCAGGTAATTTTTCCCAGAATGTCAAAGCTAGAGAAGACATTAATAAATATAGCACTGATATCCTGTCATAACTGTTTATTCTGGCCAGATAAAACCACATTTGGTGGAAAAACATTGATTTCCTTTCAGCACCATAGCCTGGAACAGCAAAAGCTTTGTTTATAAAAATCCAAATAGCTTTTTTTCTCCAACCTGTCCAGTTGGCTTATACATGGCTCTTGCTGTAGGAGGACAGAATGACCATTTACACTCTGAATTGCAGACCATCCAATTCCTGCAACTGAACTATATGCCACAATGCTGGACTTATTCTAGCTATAGATTAGCAGCATCCTTCTTACATGAACGTGGTAGGTTACTAACTTTTAAAAATTATTTACTGTATGTATGGGAAGATGCTTTCACGAGATAGCTCAAGAAAGTTGCTGTTGTTGTTCAAAAGGCAATCTATGTTCAAGAGAGCCACTGGAGTTGGGGCAAGACCAGCTGCCAGGCATCTGGCAGGTTTGTTGGTATTGGCACACGTGCTGGATATCTGGCAGTTAGCTTTTGCATCTGTTAGTTTCAGCAAGAGCCATAGCTACATCAAAGGCCACAAAGACATGTCCTAGTTATTTTTCATGGTGTCTGCATTGATCTAACACATTCTAGGTTCATTGCCCAGGTTTGGCATTTGTTTTGTTTTTCTCCTAAAAAAGAAAGCGTGAAATAAGAAGGCAAGTGCCCCAGCTTGTCTGGGATGTCTGGGTGATAACTGGAAGAGACCCACCACTTACACACCAGGACTTTGCATTTTGATGCAAATGTGAAGGTCCTCCTCTGCGGCAGCAATGGCCATCTCAGAGACAATGCTGCACATCACCTTCTCATGCTGCACTGACCATGAACAATGAGTAATCCAGATTAAAAGATAAAAGAAAGTTTCTTTTAACATAACTCCATGTGTTTTTAATTGATTTGGGGCAACATTATCCTCTATTGGTGCTTAATAAATCTGTAGGCTCGGTGCTGTGCTGAACATTGCTGGCCAGGCTACAGCCACTCCTGCTCTTCCCTGAATACGGAAGAAGAAAAGCGAACACTTCACTAAAAAACAGGAAACCACATTTTAGCAAATCTAGAGCCTAGTTTCATGAGCATCTCGAGGGTAGCAATAAGGCCATATTGATCCTGAGCACACAGCCTGGTCCCATCCAGCTGCTCACCCCACATCAAGACCAGCACAAACAACCGGGAGGCCACACAGCAAAAAGGAGCAGGGGAGCCAACCTCAACAAAAGCTCAGTATTCGGGCTGTATTTGCTGAGCTGGTTTCCTTTGGATCTGTTTCCCAAGGCATCTTCCAGGTACATCAGTGCAGGCACAGGCTGGTGATGCACATGGGGCAGGGAGATGTTGGGACTGCTTTTGGCAGAGGGTGCAGCCCTGGGGTTTGAGGGGACACCCAGCAGGAGTGCCACGAGCCCATACCACAGGGGACATTTAGCCCTGCAGAGATGCCAGGAACCCCAGCCCTGCCTGTGCTCTGAGACACCCACTGTTGGCTTTAAACTGTGCAGTTCCAACAGGAAAGCATTGCACGGCTCAAGTCACACCAGTCATACTTCTGAGCATCTGATGGCTAAGCATTTTCAATGCTGAAGATCCCAGGTTTGTGCCTCTCACAAGCCCTGTGTGCACAGCTGTCCTCATACCTGCTCCAGGGGTTTCCAGCACACACAGATTTTACCTTCCCAGTTAGAGGCTGCTCTCAGAAGTATAAGCCCTGTTAGCAATACTGCCTCAGCATCTCCCCTCTGTAGAAGTGGGGTGTTTGCTATTTCCACATCATTATCAATATATCCCTGCCACCCATCTTAACAACTCTATAGTGTTTTACATTTACCCACTGATGACATGCAGCTCTATCTGGTGTCTAAGGTGATTTTGCTATCATGATACTGCATTGCTTGTTGTCACTACACAGCAGGTAAGTATTTGTGGTCACATCTGTGCTAAGAGAAGTGAAGGAGATTTTCTTTGGAGTTGGACCATTAGGAAAAAAAATAAGTTTTCATATTTGGAAAATATCTGTTAGAAGAAAGCAGAAGAATACCATCCCTAGTAACATTATAGGACAAATACAGTCAAAAAAAAAAAAAAAAAGCTATGCAGCTCAAACTCACTGCAAAGTCAAGACTTCCATAGGTACAGCAGATACTCTGTACACCTCTGATCTGCCATGTCTTCTTTGTAACACACTCTGTATTGCTCCCTGTTCGGTCACTTCAGTGCCACTTAATTTTTGATGCCCTTGATGGGACAGCAGGAAACCTTTTCATCCTAGTTGTCTCTCCTGGGAAACAGGTTCTTCAGAAAATGGGTACATCTCCAATGTAGCCTCCTTACACCCCAAAAGCAAGAGTTCAGGCAATTCCCCCTCCAGCAACCTCTTTCACTTGCATGCCTGAGCAAGAAGGGACGTTTTGGCCTCGCTCTGGTGGTTCCACCATACACCTTCCACAGCCTTCTTGCCAGCTTGGGAACTGGGGAAATTAAGCTCAAACCTTAAGTCAGACAACAGGCACCATTCAGGGATGGCTGTTTACACTAGCTAAAGCCTTACAGCTGCAAGCGAATGAATCTCGGGCAAGCAAAACAAGGCTTTTAACACTAAGGCACGGTAAGACCACACTCCACAGCTCAGGTTTCAAAAACGGCTCCTGCGAAGTTGTGCGCACAGGCATCCACTGCAGGTGCCCCACCACGTAATGCCTAAAGGGGCACCGCTGCTATCGCCCCAAAAATAGCCACCGCACTCACTCTGTGCCCCAGCCTGGGGGGAATTTCTGTGTTGCTAAAGGTGCATCTCCAAAATCATAGGTATGTCCTCGGAGTTCACTGATAACAGTTACACAATACAAGTTTGCAAGAAACTGTTTTTGGTGTCATGGGCCATTAGCCACAGGGGATGGCAAACAATCAGACTCACTGGGAGAGAGTTCATTTACATTCTGCCACTTTTCATGTCCTTTCAGAGGCCTACAGTTAATCAAACCAACACCGCTGCTTTCTGTGTCACAAATGCAAGAGGGTAGCCACTGTACATCCTTCCCGCTATTCTCTTGCAAATGGAGCCACAGCAGAATTCAAAAGTGGTGCACAGAGGCTGAGTGAATTATGCATTTGGCTCCTCTCAAAAGCCATGAAAAAGCTCAAATGCCAGATTTTCTTAAAAGCAAAGCATCCCATCAGCAAAATGACACTGACTGTCTGTATCAGGGGTAGTGGGCTTTTTTTCCTTTCAGAAATAGCATCCATTCATCTGTTGTTGTTTTTTAATTAGAAAAACTGATAAATATAAAACCAATGCGTGAAAATAATAATAATAATAAAATAACAAAGACACATTTATCTGCTAAAGGGAAGTGGCAAAGAGCAGCTGTCCTTTAATGATCACCAGGCATGTGAAATTAATCCACATCTTCACTACAAATTTAAACCAACAAAATAAATTAAAACTCAAGTCAGAGCAGGAGCCCAGGTGGGGAAGGAAGAAGCAGAGCTCCCTTCACCCCCAGCCTGGCCCATCATCTCTGCAAAAATAAGTACCTTTGTCTGGTGCTGTTGCAATTACTCTCTCATCACCATTTCTGAAGACGAGATAGGAAAGCCACTGCCCCGTCATGAACAACGGGCGCTTTGCACCACTGCAGTAAATCAATAGCTCCAATTATGCTTACGGGCTATGGAGACATGTGGTCTACAAGTTGAATTTTTAAATTTCCATGAAATGCATGCATTTAAATATAGCATAGGGAACAATAGCGCATTGATCTGCTCCTTCCCCCCACGTAAGCCTTTCCATTGCTGGGATCCAGTCTTGCACTGGCAAAGCTCCCACTGAGTGCAGGGAGCTGTGCCCAAGGGAGCATTGCAGCGTTCAGCTGCTCATCTCGCCGCTCGGTCCCACAGAGACAAGCAAGGGACAAGGCATTGCACAGGGTTCAAAGCAAGCAAGTTGGTGCTGGGATAGGATGAAGGAAGGGATGAGCCTGCCCCCTGCTCCTGGTAGCCCCATCCCACAGACGGATATCCCCCAGAAGTGCTGTGGGAGGGGATTAAGGGGCTCTGGGGCGAGAGCTGCTCCCACATCGCATGCCCCTATGGTCCAGCCTCCCCACCTGGCTCTGCAACCACTCAGGTGTCGAGGGGCAGCACATTTTCCCCCGACTGAAGGAATCTGTTTCCAGCTTCACAAAAGTGTATGGGCCCTCTGGGCACCATCCAGCCAAGGCTCCCACACAACTTCAGTGTTTACAAGTTATTCAGTTTTCAAACATTGGCAGAAGCAGCTTACCTGAGTTTTAAATCACAGATTCCACATGTGCAAGAAAGGTAGTTGGGCATTTTAAATAGCTCTGTACATCTCATTTCAAAAACAGCTGCAGTGGGGAAAGGAATATGATTAGATTTACTTTGTGAAAAAAGCTCTAAAGATCCATGCACCCAGATGTTTTCTTTCTTTGAAAAAAATAATAGGGTCTTTTTTCTTTTTTTTTTTTTTTCTCCTGTGAAAAGGTCTCTTAAAATACAGACCATACCACACACAAGGATCAGTTGTATAGGTCAGTGATTTTAACATGCTTCTCTTAAAAAGCAAACAGTAGAAAACTCCTGAAGGGTTGTGGTGTTTTTTGTTTGTTTGTTTAAGTTTCCTAAAATTTAAGAATTAGGCCAAAGAATTTGTATTCCTTTACACAAAGCCTTGACTTCGATTATAGTATGAGTGGCATTTGTAACCCTCCTCTCATGTTTTTTGAATAAGCAGAGTTCAAGGCAGAAGGACAAGTTTGCGTACGTAGACCAGGTGATGCAATGAGAGGTAGCAATTAGTGTCACGTGGATCATGTGCCTTTCTGTTTCCCACAGTTTTCCTTGAGCTGAAATATATCCATCGCCACCCCCTCCACACACACTTTCTGTGCAGCAGTTCCCCCAGCTCCTCATCAAAATCTGGGCATTTTACGAGCAGCATGGCAGAAGCACACAAGTGCAAAACAACAACAGTCAGAAGCTAATCCCTGTTATGGTGGAGTTGCAACCTAACCAGGGAGGAGAAGATAACACTGTTAGCCCATTTTATAAAAGTGGAGCTGAAGAACAGACAGATTAAGGATTTGTATACACTAAGGCATTTCACAGTTTTGCTTTCTTCCATGCTTTGTGTAGCTTGTTTATTTAGATTGCAACTCATCAAAACAGGATTATCTCTCATTTGTGTTTATACGCTGCCTAACACAAAGAAGCCATGAATAACTCCCCAAGAATTGCTTTTCAGACAGTAATAGCTACAGGTGATTAATAATGATGCAACTACAAGCATGTAGCTGGCAATACTGTGTTTTCTTTTCTGGGTTACAGAGATTAATACCTACAGTCATGATCCAGTGATACTTATATAAACAACCTGCACAGAGAGGGAACACAAACAGTAAGCGTCTGCTCCTGGGAGCAGTGGGAGGACCAAATACCTGATGTCTCTATTTTTGAGAAGAGAAAAGAATAGGTAGGATGAAACGCCTCTCCAGAAGTGCATGTCCACCAACCATTGCCTTGAGAGCAGGAAACGGGAGGAGTGGAAAGGAAACTAGTATTAACCAGCACAGATCTGCTGAGAAGCAAAGATGACTGTTGAAACCCCTTTCTTACAAAGCATAGTTGTTATTGTTACTCAGCCTTTGCCCTACTTGAAATGCAGAAAACTAACTCTTAGAATAGCAGAGATCCCTTCTGTAAAGCTCCTGGAATATAAGGAAAGTAGAGTTTAATGGGAAAGTTGTATGAAATGCAAATAGTTAATGAGATTTAAATACAGTGACTACTCAGGGCATGAAAACACCCACTATGCTATTATATAACTGGACCTGAAAATACTATAGCATCGTTTCTGTTAAGAATCATGGTTCAAACTCCCAGTCTTCCCACACAGAAAGCTTTGAAAGGAGTGACCTATGACAACTGAGATTATAAACAAAGGCAATACATTAAAACAAAAACAAAACAAAAAACTATTTCTTATTTATGACCCGGAGATCATTTGCTTTGAAATCAGAACCTCAGGCAGATACTCCACCATGAGCACAGCCCTGAGGAATGCTGAGATCAGCCATCAATAACTCTTTTCACAAGACAAGTTCCCTGAGGGCAGAAGGATAATACCAAGCTGGGTGGTAGTTTTTAAGCAGCTGGACACAAATTGGGACTTGTCGGTTGTTGTTCCCAGGCGCTGCATGTCAAATTGGAATAACCTGTTGTGCTCTCCCTTATTTTTTTCATGACTGGCTGCAGAATCCACAAGAGGCACCTGTTGACTCCTGGATTAGTTTTCCTGTGATGAACAGCTCTTATCAATCATCACCCAAAGAGAGGTTTCAAAATAATAGTTCTCCTCACTTTCCCCACAGTGAGAGACATTCAGCACAAATGGCAACTGAACTGCAACCTGCTTTTCTGACATCTGAGCTCTGCTGAGAAAATTTCTTTGCCAACTGGATTTGGAGGCTTCTTGCTGTTTCCAGTACAAGCTACAAAAGCCATTCCAAGAATCAAGTTCAAGAAGCTGCCCAGACAGAGCAGAGCACCCCAGGGCACATCAATGCTGGAAGTGCCCGTGGCACATCTAGTCTCCCAGATGCATCAGGCCTGCACTGGGGTTTTCTGTGATTCCCATCGTGAAATGCATACAGCTGTCCCGTCACGATCAACAAGCAAGTCAAACCCATCTATTCACATAACCTTGAGAAATGCCCCGTTTCATCTGGCAGCCCGTGGCACAGAAGGTGCAGCTGCCTGGAAGTGCTCTGTGGAAAGCACCGTGCCCCACGTGGTGTGACAGAGCACAGCCAACAGCTCGTCTCCTCATCAACACCAGCTCGATGTCACCTTTGATTTAGGCCTTTCCATAGCCAAAGGCTCCCTGGGACAGATGAAGGCCGCAGGACACCTCAAGCTTCAGTGCTGGCAAGGAGAGCAACCTCAAGCTACCTTATGCATGCGGCAGCAGTCACGTTGCTAGTTGTTCCACACACATCAGCAACACAACCACTGAAACATGGTGGAAACCAAGTCCAGCATCTTCTACACCACCTGCTTGAGGAGCATTTATACAGCAATGAAAAATGGCCTTTCCCTTCTCCCTCTGCAATGCAGGCCCACCTTGGAGTCAGTCCTTCTTTCATTAGAGCCTCTGAAGCCCCTTCAGTGAGGAGCAGGCTCACCATCGTCATCTGCTGTTTCTCTACAGCTGCCTATGTGGAGATCTAAGAGGGCTCCATAGGCAGCTTGTTGCTGCTAAGATGTTCTCATGTCCACTGTTTGCAATTTCTCACTGGTGTGTCATGTGTTTGACAGAGATAAAGGCATTAAGAAATCCTACAGAACACCATGAATTTCCCCAATAACTTGCTAGGCTGCTCTTAACAACAGCCTTACAAGTGACGGGGCTGTTGCAGGGGACAACCCTTCTCAGGCCACAAGCGTGAAGTCATGGAGGACACTAGAAGTTGGGCTTTCACCTTCAAAAACCATTTGTTTTTTCAGCCCCAGTTGTTGACTACAAAATAATATCAATTG
Source organism: Oxyura jamaicensis (assembly GCF_011077185.1). Taxonomy (NCBI): domain Eukaryota; kingdom Metazoa; phylum Chordata; class Aves; order Anseriformes; family Anatidae; genus Oxyura; species Oxyura jamaicensis. Next base: position 31,547,500 of record NC_048895.1, on the reverse strand, counting down.
TAGACAGGTTTCATAGGGGGTAAGTCAAATTAGCACTTGGTCTTCTGAGTTTATAAGACAGCTAAACTACTGTCAATAGAGCAAGAAATGGTTCTTTAATAAAATGTTAAAGACCACTTTAGCTTTTTTTTTTCTTTAAAAAAAAAATAACATGAAAACTTGAAGCATAATACATATCAGACCTCTGAAAAGCCAGAAAAGCTCTTCATTGTGAGTGAAATTGCTCTAAAGTTAGGTATTCAAACCAGGCAATGAAATTGAAAAAGAATAAATCACATGTATACTGACAGAAAAATATCCTTTTTGTATAAGGAGTCCACATTCTAAACAGATATTTCTTTTAAGCTGAAAAACCCTCTTCTGACAAATTAGAAAGGTCTGCACAATTAAGTACCTCTAGCTAGAAGACAGTGAAATTGCTGTGAGTGGAGCCAACCCGCGGCCCAGTGGATATTTTTGTGGTGCCAGTGTAAGCAGCCTTGTCTTGCACACCCACCCGCACCGCTGCCCCCTCAGGCACAGCAAGTGTGCTCTCTGTAGAGCTGAGCACACATCACTAACTCCCGACAGGCTGTTTCAATTCACTTGGGTATTTTTTTTTTTTTTTTTTTTTGGTCTTCTCCAGAGCAAGGGGAGCACCCTAGTACTGCAAAGCCGTTGCCAAAAGGGCATGGGAAACTGCGATATTTCTCAAGCATCTCTCTCTTGTATCTCAGCAGCTCTGAAGAGCAGAACCGTGCTGAGGACATCTGGCTGCTGAGCAGGGGTCTCCGGAAGGGTGTGCTCCTGCTCCAGGCTCAGCCAGGACCAACTGCCCCTCACCTCTACTTCTCCAAGGTGCAGCCGTGGCAACTTATTGCAGTATTACATGCTTTAGAACTGGACCTACATTCTTTTGAACCTGAGGCTTCAGGGACCCTTGGAGAACTCAGAGCAAAGGAAGAGTTTTACAACAGAAACAACCCAGAGAGATGTCAAACGGCTGGCTGGGTTGGATGGGGCTTTGGGCAGCCTGGTCTGGTGGGAGGTGTCCTTGCCCATGACAGGGGGTTGGAACTGGGTGGGCTTTAAGGTCCCTTCCAGCCCAAACCAGTCTGGGATTCTGAGGCAGGACAGGGAGCAGGCATCAGTCCCTTAGCATGGACAAATACATCTATTAGTCCCTAGATGCAGCTTATACCTGCTCAGCACTACAGCGAGCTCTGTCAGACAAACATGAGCTCAAACGAGCTCAGGCTAAATACTCCCTCTGGGTTTAGTAAATAGAAGGAGGAGAGCAGCCACTCCCTTCCTTAATCCCCCAAGATCTCATGTATAAAATAAAAGCTTTAATTAAAAAAATATATATTTTTTCTGATTCTTTAAAAAAATAAATGCGCAGTCACTCAATGTGGCCTGCAGCTCAAGTACAGTTGTTCTGGGTGGTCCACAAAGTGCTCAGCTTGCTGTGCAAAAAGGAGTATTTTAAGAACAAATCAGTGGGGTACTGGAGTGTTAAAAAAGATGAATTAATGTTAAAAAAGTCCACTTTATGAAGCCATACACAGAATGCAAGTGTTGAAAAGATAAATAATAGCTTCCCCTACCTATTTATTTTCATTTGTTATGCCAGGGTCATAATTCCTTTTTATGTATTTTGAGGATAAATACTAATCTTAATATATCATCAACATTACAAGGCTTATTCTCTGGGACACAAGGTCACTGGGAAGCAAAGACCTACAGTCACTAAACACGGTGGTAATAAAAACCAAGAACTCAACAAGTCTCTTTTGTTTCAGACAATCAAAATGGTTTTGCATCCCAAATGTGCAAAACAGAGCTTAATCTCCACCTTAAGTCCTGAGAGAATTGCAAGATTCTTACCAAGGCTTTGGAGACTGTGCTTGCTTGCTGTATCTGTGCGTGCATATGTACACCAAATTAACAATGCTGAGTGGGGAAATAAAATAAATCTGTTCAAATGAATTTTTCTACCTCCTTGCCATCAGAGTGTAGTAACTGCTGCTCTAGGTATAAGGCTTCCTATCCTAGAACGATGCTACACTGCTTTTCTCCTATTCACTAGAATTGTGGCACAGTCTGAAGTAACAGCGGTTGGCTACTCTCACCTGAAAGTACAGTTCACATGATTTAGCCCCCAAAAGGTGTGCACCTCCAGTATCTTAACAGCTGTAGAAGTGAATATGCCCATATAAGAAGGAAAAAAAAAATCATTTTTTCCTGTAGTTTTCAAAATGCTTTGCAGAAGCAGGTATGCAGTGGGCTGTCTACACTAAATGGAAATAAACAAAAGGAAGGGCAAGTCTGGGCAAGATGACAAAAAAAAATAAAAAAAAATAAAAAAAAATCCAGCAGCCTAAAACCCATGTCCCAATTCTCACACCACTATCTTCTATACTAGACACTGGCTATAAGTTTTGAGAAAGTGCAGATTCCCCCGGAAGTAGCATTAGAAATACTGAGGCGGCAAATGAAAAGAGTGAGCCATTGTTTTCCCACTCTCACATTAAATGACATCCACTGCTTTTTCAAAGGGTGCCTGCTTCTAACAGGCCACATCTCAGGTGGTCTTCCTTGTAGCCACGCGCTGAGAACCACTCCAGGGTGCAATTCCAATGCAGGGATGCACCTCCTCCATGTTAAGGCCCAATTTGTACCTACAAGAGCCCAAAACACCCTGCATATGCTAACTGCAGTTGAAAACTTCCAGAGAGATACAAGTGCCAGGAATAAAACAGTATTTTTCTTCAGGTCACTGGAATAGACAGAATCCTGGAGGCCAGCACAAGTCACCCAGCCCATATCAGTGCACTGGCACACAGGCTACAGATGTGCTTGAATCAAAAAGTTAGGCTCTCTCTTACCAGCAAGATCTCAAGAGTTCCCGATAGCTGTGAAGTAGAGGCAGGCATGATGACCTCTTCTTGGTTTCCAGCATCTTTAAATCCTGCAAAAGGACTACTCTCCCAAAATCTATGATAACTGAATAACCCCTTCTTAGAGGTGCCACCAATAACAACATGTGTAAGTGCTGAAAGTCCACAGCCAAGCTGATAACCATTGACGCGCCAATTAAAACCACCAAATCTATGTATAGGGGACACCAACATTCCTCAGGTCCCAAGGATGAGTCACTTTTGGTGGAAGGAAGGGGAGGGAGAGAGGGGAAACAGCATAATCTCTTCTTAAACTGACCTGGTTTCCAATGTAGTGCTGCAGACTGACAGGGGAATATTGTAATCCTGCCAGCAGATGCAAATCTATCACATCCACCTAGGAAATGGCTTATGATGTGGTCACCTCATCCCAATAATGACACAACAATGATCGAGTATTCACCATGGCAACCACCACAGTTTGTCCAAAAGCAAATGCACCTAGATCTAAGGCAACACCTAATCTCTCCGCTTATTTCAATATCAGACAGTAGAAAAATAGGGATACAGTCTGCCTGATGTCTAACAGGAAGAAAAAACCTGCTGTGAAAACTGTCCCAACATAGACTGACATTTGAAGGAGCCTTCTTACTCATACAGGAGTAGTTCTCAGTTTCCTGCACTGACAGGGGTACGAAAGTCACAACCAAACCTCTCTGAATGTGCAGACACAAGCCAGAACAGCGATTCCTTAAGAGCTGTGCAATGCCAAGCAAAATCCAGCACCGCAAGTTAAGTAATTGGGAGACTGGCAAGTTAATCATTTTGGGGCACGGCCTGTACACAGTAGACTAGAACTTTGAACTAGACTAGAAATAAATTGTATCAAGAATGGTAAAGCTGCCACTCCAAGTGAAATGCCATGGAGCAGAATCAGATGCCTGGCAATTACCAAGTGATTAACAGATGTTAATGTATAAAAATCCAGGAAACACAAGGCAGATACACACTAACATTTTTCAGATGCAGGAAGTTTGCCTCAGAACTGCAGATTTTTTTTCCTAGCCCTTTACAAATGATACAAAAGCTAACCTTGAACAGCACATCAGCATCCGCTGGGAATTCTACAGGCAGAAAATAATGCAGTAGTCAAGTGCTGAACATCACCTGTTATATTGACAATGACTTTAAAGAGGGTGCAGTCATAACTGTCTCATTCATAGGCCTGCAATAAGTGGTACATATTACCTGTCAGCAAAATACACAGCACGATGAGAGATCATCACGTAGCACACGGGAAACACTATCAGAAAAACGATGATTTTACATGGGACTCTTCAGGAAACAGAGCTGATGACTGAGATAACGAAGCAGCTTTCCACAAGTCATTGGCTTGTGCAATGAATAGATGGTGTCAAGAGTGACCAATCAATCTACCCTGACACAAGGAGCGTTACCTCTATGAGCATCTTGTATGTCATAATCTGCCAGGTTGTATGTCCAGATTGAAGCCAAACGAACAGCAGGGTTCTCATGTTGCTATACTGAGTATGTGTCTATTTATTTAATGTGTATTTATAATATATAATCTATATATAAACTATAAATACATAAATATATGTGTGAATGTATACAGCCACATATAAACCAGCCCAGATAAAACACAGGCAACTCTTTCATTTCTACAATCATGAGATCAATAAACTTCTCCGCACAACTTGGAGCAGGGTACATCTTGCCCACTACCAAAATCCAGCATTCCTGTGAATAACACTGGGCCACATATTTTCCATAATGGAATATACAGAAAGATGAGGTTAATGCTCAGATTAACACATTGCAAAGAAATACAGCAAATAGGTCTTGATGTACTTAGGCATATCTTAGGTCAAATAAAGCAGAAAAAAATATGTACCTGCCTTACCCCTTCATTCATCAGATCTTTTGTAATTCAAGCAGAACATACACAACAGAGATGTAAGGCCTATGCGTTATAGATATACCACTGTCATTAGCCAACTCAAAACTATTAATAGAGTTTCACTGTAACATAACAGGTTTTAAAATGTCCATCAAAGACTACATATTCAGAAACATGATGATCACAGTTTAGCATATTCAGTGATGGAACAGAAATGACCACTGAAGCTACTGAACATCCACTTGAAGATACAATTATCCCCAACAGTTTTTCCTATAAGCATGCCTGATTCAGAGTTGGCAAGACCAGAGTGTGACACCAAAGCCAGGCATAGTGGCTGATGTGAATGAAGGTAACCAGCCAGCACAGGATACCCTTAGGGTGTGGGGTCCAAGGACACTGGCAGGCTGTGCACTTGGTTGGAGGAAAGCCACATAGCAGTGGTGATGGTGGCTGGGCATGAGACGTAGCAGACAGAGGCTTTACTACTCATTTGGAGATGGACATTTCTCCATATTACCTTCTGCTTTTGTGACAGCCCTGCAGAACTAAGGCAGAAAGAAATGGGGAGAAGAGCTTCACCCACATCTAAATCCCTGGTGCACCTGAAAGAAGCGAGCACTTCTTCCACAGCCTAGCCAAAGTTACAGCTTTCGGAGTGAGCACCAGCAGGGCCTGGGATGATTCAAGGGAACATATCCTGTTTAATTATGAATTATCTCTTTCTCTCTCTTTCATGTTCAGAAAGAAAAATTCTTTAAAAAGTCCAGAAACACTAAAGAAATAAGAGCTTCAATATGTGTTCATAAGAAGGTACCTCAACAGGGCAGTATCTAATGTAACAGATATACACAAACAGTATCACCAGTAAGGTGGACAGCACAGAAAGCATCACAGCCCTAAACATGCAGAAAGAAGATAAACCATAAATAATCCGAGGTTCATCTCAGTCAAATGCCCCAAAGTTTAATCATTATCCAGACTTGCCCGTTTTCCTCAGTATGGTTAAAAAACAAAAGACAAAACAAAAACAAAAAAAACAACACACCACCGCACCTCAGGCAGATCGGATTTCTCCAAGATTTCCAGAATCTTCTAATTCCAGAAATACCACAGCCCACACAGGCCGCTCCAACCCAGGCACAGAGCAAACTAGAAAGTTGTTTCATTTTAGAAAAAGTTAAGCAGATTTGGGGAAAAAAGAAAAAAAAATACATATATATATATTAAAAAGCAATGAATGCAGTACGAGAGCTGAACTTGGGCCCAGGCTTGCCCTGGGCTCTGTCAGGGCTGGGTGCAGGTCCCCATCAGCCCTCTGAGGGAAAAGCCGGCAGCAGGTTTGGGGCCTCAACACAGCTCTGCCCTGCAGAGCTCCCTGTTTGAAAGCAGCTCCTTGTCACCTCACAGAAGCAGTTTTATTTATTGGATGTCACCACATTTACCAAACAAGCTGGGACCACTCTTTCTTACTTTTCTAAGCCATCTCCCAGCACCAGCTGCATAGCTGTCACGCTGAGTACAGCCGAGCACCATATTCAGGAGTGGCCAAAGCCGAAGGCCTTCCCTCCCTCCATCGCTCCCTCTCCTTCTCCCAAACCAGATTCCAAACACACGCTCGAGGCCAGATGCACTGCTAATGTTATGAAACGCCGACAGCGGGAGGAGAGAGCTCCATCATCACAGACACCAGTGTTCCCCTAGCTTCTCCACCCTTCCTAATTGCCACTAAGAACTGTTCAAAAGTCATAATTTCCATTCTTCAGAAAGCATAAAATTCCTTAGAAGTGAGCTATTAAGAAATCATGTACTTACACATTTTGAGGAGAGGAAGCTGGAGGGCAGTAAAACCAACATTTCCAGCCCAGTGCCTCCAGAAGCTTCCCCTGGAGAAGGTGGGGCAGCCAAAAGGCCACAGGAGCTGCAGCAAAGGCACGACCTGGTGGATAGGCACCTGCTCTTCAGGGCTCATGCCTGGAGCCAAAGTCCAGGCTCCTGACTTCCCAGCCTCCTTGCCACGAAGCTGAAAGCCACAGCATGGCAGCACCCAGGGCTTACAGATGCATGGCTCTGTGCAAACCTAGAATTCAGGCAGTACACCCTGCAGCGGATAGCAAGGCAGGTTTCATGAGCTTTACCTTCACTTTCCCCACAGCTCACCTGGACTGCTACATTCTCTGCAAACCGTTTTGAAGAATATGTGTTTCCACCTGGGCTTGACTGGGCTCAATTAAACAAGATTGGGATCTACTAGAACACTCCAGTCCCTGGGCCCTGTCCACTCTGTAGAGTGATGGGCTGCTTACCTAAAAAGCTAAATATACCAAGAGGCTGTGGGATATTGAACGCTGTTGTGGATTACTCATTTTATGTTCATGTGGCAGAAGGGGAAGGGAAACTTGCATACAACAGTATTTACAGTTTCCTCCACTTCTCTCCATGCAGCCAAGGCAACAAGGCCATGCTGTGGTTTCTAACTTACAAGATGCTGTCCTTTGCTTGCATAATACTGGCACAATCATGAAATATTAAGTTCTGTCTATTTTAATGTTTTTGTAATCCTAACTGGCTGATTTCTCCCTACCTCTTTTTTCTTTTCTACTACTAGTTCTGGAGTTACAGAAAGTGCACTTCCTGTAATTTCAAGGAAACTTTTTTGAGACACTCAGTGCTTGCTTTTCCATCTTGTTAATGCTATCCACTTGACCTCAATGAACTCCCCGCTGTCTGAACAATTGTTCTTTCCAACCAGTTTTTGGAGTTGTAAGGTGAAAACACTCGATATTACAAAATGCAATTTAACCAAAAAAAAAGGGGGGGGGGGGGAGCATTTCTCAGGTCCGTTTCTCCCTCATGTCTCCTGCATTAGCAGAAGACCATGAATTTTATTTTGCCAATGTTTTTTCTTGTTTTCTCAGTATGCCTATCCCTGCTTAAGTACCAAATTCCAAACACTGTGTCAATAGCTTGAGGTGAGGGAGCATCACACCTGGAACCAATGTTCCCTTGTTTTAAAGCAAAGGAATAAACAGAATAGCAACCTGCACCTGGCTGATTACTGCCTTCTCAAGACTCAAGGTGCTCATTTGGGTCTCCTGCTACACATCTTGGTAAAAACCATGGCCAGCTGAGCTCATAGAGGCCCTAACAGACATCTAGGGAACTTGTAATAGAACTTTGAGTATTGGATTAAGATCCCCATGTCAAAGACTGCAGGAGCAGTCTCTGCAAAGGTAAATGGTATTTCTGAATAAGACAATTAAAATCAGTGAAACTCAGAGCAGATATGTCTCTGATAGGGTCGAGTAACACTTGCAAGTGTCCTGCCAGGATCTGAGTAGGATTCTGCCCCTCTTGGCCTTACTGTCTCAAAAGGGTCTCCTCCAGATTAAATCCTAACTCTACTTTGACTCAAACTCTCCCAAGTTCAGGTGATTGAAGCAAGCTGGAAGCACAGACCCATCCTGCTGCCTACCACCACTCTTCTGTAAGGGCTACAGTCCCTCTGATAACAGGCTGTACTTCTGTGAGAGCAAGAGCTTCTCAAGGAAACACCTCAGTACGGTTTTTCAGGATGTAAAACATGTGCAGATAATTCAGTGTTCTGGGATGTTTCAATAGCATGCATTTTAAGAAGTAAATCTACAGATCTCATTTAGACTAACTATCCTTATATCTTTTATTTGCACTATGTCCCTTAAAAAAAATATCATATTTTATTTGTTCACATCAAAGTAACAGCACCTATTCTGCATTAAACCACAAGTGAACTGCTCCCTGGAGCAGCAGTTTAGTACTGACTCATTGTATTTTGGTATTCCTGCTACCTCTTTGAAAGCTGGCATTTACCAGTGCTTTGAACGAATCCCTTTCTAAGCAACTCACCATTGGTCTTGCAACAGTAGCTCTAGCTCAGCAGCCAGGTTGCATTCCTGTAATTACTTAAAGAATAAGAAAAAATTAAGAATTTACTTAAGAATTCCCACCAAATCCTACTAACTCTGCAAGTCAGTACTTTCAGGACGTACTTCTTTTAGTCATACTGCTCCACAGGTGTCCCCTCATCATGTACCCATATCCACTGTTGGATGGGAAAATGGGGAGAGAAACTCTTTAATGAGCTGCTGTCATCTTCCTCAGTAGAGCTGGAGGTTTTGAGTGTATCAGCCCTTCAGCTTTGGATTGTTCATTTGTGAAAGCTGAAGGGTTGTATTATGGGAAATATTTACCAGCCCTATGCTTTGTTCACCATCACCAAAAAACATGTGTTGCAAGCATGACACCAATGAAATTCCTACCTTACGTTTTGGCTTGCACTGTATTTGCAGATGGAAATGTTCACCATAAACTGAGATGCTTATTTCTTGCTGTATAATGTTCTTGCAGCAAACAGTTTTAGTTGCAAATCATGTGCTATGAATTCTAAAACCCATATTGAATTCCAGTTTAAGATGTGGGTTACCATAGGAGACATTTTGAGTAGCCAGGGCAGGCCATGACTTGGTGTGCATGTTGATGCTAGCCAAGGGCTGCATGCCACTTCCAGGGGAGGTGGCTTTTCCAAGCTTCCAGGCTGGCCCTTCTTCAGCACCATTTCCACAATCTTCCAAGCCACACTTCCCCAGATGCAAAATGGCCAAACTGAAGCAAAATGTTCAGCTTTAGCTCTAGAAAGCTCAGCACGGTTTACTGCATGAGACTTTGCCTCTGCCTGTCTTATGGGCATTATTTGGTACATCCTGGGATTTCAACTGTGTATGCAGAAAAAAAAAAAAAAAAAAAAAGAAAGAAAAGAAAACACAGAACATAACTTAGGATGTGGTTTCACAGGCAGTTCAAATCAATATAAAATTGCACTGATGCTGAAAGTGGAGGTCCTAGCCTTGCATTGCTCACATACTCCTGCCCTCTCTCACGCTTTTGTTCTGAAACCACGAGGCCATGGGATGAGTCCAGATCAGAGCACTAATCTAGCAGAAAACAAATTCTTGTCTTTTTAGAGTTGGCGTTCATTTGGATTGGCAAATGGCTGCATTCCTCCTCTAATCTGACCTTTTAAAAAAGTATTTGTTAACACTGAATTCATCTAAGATTTACAGCATGCTATCCGTCCCTATTACCACAACAGCACACGCTCTGTGTCAAACCCTCTCTGTTTATGTGCCACATCTCCAAGTTGCATCCAACGTGGAGAAACAACTTGCCCTCATACAGGTACAGGCGCCTGATAGGCACACGCTGACCCAAGGCTCTGCTGCCCCAGAAAGAGGTGTCATGGCCTTCCCTTTGACGTACTTCTACCATCCTGAGAAAGTGCTTTGGGCATACCTAAGAGGACAGAGACACTGCTCGTTTGTAACACAACACGAGCTTTTATAAGTAGAAGTTGTATTAAAGGTTTCCATTTTGCCATCAGAAAGGTTGGCTTCTCAACCATGTGGAAATTGCTCGCTGTAGCCATACTCCAAGGAAACAACATAACGCCAAACTGGGACAGGAGAAACCATCACTGGGGCATGCTCATTAAACTACAAAATCTGTTTTCAGGGTCTGGTGATCCAAGGAGAGTTTCCAAAGCCTGCTGGGGCTATTGCTTCCCTTTTCTGGTGGCTGAACAGGGACAGGCAGAGCCCCACAGACACGTTTGGCACACACATCTCCCTTTGATGGTTTCCATGTGCAGCAAAATCTGTTATTCTGCGAGAGTATCCAAAGGTGGTATAAAGCTTTCTGGTGGAAGCAAAGGCTGTGAGTAAATACAGACAGAAATAGTCTGTCAAATCCTTTCAGAGCCAAAGTAATGTATGACTGCATGCAGGTCCCTTATTCCTTCTCCGTGCTAATTTACCCGTGGGAAGAGCAAACCACCACCCAGTGTCATCAGCTGGATTACAGCCTTCACTGAAACACAGAAGTCCACTTTCAGGATTGACAGTATTTAGGAGATTCAGAGCTCCACATGCACCACCCCAGCCAGCAAGAGCTCTGAGACCACTGCAGGGGCCAGAGCTACTTGACATCCACAGGCCAGCAAGGATTTATTTTTAAAGCAAATAAAAATGAAGGTGAAAAATGGTCATTCATGGAAGAGTCAGAAGCATCTCATATACATGGCTTAAGAAAGCCATTCTTAACCAGAAAAGCCAGTGCTTCTCTGCAATGCAGGAATGCTTTCCATACTGCCGCCCAGCTTCCTTCGCATACAGTATAGGGAACCCTATCCCAACATTTATGCGCATTGAAGGCTAATCAAGATCTTGTAAGTTACCAGGCCTCTTACTGTTATTGAATTTCCCTCCATTTCTTATCTGGAGTAGCTATTACAATTTCAGGTATTCAAGTGAACGTCATTCAGAAAAGATAAGGTAATAAGGCATTGATATAGGACCCTTATATTTAGATTTCAGCATGTCTAGCTCCCTGTGTATGTTATTAACCACAGTAGAAAAAGGGGTTTTAAATTACCCAGCATTTCCTTCTGAAATGGGGTACAGAATAGAAATTGCTTGGTAGATGTCATCTATCCCTCTTCATCAACAGAGAAGTGCATTATCAGGGTAATTTTGCCTGTTTTTCTACAGGAATGCCAATTCTGGGGCTTCACCCCCACATGCCTCCATTAACACATCCATTATATTTCTATGGAAGGAGCGATGAAATTACTTTTATCTGTTTGACAAAACTTTGGGAAAAAAAATATTTTTAGACACAAGGTCCTCTAGACAATATTATCTTCTTAATATTAATTAAAGCATTAGACATATAAATCAATGCTCTACAGTACATTCAGCAAAAATTACACAACCTGCTAAATCTATGCTAGCTGATAATGAGTGCTTCCTTTCACATTCAGAACTTCTCTGAAGATGCTGAGCTTTGCCACACAACCAGTATTTAATTTGAAGTAAATAAGACAAAATAACTGCTGTGGGATGCATTCACATTAATTAGGACTACTTTTGATTTGAGCCTTCCTTTAAACACTTAAATCTTTTCAAATGGCACAAGACATATTCAAGGTCCGTGTGAGTCATTACATCACCAATACAGAAAAGAAGCCTTAAAATGTGCATACCTAGAATTTCCCAAAGAATTTTGGATGAAACAGTGCTTCTCCAGACTTAGCAAAGCCCACATGGGGTGGATAATATGCTGCAGCAGCTTGCTGCAGAGGTGCCATGCCCTCCATCCCAACACTCCTGCCTCATCTCCTGGACGCAGAGCTCTACCTCCTCCCTTGCACCAGCTCAGAAACTCATCAGACTTGTTGCTGACCTGATGCAATTCTAACCCAGCAGGAAAACCTTTTTTTTCTCATTTCTGCCTGGTTACTAAAATGCACTTACCCACAGGCAGGTGTGGCACGTGCCAGAGCCGGCTGGAGTGAGTGGACCTGCTGGTGGCAGTGGACCGAGTGCCCAGCCCTGGTCACCTCATGCAAGCTGTGAGCAGGCTGCTGGGGCTCGGCCGGATCAGCGACCTGAACCGACTCGGTGAGCAGGTCAGAAAGGGACAGGGAGGAGCAGAGGAGAGAAACTGCTCTCTCTTGGTGGAGGCAGCCTGCTACATCACCTTGAGTCTATCATTTTCATCCCAACCTTCTGCTTGCTTCTTTACTCATGGGTCCAGCTGTGGCCACGTGGGACATTCCTGCCTCCAGCTGCCACGCCTGCCCTTGCTGGGCCACCACCAACCGGCTGCGGGGTCAGCAGAAGGGAAGCGGTGCCTTTATTGCAGGTGCCTTAAAGCACTGAGGAATGTAAGCTTAAGCTGAAGCATCAGAAATTGGAGGTTCAGCTTCCAGAGCTGACGTGTTGCCATGCTCTGGGAGCTCAGCAGGCAAAACCTGAAATGTCCCACCTTACCCATGACAGAGCACCGCTGCCAGAAGCTCTGTCATGCACGGTTCACTCTCAAGGGCAGCAAAACAAGACAGACCACACAATTACAAATACATAGTACAAGTCCCTTAGCTTTAATACTGTTCTAGCAAAATGACAGAATAAAACCAAGTACATCTTGATCACAAACGAAAATGAAATTTCAGGCCTTCTTTGAAAACAGGATTGTCAGATGCACACAATTTCTTCTTTAAAAGTAAGCTGCACATCCCAAAATGCGCTGAAAGACCTCATGGGTGGGATCGGATGGGGTAGGGCATGAGAGCAGAAAATGGCAGAGGGGCAATAACTTCTTTTTCAAAGTAATAGAAGTGTTGCACAGGTCATTTAAATTATGTTTTGGAAAGGGGTTCATACCCTACCTATCTTTAACCACCAAATCACGAGTTTGTGGCATTCCGTATTAGAAACATACTGAAGAGCTGACAGCCTACTGGCTCCTCCTGTGCTGGTGTGATGTCTTCCACAGGTTACACGGAGCAGGCTGCAAATTTGAGCTCCTACTCTTGAACTGGGAATAAATCATTAAAAAAAAGAAGAAAAAAAAAAAAAAAAAAAAAAAAAAAAAAAGCTTAAGCTAGAGGCACAATGTGCTAAGTGAAAAGCAGCATTCCTGTGCTCTGTGGCACACTGCTGGGAACTTTTTCCGTGTTGTGCAATCCATTCAGATGTGTGCTGAATCAGGTTTAATTTTTTTATGAACTTGTGTCAGGCAGCAAGACCCAAAGCCAAGAGAAAGTAAAAGCACTGGAGTTACAGCACTCCCACCCTCCCTGAAGAAGACAAACTGAAACAAACAGCCCCCTAGAAATTGAGAGGACTCGGGATTAAAATCAAAACTGCTGATCTGACATATATGAAAACTCCCATAATGATCATACTGAGCCATCTTGAATCAGGTCCTTCTTCAGGATCTGTGCCATTACGCCTATTTCTATGAATATGCAAGTCTTTGCTGCAATTTCTTTCAAATTATCAGCTGAAGCAAGTATTCAAGGCTCAGCCCTAGCCAACAGGACTTTTAAGTGCCCCAGCTACTGATGTGCAATAGCAGAGACCGTGGAGCTCCTTCCCAGCCCATGGCTCTTGCAGGAGATTGTTTTTATGCAGAGCGTATTGATTTATTGCAAGGTATCAGGACTTTCTGAATGGTCTGGTCAGCTTTACATGCTTCGCTGACTTTTGAAATGAAAGCAAGAGAGCTTCTGCTTAAATCAACACTGTAAGTCACCAGTTTAAAGGTTAACACTTGATTGTGCAGCACAAGAAAGAGACACTTATCTTCCCGGTCCAAGGACTTCTGGTTTTCTGACCAGCGCCACATAACATTGTAACGGATTGTTTTGAAATACACTTTTGCAGAGATATAAACCAAACAGGGTGCAAGAGGACTGGCCTCCGAACCCCGGGGCAGGCTACGAGGCGGCTCGGGCCCCGCTTTCCCACACGCTGCGACTTTGGGGAGCGGTCACCCAGGCTGTCCTGTCCCACTTTGGGCAGTTTCCAAATCCCAAAGGGGAGTTAAGACATCGGCTCGGCCGCCTGTTGAGCTGAGCTGGAGCCGCGGACGCCCGGCTCCTGCTGGCGGGCATGGGGGCTGCCGCGGGCTGAAGGAGGGACGAGGCCTCGCCAGGTGCCCCGCAGGCAACGCGAAGCAGCTCCTCCAGGAGTCGTTCTGGGAACCCACAGGAGCGATTCCAAGCACAAAGTGTCAGGCCGACCCACGAAAAAAAAGGCGGGCCGCTGCCGCCAGCCTGTGTTGTCATACATTGCTTACGTTTGTTTTAATTTTAAACCCAGAGTCAGTCCAAGGTTTGTTACACAAACATATGGCACCCGTATTACATTCTGCCTCGTATTTATAGAAAGTACCGTGGCAGTCCAGACAGCGCAGAGATGCCACGATGTTAACAACATTTATTATTAGTCTGACAAAAGAACAAAAATAAGCCTGTAGAAACCGTGACTTAAAGTTTAAGGGATTGATTGGAATAAGGAACCAAAGCATGGAGTTGAGAGCAAAGAAAATCCCTCCAGCATTAACAAACACGCAGTCCCCAAGCTTCTGAGTTGTTTTGTTTTATAAATACACCCCCCAAAAGGTAGTTTGTTGAAAAACCCAAGCCCTGAAAACTGATTACCACATTTAACGCGGGGCCCGATTAACAGCGATATGCCCTGGGAGCACCCAGGCAGAAGCCTTCGCTCCTCCCGCCAAGGAACACAGCTTTTGGGACAAAGGGTAAGCCTTAATTATGCTTTTTTATTGCCCAAACTGCCATTTCCTCCTTATCCCAAACAAGCAGGGAAGGCTAATGGCACGTTACTAGCCATGCTGGCGATAAATGCCATTACTAGATTTTTCCATTCCATTCCAGCTGCTAAGACAGAAGCAGCAGGGGCCCGATCCTCTAGCCTTCTTCCTAAAAAGAAAGGAAGGGGAAAAAAAAAAAAAAAAAAAAAAAAGAGGGAAGCAGGACAGAGCACACCGGTGGCACCCGCGGGGCCGAACCTTCTGGAAGCATTTATTAGCTTTGGCTGCCGACCAGAGCTGGCTACAGGAGCGGGCCGGGGCCGCAGCGGGGCCTGGTTAATCTGCAGCCAGGCCCAGGCGCGAGGGGGGCGAGCGGGAAGCGCGGCCTAGGCAGGGCTCCAAGAGCTGGGGTTGTGCTGGTTTCTCGTTCCTTTTTTTTTTTTTCAAAAAAACTTTATTGGGAGAACTACAAAACATTTACAGTACAAAGTTTACAGTCTCACACAATTTGTAGTGAACTGACTCCCGAAAAATATATTACAACTCAAGTTGACTTATCCTTTAGTTACATTCAAAACATACTTCTGTTAAAGTAGTCCAAAAGAGTACATAGTGCTCAATCTGTACCTATGTACAAACAAAACTAAGCTACTGCTCATTCATCCACCGTCCAGGAAAGTTTCGGAAAACTCCCGACTTTCTACATAAGAAAAAAAAAATTACAAGTTTTGGAATTCAATTAAACAAGATATGCTCGTGTACTGTATAAAGTTTCAGATCCAAAGATGGCCTCCATTCTTACAAAATAAAGAGTGGTGAATTTTGCTGTAGTTAAAACCCATCCCTACATTCAAATTATCATCTCAAGCATTAAGAAAAATACTTATTTGGTTGAGAAATATTTAAGGCAAGCATGGACCCTCAAGAAGGCACTGTGAGACATAATACTGGGACCCCCAATTATTGCTACATACTTTGAGACTACATCACAGTGTGATTGGTGGAGTTAGGCAACAAGAAATACTTTTTGGTTACTTTAAACAACTCTGAAATTAGATTTGCCACTTTGAAGTCTGATTGCAAAGCAAGTCTTTTTTTGTTTGTTTGTTGGTTTGTTCCCCCCCCCTTCTTCTACTTGTTTTTCAACTCGGACGGGCTACAACCATTTACATTCTAAAAAACCCATAGAAATTGCTCAAACTACTTCCACAGCATCGAGACCGATTTCTATAAAGAAACCATGCAATCTTTCAGATTTACGTAAACAAGGAAAGAAATTAATGAAATAAATATTACATACAATCTCTTAAATTAAGAATTTTACTCATTTACAATAAAATAACCAAGTGAAGTTACAAAAAGGCATATATTACTGTGAAAAGAACACACTCCACATTTCGCCGATTAATAATGGCAATCATAATTTAAACATAATAAAAGAATATATATCTATTGCTTTTCATCATACCCGATAAATACAGTATGAACAAATTACCAATGTATACTTTTCACAAGATAATAAATAAGTTAAATAGTTTCATATTGAGTTGTGTGCAGTGACTCATTCATGCAATCAACTCAAACAGCTAAAAAAATTAAAAAAATCAGCAGTTATTCTCCAACAATTACAAACTAAACTCAGTTGAGTGCTTCCAAATAAAGCAACAACAAAAAAAATTGTTCTAAGCCAAACATCCACTAAGTGGTGGCAATGGAACCAATATTAAACTTTGGAATGAAGGTTTTAGCATTTGTTATAATAATAATATATAGATATATAAAAAAAGAAGGTTGTTATCAAGGCATATTCTTGGCAGGATGTTGGATTTCTCTTTTCTTAGAAAAAGCTTATAGGTTTTAGTTATGTTCTGTGTTTTTATTTGAACTGGATTGAAAGACAGGAACTGCTCGGTGGCTTTTCTGCGTGTGCCTGCAGATGTGGAGGAGCTGGAAAGGCAGAACCCGCACTCCCCGGATTGTTTGTTGCTTTCTGGTGGTGTCTTTGCTAACGCTCGTGTTTTGTTTTCTTTCGTGTTTTTTTTTCTCTGAACACAGATGGAATGGCTGCTGCTGCTGGTGCGTATCATAACTTGTCTCCAAAGAACAACAACGAAAAAAAAAGCCCAAAACAAAAATCCCCTTCTTCCAAGGTCTCTCTATAAAAATAGGTTTGTTCAGTTCACGTCACTCGCCCTTTCGCAAAACGCTTTTTTGTTCAGCTCTCGGTGTATATATAGATAGATATACGTATAAAAAACAAACAAAAAAAACAAACAAGAGAAGGGTTCTCTCTCTCTCTCTCTCTCTTCGCCCTGTGACTTACTTGCGCTCGCAGCTGCGGGGGGGCGCGGGGCCGGCCCGGGGGCGGCGGCGGGGGGCGCAGCGGGAGCAGCAGCGGCAGCCGCCGGCAGGCCTAGTCGTCGGAGATGGAGAGGCGGCTGAAGATGGGCAGGCGGCGGCCCGAGTCCAGGCTGGGCGACTCGGAGCCGCTGAGGGAGCCGGAGCTGAGGGAGCCGCTCAGGTAGCTCTCGCGGTCCGACAGCGAGTCCGGCGGGCTGGGCGGCGCGTCGAAGACGGGCGACTCGGAGAGGCGGCGCAGGGGCTGGAAGCTGAAGGGCGGCGAGGCGGGGGGCGGCGGGCAGCCCCCCCCGGGGGGCGGCGGCGGCGGGGGCTGCTGCTGCTGCTGCTGGCAGCGGTAATAGGCGGCGGCGGCGGCTGCCGCGGCGGCGGCGGCGGCGAAGCTGGGGGTGTGCAGGGCGAGGGGCGCGATGAGGCTGCCCAGCTCCTGGCCCGAGAAGGCGAAGGCGTTGTTGGCGCAGGGCGGCGAGAGCAGCTCCTCGCAGTACGACGAGGCCGAGGCGGGCGGCGGCGGCGTGCGCGACCCGCCGGGGCTCTCCAGCAGCGCGGCGGCGTCCAGGCGGCCGCCGGGGGGCGGCGGGGGCGGCGGGGCGGCGGCGTGCGGGTGGTGATGGTGGTGGTGATGGGCGGAGAAGCCGGAGAAGCTCAGGCTGTGGTGCAGCTTGGGCCGCTCGCTGCCCCCGCCGCCGCGGGGGTGCCCGAAGCCGCCGCCGCCGCCTCCTCCTCCTCCCAGGGGGTGGTCGCGGGGGGCGAAGGCGCGGAGGTCGCCGGTGCTGCCGGCGGGGTGCGGGGCGTGCTGGTGGTGGTGGTGGTGGTGGTGCGGGGGGGCGGCCGAGGCGGGGGGCGCGGCGGCCGTGCCCCCGCCGGGCGCCGGGCGGCGCTCGTCGGCGTTGTGGATGAAGTGGCAGCGGGGGCCGTAGGGGCAGAAGCCGATGGTGTGGAAGGTGCGGCACAGCTCGGTCTTGTACTTGGGGTGGCGGGTGAGGCTGCGCAGCTCGTGGAAGCCGTGCGCGAACTGGCACTTCTCGCCGTACTTGCAGGCGCCGCTCTCCTCGAAGGGGCGGCACAGCTCCGTCTTGTAGCGCGTCGAGTTGATGGGGGCCCCCCCGCCGCCGCCGGAGCCGCCCCCCTTCTGCTGCTGCTGCTGCTGGAGCTGCTGCATGAGGTGCTGGCTGCGCTCGCCGTTCTCGCTGAAGGAGCGGTCCCGGAACTTGTTCTCCTTGTTGAGCAGGGCCGTGGGGCTGCTGCTGCCGCCGCCGCCTCCGCCGCCGGAGCCCGTCTCCTTCAGGCTGCCGAACGAGGAGGAGGAAGAGGAGGAGGAGGAGGAGGAAGAGCTGGAGCCGGTGGGGCTGGGGAACTTGGAGCCGCCGGCCAGAGCCGGCAGGTTGCTGGTCGAGTGCCGCCGCAGGAAGCCCGGCGCGAAGCTGGAGCTGGGAGGGGTGACCGGGGTCCCCACGGCCTTCTTGTCCAGCATGCTGCTCAGGTTGGTCAGGGACTTCTCCGTCTGCGAGCGGGGCAGGAGAAGGGGACGGGG